>NC_073236.2:11248125-11563750 GCF_029281585.2 Gorilla gorilla gorilla | reverse complement strand
CCATTCCATTCCATTGAATTCCATTCCATTCCATTCCATTCCATTCCATTCCATTGAATTCCATTCCATTCCATTCCATTCCATTCCATAGAATTCAATTCCGTTCCATTCCATTCCATTGAATTCCGTTCCATTCCATTCCATTCCATTCCATTCCATTCCATTCCATTGAATTCCATTCCATTCCATTCCATAGAATTCCATTGCGTTCCATTCCATTCCATTCCATTAAATTCCATTGCATTCCATTCAATTCCATTCCATTCCATTCCATTCCATTCCATTTGAATTCCATTCCGTTCCATTCCATTCCATTCCCTTCCATTCCATTCCATTCCATTCTACTCGGGTTGATTCCATTCTATTCCATTCCATTCCATTCGATTCCATTCGATTCGATTCGATTCCATTCCATTCCATTCCATTCCATTCCGTTCTACTCGGGTTGATTCCATTCTATTCCATTCCATTCCATTCGATTCCATTCGATTCCATTCGATTCCATTCGATTCCATTCCATTCCATAGAATTCCATTCCATTCCATTCCATTCCATTCCATTGAATTCCATTCCATTCCATTCCATTACATTCCATTTCATTGAATTCCATTCAATTCCATTCCATTCCATTCCATTCCATTTCATTGAATTCTATTCAATTCCATTCCATTCCATTCCATTCCATTCCATTGAATTCCATTCCATTCCATTCCATTCCATTCCATTCCATTCTACTCGGGTTGATTCCATTCTATTCCATTCCATTCCATTCGATCCCATTCGATTCCATTCGATTCCGTTCCATTCCATTCCATTCCATTCCATTCCATTCCATTCCACTCCATTGAATTCCATTCCATTCCATTCCATTGAATTCCGTTCCATTCCATTCCATTCCGTTCCGTTCCGTCCCGTTCCATTCCATTCCGTTCCGTTGCGTGCCGTTCTGTTCTACTCGGAATGATTCCATTCTATTCCATTCCATTCCATTCCATTCCATTCGATACCAATTGATTCCTTTCGATTCCATTCGATTCCATTCCATTCCATTCCATTCCATTCCATTCCGTTCCACTCCATTCCATTCCATTCCATTGAATTCCATTCCAATCCATTCCATTCCATTCCATTCCATTGAATTCCATTCCATTCCATTCCATTCCATTCCATAGAATTCCATTCCATTCCATTCCATTCCATTCCATAGAATTCCGTTCCATACCATTCCATTCCATTCCATTCCATTCCATTCCATTCCATTCCATTCCATTCCATTTGAATTCCATTCCATTCCATTCCATTCCATTCTATTCCATTCCATTCCATTCCATTCCATTCCATTCCATTCTACTCGGGTTGATTGCATTCTATTCCATTCCATTCCAATCCATTCCATTCCATTCCATTCCATTCCATTCCATTCCATTCCATTCCATTCCATTCCATTCCATTGAATTCCATTCCATTCCATTCCATTCCATTCCATTCCATTCCATTCCATTGAATTCCATTCCATTCCATTCCATTCCATGGAATTCCGTTCCATTCCATTCCATTCCGTTCCGTTCCGTCCCGTTCCGCTCCGTTGCGTTCCGTTCCGTTCTACTCGGGTTGATTCCATTCTATTCCATTCCTTTCCATTCGATTCCATTCGATTCCATTCGATTCCATTCGATTCCATTCCATTCCATTCCGTTGAATTCCATTCCATTCCATTCCATTCCATTGAATTCCATTCCATTCCATTCCATTCCATTCCATTCCATTGAATTCCATTCCATTCCATTCCATTCCATTCCATAGAATTCCATTCCGTTCCATTCCATTCCATTGAATTCCGTTCCATTCCATTCCATTCCATTCCATTCCATTCCATTCCATTCCATTGAATTCCATTCCATTCCATTCCATAGAATTCCATTCCGTTCCATTCCATTCCATTCCATTAAATTCCATTCCATTCCATTCAATTCCATTCCATTCCATTCCATTCCATTCCATTTGAATTCCATTCCGTTCCATTCCATTCCATTCCCTTCCATTCCATTCCATTCCATTCTACTCGGGTTGATTCCATTCTATTCCATTCCATTCCATTCGATTCCATTCGATTCGATTCGATTCCATTCCATTCCATTCCATTCCATTCCGTTCTACTCGGGTTGATTCCATTCTATTCCATTCCATTCCATTCGATTCCATTCGATTCCATTCGATTCCATTCGATTCCATTCCATTCCATAGAATTCCATTCCATTCCATTCCATTCCATTGAATTCCATTCCATTCCATTCCATTCCATTGAATTCCATTCCATTCCATTCCATTCCATTCCATTCCATTCCATTCCATTCCATTCCATTCCATTCCATTCCATTCCATTCTACTGTTTTCCATTCCATTCCATTCCATTCCATTCCATTCCATTCCATTGCATTCCATTCCATTCCTTTCCATTCCATTGCATTCCATTGCATTCCATTCCATTCCATTCCATTCCATTCCATTCCATTCCACTCCACACCACTCCACTCCACTCCATTCCACTCCACTCCACTCCGGTACATTCCATTCCATTCCATTCCATTCCATTCCATTCCATTCCGTGCTTCTCGGGTACATTCCGTTCCGTTCCATTCCATTCCATTCCATTCCATTCCCTTCCAGTGCACTCTACTCCACTCCACTCCACTCCACTCCGGTACATTCCATTCCATTCCATTCCATTCCATTCCATTCCATTTCCATTCCCATTCCATTTCCATTCCCGTTCCATTTCCATTCCCGTTTCTTTTCCATTCCCCTTCCATTTCCATTCCCGTTCCATTACCATTCCCGTTCCATTTCCATTCCCGATCCATTTCCATTCCCGTTCCTTTTCCATTCCCGTTCCATTTCCATTCCTGTTCCGTTACCATTCCCGTTCCATTTCCGTTCCCGTTCCGTTTCCGTTCCCGTTCCATTTCCGTTTTCATTCCGTTTCCGTTCCCGTTCCATTTCCATTCCCGTTCCATTTCCGTTCCCGTTCCATTTCCATTCCCGTTCCATTTCCATTCCCTTTCCATTTCCATTTCATTCCATTCCGTTCTGCTCGGGTACATTCCATTCCATTCCATTGCATTCCATTCCGTTCTGCTCCTGTCCATTCCATTCCATTCCATTTAGTTCCATTCCGTTCTATTCGGGTAGATTCCATTCCATTCCATTCCATTCCATTCCATTCCATTCCATTCCATTCCATTCTACTGGTGTCCATTCCATTCCATTCCATTCCATTCCATTCCATTCCATTCCATTCCATTCCATTGCATTCCATTCCATTCCATTCCATTCCATTCCGTTCCGTTCTACTCGGTTACATTCCATTCAATTCCATTCCATTCCGTTCTACTCGGGTAGATTCCATTCCATTCCATTCCATTCCTTTCCATTCCATTGCATTCCATTGCATTGCATTGCACTCAATTCCATTCCATTCCATTCCATTCCATTCCATAGAATTCCGTTCCATTCCATTCCATTCCATTCCACTCCATTCCATTCCATTCCATTCCATTCCATTCCATTCCATTCCATTCCATTCCATAGAATTCCGTTCCATTCCATTCCATTCCATTCCACTCCATTCCATTCCATTCCATTCCATTCCATTCCATTCCATTCCATTCCATTCCATTCTACTCGGGTTGATTGCATTCTATTCCATTCCATTCCATTCGATTCCATTCGATTCCATTCGATTCCATTCGATTCCATTCCATTCCATTCCATTCCATTCCATTCCATTCCATTGAATTCCATTCCATTCCATTCCATTCCATGGAATTCCATTCCATTCCATTCCATTCCATTCCATTCCATTCCATTGAATTCCATTCCATTCCATTCCATTCCATTCCATTCCATGGAATTCCATTCCATTCCATTCCATTCCATTCCATTCCATTCCATTCCATTCCATTGAATTCCATTCCGTTCCATTCCATTCCATTGAATTCCGTTCCATTCCACTCCATTCCATTCCGTTCTGTTCCGTTCTGTTCCGTTCCCTTCCGTTGCGTTCCGCTCCGTTCTACTCGGGTTGATTCCATTCTATTCCATTCCAGTCCATTCGATCCCATTCGATTGCATTCGATTCCATTCGATTCCATTCGATTCCACTCCATTCCATTCCATAGAATTCCATTCCATTCCATTCCATTCCATTCCATTCCATTCCATTCCATTCCATTGAATTCCATTCCATTCCATTCCATTCCATGGAATTCCATTCCATTCCATTCCATTCCAATCCATAGAATTCCATTCCATTCCATTCCATTCCATTGAATTCCGTTCCATTCCATTCCATTCCGTTCCGTTCCGTTCCGTTCCGTTGCGTTCCGTTCCGTTCCGTTGTGTTCCGTTCCGTTCTACTCGGGTTGATTCCATTCTATTCCATTCCATTCCAATCCATTCCATTCCATTCCATTCCATTCCATTCCATTCCATTCCATTCCATTCCATTCCATTGAATTCCATTCCATTCCATTCCATTCCATTCCATTCCATTCCATTCCATTGAATTCCATTCCATTCCATTCCATTCCATGGAATTCCGTTCCATTCCATTCCATTCCGTTCCGTTCCGTCCCGTTCCGCTCCGTTGCGTTCCGTTCCATTCTACTCGGGTTGATTCCATTCTATTCCATTCCTTTCCATTCGATTCCATTCGATTCCATTCGATTCCATTCGATTCCATTCCATTCCATTCCATTGAATTCCATTCCATTCCATTCCATTCCATTGAATTCCATTCCATTCCATTCCATTCCATTCCATTCCATTGAATTCCATTCCATTCCATTCCATTCCATTCCATAGAATTCAATTCCGTTCCATTCCATTCCATTGAATTCCGTTCCATTCCATTCCATTCCATTCCATTCCATTCCATTCCATTCCATTGAATTCCATTCCATTCCATTCCATAGAATTCCATTGCGTTCCATTCCATTCCATTCCATTAAATTCCATTCCATTCCATTCAATTCCATTCCATTCCATTCCATTCCATTCCATTTGAATTCCATTCCGTTCCATTCCATTCCATTCCCTTCCATTCCATTCCATTCCATTCTACTCGGGTTGATTCCATTCTATTCCATTCCATTCCATTCGATTCCATTCGATTCGATTCGATTCCATTCCATTCCATTCCATTCCATTCCGTTCTACTCGGGTTGATTCCATTCTATTCCATTCCATTCCATTCGATTCCATTCGATTCCATTCCATTCCATAGAATTCCATTCCATTCCATTCCATTCCATTCCATTGAATTCCATTCCATTCCATTCCATTACATTCCATTTCATTGAATTCCATTCAATTCCATTCCATTCCATTCCATTCCATTTCATTGAATTCTATTCAATTCCATTCCATTCCATTCCATTCCATTCCATTGAATTCCATTCCATTCCATTCCATTCCATTCCATTCCATTCTACTCGGGTTGATTCCATTCTATTCCATTCCATTCCATTCGATCCCATTCGATTCCATTCGATTCCGTTCCATTCCATTCCATTCCATTCCATTCCATTCCATTCCATTCCATTCCATTGAATTCCATTCCATTCCATTCCATTGAATTCCGTTCCATTCCATTCCATTCCGTTCCGTTCCGTCCCGTTCCATTCCATTCCGTTCCGTTGCATGCCGTTCTGTTCTACTCGGAATGATTCCATTCTATTCCATTCCATTCCATTCCATTCCATTCGATACCAATTGATTCCTTTCGATTCCATTCGATTCCATTCCATTCCATTCCATTGAATTCCATTCCGTTCCACTCCATTCCATTCCATTCCATTGAATTCCATTCCAATCCATTCCATTCCATTCCATTCCATTGAATTCCATTCCATTCCATTCCATTCCATTCCATAGAATTCCATTCCATTCCATTCCATTCCATTCCATAGAATTCCGTTCCATACCATTCCATTCCATTCCATTCCATTCAATTCCATTCCATTCCATTCCATTCCATTGAATTCCATTCCATTCCATTCCATTCCATTCCATTCCATTCCATTGCATTCCATTCCATTTGAATTCCATTCCATTCCATTCCATTCCATTCCATTCCATTCCATTTGAATTCCATTCCATTCCAATCCATTCCATTCCATTCCATTCCATTCCATTCCATTCCATTCCATTCCATGGAATTCCATTCCATTCCATTCCATTCCATTCCATTCCATTGAATTCCATTCCATTCCATTCCATTCCATTCCATTCCATTCCATTCCATTGAATTCCATTCCGTTCCATTCCATTCCATTGAATTCCGTTCCATTCCACTCCATTCCATTCCGTTCCGTTCCGTTCCGTTCCGTTCCCTTCCGTTGCGTTCCGCTCCGTTCTACTCGGGTTGATTCCATTCTATTCCATTCCAGTCCATTCGATCCCATTCGATTGCATTCGATTCCATTCGATTCCATTCGATTCCACTCCATTCCATTCCATAGAATTCCATTCCATTCCATTCCATTCCATTCCATTCCATTCCATTCCATTGAATTCCATTCCATTCCATTCCATTCCATGGAATTCCATTCCATTCCATTCCATTCCAATCCATAGAATTCCATTCCATTCCATTCCATTGAATTCCGTTCCATTCCATTCCATTCCGTTCCGTTCCGTTCCGTTCCGTTCCGTTGCGTTCCGTTCCGTTCCGTTGTGTTCCGTTCCGTTCTACTCGGGTTGATTCCATTCTATTCCATTCCATTCCAATCCATTCCATTCCATTCCATTCCATTCCATTCCATTCCATTCCATTCCATTCCATTCCATTCCATTCCATTGAATTCCATTCCATTCCATTCCATTCCATGGAATTCCGTTCCATTCCATTCCATTCCGTTCCGTTCCATCCCGTTCCGTTCCGTTCCGTTGCGTTCCGTTCCGTTCTACTAGGGTTGATTCCATTCTATTCCATTCCATTCCATTCGATTCCATTCGATTCCATTCGATTCCACTCCATTCCATTACATAGAATTCCATTCCATTCCATTCCATTCCATTGAATTCCATTCCATTCCATTCCATTCCATTGAATTCCATTCCATTCCATTCCATTCCATTGAATTCCATTCCATTCCATTCCATTCCATTCCATTCCATTCCATTCCATTCCATTCTACTGGTGTCCATTCCATTCCATTCCATTCCATTCCATTCCATTCCATTCCATTCCTTTCCATTCCATTGCATTCCATTGCATTCCATTCCATTCCACTCCACTCCACTCCACTCCACTCCATTCCACTCCACTCCACTCCGGTACATTCCATTCCATTCCATTCCATTCCATTCCATTCCATTCCGTGCTTCTCGGGTACATTCCGTTCCGTTCCATTCCATTCCATTCCATTCCATTCCATTCCGTTCCAGTGCACTCTACTCCACTCCACTCCACTCCACTCCACTCCGGTACATTCCATTCCATTCCATTCCATTCCATTCCATTCCATTTCCATTCCCATTCCATTTCCATTCCCGTTCCATTTCCATTCCCGTTTCTTTTCCATTCCCTTTCCATTTCCATTCCAGTTCCATTACCATTCCCGTTCCATTTCCATTCCCGATCCATTTCCATTCCCGTTCCATTTCCATTCCCGTTCCATTTCCATTCCCGTTCCGTTACCATTCCCGTTCCATTTCCGTTCCCGTTCCGTTTCCGTTCCCGTTCCATTTCCGTTCTCGTTCCGTTTCCGTTCCCGTTCCATTTCCATTCCCGTTCCATTTCCGTTCCCTTTCCATTTCCATTCCCGTTCCATTTCCATTCCCTTTCCATTTCCATTTCATTCCATTCCATTCTGCTCGGGTACATTCCATTCCATTCCATTGCATTCCATTCCGTTCTGTTCCTGTCCATTCCATTCCATTCCATTCCGTTCCATTCCGTTCTACTTGGGTAGATTCCATTAAATTCCATTCCATTCCATTCCATTCCATTCCATTCCATTCCATTCTACTGGTGTCCATTCCATTCCATTCCATTCCATTCCATTCCATTCCATTCCATTCCATTGCATTCCATTCCATTCCATTCCATTCCGTTCCGTTCTACTCGGTTACATTCCATTCAATTCCATTCCATTCCGTTCTACTCGGGTAGATTCCATTCCATTCCATTCCATTCCTTTCCATTCCATTGCATTCCATTGCATTGCATTGCACTCAATTCCATTCCATTCCATTCCATTCCATTCCATTCCATTCCATTCCATTCCGTTCCGTTCAACTCGGTTACATTCCATTCAATTACATTCCATTCCGTTCTACTCGGTTACATACCATTCCATTCCATTCCATTCCATTCCAATCCATTCCATTCCATTCCATTCCGTTCTACTCGTGTACATTCCATTCCATTCCATTCCATTCCATTCCATTCCATTCCATTCCATTCCATTCCATTCCATTCCGTTCTACTTTGGTACATTCCATTCCATTCCATTCCATTCCATTCCATTCCATTCCATTCCATTCCATTCCATTCCATTCCATTCTACTCAGGTTGATTCCATTCTATTCCATTCCATTCCATTCCATTCCATTCCATTCCATTCCATTCGATTCCATTCCATTCCATTCCATAGAATTCCATTCCATTCCATTCCATTCCATGGAATTCCATTCAATTCCATTCCATGGAATTCCATTCCATTCCATTCCATTCCATGGAATTCCATTCCATTCCATTCCATTCCATTCCATTCCATTCCATTCCATTCCATTCCATTGAATTCCATTCCGTTCCATTCCATTCCATTGAATTCCATTCCATTCCATTCCATTCCATTCCATTCCATTCCATCCCATTCCATTCCATTGAATTCCATTCCATTCCATTCCATTCCATTCCATTCCATTCCATCCCATTCCATTCCATTCCATTCCATTCCGTTCTACTCGGGTTGATTCCATTCTATTCCATTCCATTCCATTCGATCCCATTTGATTCCATTCGATTCCATTCAATTCCATTCGATTCCATTCCATTCCACTCCATTCCATTCCATTGAATTCCATTCCATTCCATTCCATTCCATTCCATTCCATTCCATTCCATGGAATTCCATTCCATTCCATTGAATTCCATTCCATTCCATTCCATTGAATTCCGTTCCATTCCATTCCATTCCGTTCCGTTCCGTTCCGTTCCGTTCCGTTGCGTTCCGTTCCGTTCCGTTGTGTTCCGTTCCGTTCTACTCGGGATGATTCCATTCTATTCCATTCCATTCCAATCCATTCCATTCCATTCCATTGAATTCCATTCCATTCCATTCCATTCCATTCCATTCCATTCCATTGAATTCCATTCCATTCCATTCCATTCCATTCCATTCCCTTCCATTGAATTCCATTCCATTCCATTCCATTCCATTCCATTCCATTCCATTCCATTCCAATCCATTCCATTCCATTCCATTCCATTCCATTCCATTCCATTCCATGGAATTCCATTCCATTCCATTCCATTCCATTCCATTCCATTGAATTCCATTCCATTCCATTCCATTCCATTCCATTCCATTCCATTCCATTCCATTCCATTGAATTCCATTCCATTCCATTCCATTCCATTGAATTCCGTTCCATTCCACTCCATTCCATTCCGTTCCGTTCCGTTCCGTTCCCTTCCGTTGCGTTCCGCTCCGTTCTACTCGGGTTGATTCCATTCTATTCCATTCCAGTCCATTCGATCCCATTCGATTGCATTCGATTCCATTCGATTCCATTCGATTCCACTCCATTCCATTCCATAGAATTCCATTCCATTCCATTCCATTCCATTCCCTTCCATTCCATTCCATTGAATTCCATTCCATTCCATTCCATTCCATGGAATTCCATTCCATTCCATTCCATTCCAATCCATAGAATTCCATTCCATTCCATTCCATTCCATTGAATCCCGTTCCATTCCATTCCATTCCGTTCCGTTCCGTTCCGTTCCGTTCCGTTGCGTTCCGTTCCGTTCCGTTGTGTTCCGTTCCGTTCTACTCGGGTTGATTCCATTCTATTCCATTCCATTCCAATCCATTCCATTCCATTCCATTCCATTCCATTCCATTCCATTCCATTCCATTCCATTCCATTCCATTCCATTCCATTCCATTCCATTGAATTCCATTCCATTCCATTCCATTCCATGGAATTCCGTTCCATTCCATTCCATTCCGTTCCGTTCCATCCCGTTCCGTTCCGTTCCGTTCCGTTGCGTTCCGTTCCGTTCTACTAGGGTTGATTCCATTCTATTCCATTCCATTCCATTCGATTCCATTCGATTCCATTCGATTCCACTCCATTCCATTCCATAGAATTCCATTCCATTCCATTCCATTCCATTGAATTCCATTCCATTCCATTCCATTCCATTGAATTCCATTCCATTCCATTGAATTCCATTCCATTCCATTCCATTCCATTCCATTCCATTCCATTCCATTCTACTGGTGTCCATTCCATTCCATTCCATTCCATTCCATTCCATTCCATTCCTTTCCATTCCATTGCATTCCATTGCATTCCATTCCATTCCATTCCATTCCATTGCATTCCATTCCACTCCACTCCACTCCACTCCACTCCATTCCACTCCACTCCACTCCGGTACATTCCATTCCATTCCATTCCATTCCATTCCATTCCATTCCGTGCTTCTCGGGTACATTCCGTTCCGTTCCATTCCATTCCATTCCATTCCATTCCATTCCGTTCCAGTGCACTCTACTCCACTCCACTCCACTCCACTCCACTCCGGTACATTCCATTCCATTCCATTCCATTCCATTCCATTCCATTTCCATTCCCATTCCATTTCCATTCCCGTTCCATTTCCATTCCCGTTTCTTTTCCATTCCCGTTCCATTTCCATTCCAGTTCCATTACCATTCCCGTTCCATTTCCATTCCCGATCCATTTCCATTCCCGTTCCATTTCCATTCCCGTTCCATTTCCATTCCCGTTCCGTTACCATTCCCGTTCCATTTCCGTTCCCGTTCCGTTTCCGTTCCCGTTCCATTTCCGTTCTCGTTCCGTTTCCGTTCCCGTTCCATTTCCATTCCCGTTCCATTTCCGTTCCCTTTCCATTTCCATTCCCGTTCCATTTCCATTCCCTTTCCATTTCCATTTCATTCCATTCCATTCTGCTCGGGTACATTCCATTCCATTCCATTGCATTCCATTCCGTTCTGTTCCTGTCCATTCCATTCCATTCCATTCCGTTCCATTCCGTTCTACTCGGGTAGATTCCATTCCATTCCATTCCATTCCATTCCATTCCATTCCATTCCATTCCATTCTACTGGTGTCCATTCCATTCCATTCCATTCCATTCCATTCCATTCCATTCCATTCCATTCCATTGCATTCCATTCCATTCCATTCCATTCCGTTCCGTTCTACTCGGTTACATTCCATTCAATTCCATTCCATTCCGTTCTACTCGGGTAGATTCCATTCCATTCCATTCCATTCCTTTCCATTCCATTGTATTCCATTGCATTGCATTGCACTCAATTCCATTCCATTCCATTCCATTCCATTCCATTCCATTCCATTCCGTTCCGTTCAACTCGGTTACATTCCATTCAATTACATTCCATTCCGTTCTACTCGGTTACATACCATTCCATTCCATTCCATTCCATTCCAATACATTCCATTCCATTCCATTCCGTTCTACTCGTGTACATTCCATTCCATTCCATTCCATTCCATTCCATTCCATTCCATTCCATTCCATTCCATTCCATTCCATTCCATTCCGTTCTACTTTGGTACATTCCATTCCATTCCATTCCATTCCATTCCATTCCATTCCATTCCATTCCATTCTACTCAGGTTGATTCCATTCTATTCCATTCCATTCCATTCCATTCCATTCCATTCCATTCCATTCGATTCCATTCCATTCCATTCCATAGAATTCCATTCCATTCCATTCCATTCCATGGAATTCCATTCCATTCCATTCCATGGAATTCCATTCCATTCCATTCCATTCCATGGAATTCCATTCCATTCCATTCCATTCCATTCCATTCCATTCCATTCCATTGAATTCCATTCCGTTCCATTCCATTCCATTGAATTCCATTCCATTCCATTCCATTCCATTCCATTCCATTCCATCCCATTCCATTCCATTGAATTCCATTCCATTCCATTCCATTCCATTCCATTCCATTCCATCCCATTGAATTCCATTCCATTCCATTCCATTCCATTCCATTCCATTCCATTCCATCCCATTCCATTCCATTCCATTCCATTCCGTTCTACTCGGGTTGATTCCATTCTATTCCATTCCATTCCATTCGATCCCATTTGATTCCATTCGATTCCATTCAATTCCATTCGATTCCATTCCATTCCACTCCATTCCATTCCATTGAATTCCATTCCATTCCATTCCATTCCATTCCATGGAATTCCATTCCATTCCATTCCATTCCATTCCATTCCATAGAATTCCATTCCATTCCATTCCATTCCATTGAATTCCATTCCATTCCATTCCATTCCATTGCATTCCATTCCATTCCATTGAATTCCATTCCATTCCATTCCATTCCATTCCATTCCATTCCATTCCATTCCATTCCAATCCATTCCATTCCATTCCATTCCATTCCATTCCATTCCATTCCATTCCATGGAATTCCATTCCATTCCATTCCATTCCATTCCATTCCATGGAATTCCATTCCATTCCATTCCATTCCATTCCATTCCATTCCATTGAATTCCATTCCATTCCATTCCATTCCATTGAATTCCGTTCCATTCCACTCCATTCCATTCCGTTCCGTTCCGTTCCGTTCCGTTCCCTTCCGTTGCGTTCCGCTCCGTTCTACTCGGGTTGATTCCATTCTATTCCATTCCAGTCCATTCGATCCCATTCGATTGCATTCGATTCCATTCGATTCCATTCGATTCCACTCCATTCCATTCCATAGAATTCCATTCCATTCCATTCCATTCCATTCCATTCCCTTCCATTCCATTCCATTGAATTCCATTCCATTCCATTCCATTCCATGGAATTCCATTCCATTCCATTCCATTCCAATCCATAGAATTCCATTCCATTCCATTCCATTCCATTGAATTCCGTTCCATTCCATTCCATTCCGTTCCGTTCCGTTCCGTTCCGTTCCGTTGCGTTCCGTTCCGTTCCGTTGTGTTCCGTTCCGTTCTACTCGGGTTGATTCCATTCTATTCCATTCCATTCCATTCCATTCCATTCCATTCCATTCCATTCCATTCCATTCCATTCCATTCCATTGAATTCCATTCCATTCCATTCCATTCCATGGAATTCCGTTCCATTCCATTCCATTCCGTTCCGTTCCATCCCGTTCCGTTCCGTTCCGTTCCGTTGCGTTCCGTTCCGTTCTACTAGGGTTGATTCCATTCTATTCCATTCCATTCCATTCGATTCCATTCGATTCCATTCGATTCCACTCCATTCCATTCCATAGAATTCCATTCCATTCCATTCCATTCCATTGAATTCCATTCCATTCCATTCCATTCCATTGAATTCCATTCCATTCCATTCCATTCCATTGAATTCCATTCCATTCCATTCCATTCCATTCCATTCCATTCCATTCCATTCCATTCCATTCTACTGGTGTCCATTCCACTCCATTCCATTCCATTCCATTCCATTCCATTCCTTTCCATTCCATTGCATTCCATTGCATTCCATTCCATTCCATTCCATTCCATTCCATTCCATTCCATTCCATTCCACTCCACTCCACTCCACTCCACTCCATTCCACTCCACTCCACTCCGGTACATTCCATTCCATTCCATTCCATTCCATTCCATTCCATTCCGTGCTTCTCGGGTACATTCCGTTCCGTTCCATTCCATTCCATTCCATTCCATTCCATTCCGTTCCAGTGCACTCTACTCCACTCCACTCCACTCCACTCCACTCCGGTACATTCCATTCCATTCCATTCCATTCCATTCCATTCCATTTCCATTCCCATTCCATTTCCATTCCCGTTCCATTTCCATTCCCGTTTCTTTTCCATTCCCGTTCCATTTCCATTCCAGTTCCATTACCATTCCCGTTCCATTTCCATTCCCGATCCATTTCCATTCCCGTTCCATTTCCATTCCCGTTCCATTTCCATTCCCGTTCCGTTACCATTCCCGTTCCATTTCCGTTCCCGTTCCGTTTCCGTTCCCGTTCCATTTCCGTTCTCGTTCCGTTTCCGTTCCCGTTCCATTTCCATTCCCGTTCCATTTCCGTTCCCTTTCCATTTCCATTCCCGTTCCATTTCCATTCCCTTTCCATTTCCATTTCATTCCATTCCATTCTGCTCGGGTACATTCCATTCCATTCCATTGCATTCCATTCCGTTCTGTTCCTGTCCATTCCATTCCATTCCATTCCGTTCCATTCCGTTCTACTCGGGTAGATTCCATTCCATTCCATTCCATTCCATTCCATTCCATTCCATTCCATTCCATTCTACTGGTGTCCATTCCATTCCATTCCATTCCATTCCATTCCATTCCATTCCATTCCATTCCATTGCATTCCATTCCATTCCATTCCATTCCGTTCCGTTCTACTCGGTTACATTCCATTCAATTCCATTCCATTCCGTTCTACTCGGGTAGATTCCATTCCATTCCATTCCATTCCTTTCCATTCCATTGCATTCCATTGCATTGCATTGCACTCAATTCCATTCCATTCCATTCCATTCCATTCCATTCCATTCCATTCCATTCCATTCCGTTCCGTTCAACTCGGTTACATTCCATTCAATTACATTCCATTCCGTTCTACTCGGTTACATACCATTCCATTCCATTCCATTCCATTCCAATACATTCCATTCCATTCCATTCCGTTCTACTCGTGTACATTCCATTCCATTCCATTCCATTCCATTCCATTCCATTCCATTCCATTCCGTTCTACTTTGGTACATTCCATTCCATTCCATTCCATTCCATTCCATTCCATTCCATTCCATTCCATTCCATTCCATTCCATTCTACTCAGGTTGATTCCATTCTATTCCATTCCATTCCATTCCATTCCATTCCATTCCATTCCATTCCATTCGATTCCATTCCATTCCATTCCATAGAATTCCATTCCATTCCATGGAATTCCATTCCATTCCATTCCATGGAATTCCATTCCATTCCATTCCATTCCATGGAATTCCATTCCATTCCATTCCATTCCATGGAATTCCATTCCATTCCATTCCATTCCATTCCATTCCATTCCATTCCATTCCATGGAATTCCATTCCATTCCATTCCATTCCATGGAATTCCATTCCATTCCATTCCATTCCATTCCATTCCATTCCATTGAATTCCATTCCATTCCATTCCATTCCATTCCATTCCATTGAATTCCATTCCATTCCATTCCATTCCATTCCATAGAATTCCATTCCGTTCCCTTCCATTCCATTGAATTCCGTTCCATTCCATTCCATTCCATTCCATTCCATTCCATTGAATTCCATTCCATTCCATTCCATAGAATTCCATTCCGTTCCATTCCATTCCATTCCATTCAATTCCATTCCATTCCATTCCATTCCATTCCATTTGAATTCCATTCCGTTCCATTCCATTCCATTCCCTTCCATTCCATTCCATTCCATTCTACTCGGGTTGATTCCATTCTATTCCATTCCATTCCATTCGATTCCATTCGATTCGATTCGATTCCATTCCATTCCATTCCATTCCATTCCGTTCTACTCGGGTTGATTCCATTCTATTCCATTCCATTCCATTCGATTCCATTCGATTCCATTCGATTCCATTCGATTCCATTCCATTCCATAGAATTCCATTCCATTCCATTCCATTCCATTCCATTGAATTCCATTCCATTCCATTCCATTACATTCCATTTCATTGAATTCCATTCAATTCCATTCCATTCCATTCCATTCCATTCCATTGAATTCCATTCCATTCCATTCCATTCCATTCCATTCCATTCTACTCGGGTTGATTCCATTCTATTCCATTCCATTCCATTCGATCCCATTCGATTCCATTCGATTCCGTTCCATTCCATTCCATTCCATTCCATTCCATTCCATTCCATTCCATTGAATTCCATTCCATTCCATTCCATTGAATTCCGTTCCATTCCATTCCATTCCGTTCCGTTCCGTCCCGTTCCATTCCATTCCGTTCCGTTGCGTGCCGTTCTGTTCTACTCGGAATGATTCCATTCTATTCCATTCCATTCCATTCCATTCCATTCGATACCAATTGATTCCTTTCGATTCCATTCGATTCCATTCCATTCCATTCCATTGAATTCCATTCCGTTCCACTCCATTCCATTCCATTCCATTGAATTCCATTCCAATCCATTCCATTCCATTCCATTCCATTGAATTCCATTCCATTCCATTCCATTCCATTCCATAGAATTCCATTCCATTCCATTCCATTCCATTCCATAGAATTCCGTTCCATACCATTCCATTCCATTCCATTCCATTCCATTCCATTCCATTCCATTCCATTTGAATTCCATTCCATTCCATTCCATTCCATTCTATTCCATTCCATTCCATTCCATTCCATTCCATTCCATTCCATTCTACTCGGGTTGATTGCATTCTATCCCATTCCATTCCATTCGATTCCATTCGATTCCATTCGATTCCATTCCATTCCATTCCATTGAATTCCATTCCATTCAATTCCATTCCATTCCATTCCATTCCATTGAATTCCATTCCATTCCATTCCATTCCATTCCATTCCATTGCATTCCATTCCATTTGAATTCCATTCCATTCCATTCCATTCCATTCCATTCCATTCCATTTGAATTCCATTCCATTCCAATCCATTCCATTCCATTCCATTCCATTCCATTCCATTCCAATCCATAGAATTCCATTCCATTCCATTCCATTCCATTGAATTCCATTCCATTCCATTCCATTCCATGGAATTCCATTCCATTCCATTCCATTCCATTCCAATCCATAGAATTCCATTGCATTCCATTCCATTCCATTGAATTCCGTTCCATTCCATTCCGTTCCGTTCCGTTCCGTTCCGTTCCGTTCCGTTGCGTTCCGTTCCGTTCCGTTGTGTTCCGTTCCGTTCTACTCGGGTTGATTCCATTCTATTCCATTCCATTCCAATCCATTCCATTCCATTCCATTCCATTCCATTCCATTCCATTCCATTCCATTCCATTCCATTGAATTCCATTCCGTTCCATTCCATTCCATTGAATTCCATTCCATTCCATTCCATTCCATTCCATTCTATTCCATTGAATTCCATTCCATTGAATTCCATTCCATTCCATTCCATTCCATTCCATTCCATCCCATTCCATTCCATTCCATTCCATTCCGTTCTACTCGGGTTGATTCCATTCTATTCCATTCCATTCCATTCGATCCCATTTGATTCCATTCGATTCCATTCAATTCCATTCGATTCCATTCCATTCCACTCCATTCCATTCCATTGAATTCCATTCCATTCCATTCCATTCCATTCCATTCCATTCCATTCCATGGAATTCCATTCCATTCCATTCCATTCCATTCCATTCCATAGAATTCCATTCCATTCCATTCCATTCCATTGAATTCCGTTCCATTCCATTCCAATCCGTTCCGTTCCGTTCCGTTCCGTTCCGTTGCGTTCCGTTCCGTTCCGTTGTGTTCCGTTCCGTTCTACTCGGGATGATTCCATTCTATTCCATTCCATTCCAATCCATTCCATTCCATTCCATTGAATTCCTTTCCATTCCATTCCATTCCATTCCATTCCATTCCATTCCATTGAATTCCATTCCATTCCATTCCATTCCATTCCATTCCATTCCATTCCATTGAATTCCATTCCATTCCATTCCATTCCATTCCATTCCATTCCATTCCGTTCCATTCCATTCCATTCCATTCCATTCCATTTGAATTCCATTCCATTCCATTCCATTGAATTCCATTCCATTCCATTTGAATTCCATTCCATTCCAATCCATTCCATTCCATTCCATTCCATTCCATTCCATTCCATTCCATTCCATTCCATGGAATTCCATTCCATTCCATTCCATGGAATTCCATTCCATTCCATTGAATTCCATTCCATTCCATTCCATTCCATTCCATGCCATTCCATTCCATTCCATTCCATTCCATTGAATTCCATTCCGTTCCATTCCATTCCATTGAATTCCGTTCCATTCCACTCCATTCCATTCCGTTCCGTTCCGTTCCGTTCCGTTCCCTTCCGTTGCGTTCCGCTCCGTTCTACTCGGGTTGATTCCATTCTATTCCATTCCAGTCCATTCGATCCCATTCGATTGCATTCGATTCCATTCGATTCCATTCGATTCCACTCCATTCCATTCCATAGAATTCCGTTCCATTCCATTCCATTCCATTCCATTCCATTCCATTCCATGGAATTCCATTCCATTCCATTCCATTCCATGGAATTCCATTCCATTCCATTCCATTCCATTCCAATCCATAGAATTCCATTCCATTCCATTCCATTCCATTCCATTGAATTCCGTTCCATTCCATTCCGTTCCGTTCCGTTCCGTTCCGTTCCGTTCCGTTGCGTTCCGTTCCGTTCCGTTGTGTTCCGTTCCGTTCTACTCGGGTTGATTCCATTCTATTCCATTCCATTCCAATCCATTCCATTCCATTCCATTCCATTCCATTCCATTCCATTCCATTCCATTCCATTCCATTCCATTGAATTCCATTCCATTCCATTCCATTCCATGGAATTCCGTTCCATTCCATTCCATTCCGTTCCATTCCATCCCGTTCCGTTCCGTTCCGTTCCGTTGCGTTCCGTTCCGTTCTACTAGGGTTGATTCCATTCTATTCCATTCCATTCCATTCGATTCCATTCGATTCCATTCGATTCCACTCCATTCCATTCCATAGAATTCCATTCCATTCCATTCCATTCCATTTAATTCCATTCCATTCCATTCCATTCCATTGAATTCCATTCCATTCCATTCCATTCCATTGAATTCCATTCCATTCCATTCCATTCCATTCCATTCCATTCCATTCCATTCTACTGGTGTCCATTCCATTCCATTCCATTCCATTCCATTCCATTCCATTCCATTCCATTGCATTCCAAGGCATTCCATTCCATTCCATTCCATTCCATTCCATTCCATTCCACTCCACTCCACTCCACTCCACTCCATTCCACTCCACTCCACTCCGGTACATTCCATTCCATTCCATTCCATTCCATTCCATTCCATTCCGTGCTTCTCGGGTACATTCCGTTCCGTTCCATTCCATTCCATTCCATTCCATTCCATTCCGTTCCAGTGCACTCTACTCCACTCCACTCCACTCCACTCCACTCCGGTACATTCCATTCCATTCCATTCCATTCCATTCCATTCCATTTCCATTCCCATTCCATTTCCATTCCCGTTCCATTTCCATTCCCGTTTCTTTTCCATTCCCGTTCCATTTCCATTCCAGTTCCATTACCATTCCCGTTCCATTTCCATTCCCGATCCATTTCCATTCCCGTTCCATTTCCATTCCCGTTCCATTTCCATTCCCGTTCCGTTACCATTCCCGTTCCATTTCCGTTCCCGTTCCGTTTCCGTTCCCGTTCCATTTCCGTTCTCGTTCCGTTTCCGTTCCCGTTCCATTTCCATTCCCGTTCCATTTCCGTTCCCTTTCCATTTCCATTCCCGTTCCATTTCCATTCCCTTTCCATTTCCATTTCATTCCATTCCATTCTGCTCGGGTACATTCCATTCCATTCCATTGCATTCCATTCCGTTCTGCTCCTGTCCATTCCATTCCATTCCATTCCGTTCCATTCCGTTCTACTCGGGTAGATTCCATTCCATTCCATTCCATTCCATTCCATTCCATTCCATTCCATTCTACTGGTGTCCATTCCAATCCATTCCATTCCATTCCATTCCATTCCATTCCATTCCATTGCATTCCATTCCATTCCATTCCATTCCGTTCCGTTCTACTCGGTTACATTCCATTCAATTCCATTCCATTCCGTTCTACTCGGGTAGATTCCATTCCATTCCATTCCATTCCTTTCCATTCCATTGCATTCCATTGCATTGCATTGCACTCAATTCCATTCCATTCCATTCCATTCCATTCCATTCCATTCCATTCCATTCCGTTCCGTTCAACTCGGTTACATTCCATTCAATTACATTCCATTCCGTTCTACTCGGTTACATACCATTCCATTCCATTCCATTCCATTCCAATCCATTCCATTCCATTCCATTCCGTTCTACTCGTGTACATTCCATTCCATTCCACTCCATTCCATTCCATTCCATTCCATTCCATTCCATTCCATTCCGTTCTACTTTGGTACATTGCATTCCATTCCATTCCATTCCATTCCATTCCATTCCATTCCATTCCATTCCATTCCATTCTACTCAGGTTGATTCCATTCTATTCCATTCCATTCCATTCCATTCCATTCCATTCCATTCCATTCGATTCCATTCCATTCCATTCCATAGAATTCCATTCCATTCCATTCCATTCCATGGAATTCCATTCCATTCCATTCCATGGAATTCCATTCCATTCCATTCCATTCCATGGAATTCCATTCCATTCCATTCCATTCCATTCCATTCCATTCCATTCCATTCCATTGAATTCCATTCCGTTCCATTCCATTCCATTGAATTCCATTCCATTCCATTCCATTCCATTCCATTCCATTCCATTGAATTCCATTCCATTGAATTCCATTCCATTCCATTCCATTCCATTCCATTCCATCCCATTCCATTCCATTCCATTCCATTCCGTTCTACTAGGGTTGATTCCATTCTATTCCATTCCATTCCATTCGATCCCATTTGATTCCATTCGATTCCATTCAATTCCATTCGATTCCATTCCATTCCACTCCATTCCATTCCATTGAATTCCATTCCATTCCATTCCATTCCATTCCATTCCATTCCATGGAATTCCATTCCATTCCATTCCATTCCATTCCATTCCATAGAATTCCATTCCATTCCATTCCATTCCATTGAATTCCGTTCCATTCCATTCCATTCCGTTCCGTTCCGTTCCGTTCCGTTCCGTTGCGTTCCGTTCCGTTCCGTTGTGTTCCGTTCCGTTCTACTGGGGATGATTCCATTCTATTCCATTCCATTCCAATCTATTCCATTCCATTCCATTGAATTCCATTCCATTCCATTCCATTCCATTCCATTCCATTCCATTCCATTGAATTCCATTCCATTCCATTCCATTCCATTCCATTCCATTCCATTCCATTGAATTCCATTCCATTCCAATCCATTCCATGGAATTCCGTTCCATTCCATTCCATTCCGTTCCGTTCCGTCCCTTTCCGTTCCGTTCCGTTCCGTTGCGTTCCGTTCCGTTCTACTCGGGTTGATTCCATTCTATTCCATTCCATTCCATTCGATTCCATTCGATTCCATTCGATTCCACTCCATTCCATTCCATAGAATTCCATTCCATTCCATTCCATTCCATTGAATTCCATTCCATTCCATTCCATTCCATTCTATTCCATTCCATTCCAATCCATTCCATTCCATTCCATTGAATTCCATTCCATTCCATTCCATTCCATTCCATTCCATTCCATTCCATTGAATTCCATTCCATTCCATTCAATTCCATTCCATTCCATTCCATTCCATTGAATTCCATTCCATTCCATTCCATTCCATTCCATTCCATTCCATTCCATTCCATTTGAATTCCATTCCATTCCATTCCATTCCATTCCATTCCATTCCATTTGAATTCCATTCCATTCCAATCCATTCCATTCCATTCCATTCCATTCCATTCCATTCCATGGAATTCCATTCCATTCCATTCCATTCCATTCCATTCCATTGAATTCCATTCCATTCCATTCCATTCCATTCCATTCCATTCCATTCCATTCCATTCCATTGAATTCCATTTCGTTCCATTCCATTCCATTGAATTCCGTTCCATTCCACTCCATTCCATTCTGTTCCGTTCCGTTCCGTTCCGTTCCCTTCCGTTGCGTTCCGCTCCGTTCTACTCGGGTTGATTCCATTCTATTCCATTCCAGTCCATTCGATCCCATTCGATTGCATTCGATTCCATTCGATTCCATTCGATTCCACTCCATTCCATTCCATAGAATTCCATTCCATTGAATTCCATTCCATTCCATTCCATTCCATTGAATTCCATTCAATTCCATTCCATTCCATGGAATTCCATTCAATTCCATTCCATTCCATGGAATTCCATTCCATTCCATTCCATTCCAATCCATAGAATTCCATTCCATTCCATTCCATTCCATTGAATTCCGTTCCATTCCATTCCATTCCGTTCCGTTCCGTTCCGTTCCGTTCCGTTGCGTTCCGTTCCGTTCCGTTGTGTTCCGTTCCGTTCTACTCGGGTTGATTCCATTCTATTCCATTCCATTCCAAACCATTCCATTCCATTCCATTCCATTCCATTCCATTCCATTCCATTCCATTGAATTCCATTCCATTCCATGGAATTCCATGGAATTCCGTTCCATTCCATTCCATTCCGTTCCGTTCCATCCCGTTCCGTTCCGTTCCGTTCCGTTGCGTTCCGTTCCGTTCTACTAGGGTTGATTCCATTCTATTCCATTCCATTCCATTCGATTCCATTCGATTCCATTCGATTCCACTCCATTCCATTCCATAGAATTCCATTCCATTCCATTCCATTCCATTGAATTCCATTCCATTCCATTCCATTCCAATTCCATTCCATTCCATTCCATTCCATTGAATTCCATTCCATTCCATTCCATTCCATTCCATTCCATTCCATTCCATTCCATTCCATTCTACTGGTGTCCATTCCATTCCATTCCATTCCATTCCATTCCATTCCATTCCTTTCCATTCCATTGCATTCCATTGCATTCCATTCCATTCCATTCCATTCCATTCCATTCCATTCCACTCCACTCCACTCCACTCCACTCCATTCCACTCCACTCCACTCCGGTACATTCCATTCCATTCCATTCCATTCCATTCCATTCCATTCCATTCCGTGCTTCTCGGGTACATTCCGTTCCGTTCCATTCCATTCCATTCCATTCCATTCCGTTCCAGTGCACTCTACTCCACTCCACTCCACTCCACTCCACTCCGGTACATTCCATTCCATTCCATTCCATTCCATTCCATTCCATTTCCATTCCCATTCCATTTCCATTCCCGTTCCATTTCCATTCCCGTTTCTTTTCCATTCCCGTTCCATTTCCATTCCAGTTCCATTACCATTCCCGTTCCATTTCCATTCCCGATCCATTTCCATTCCCGTTCCTTTTCCATTCCCGTTCCATTTCCATTCCCGTTCCGTTACCATTCCCGTTCCATTTCCGTTCCCGTTCCGTTTCCGTTCCCGTTCCATTTCCGTTCTCGTTCCGTTTCCGTTCCCGTTCCATTTCCATTCCCGTTCCATTTCCGTTCCCGTTCCATTTCCATTCCCGTTCCATTTCCATTCCCTTTCCATTTCCATTTCATTCCATTCCGTTCTGCTCGGGTACATTCCATTCCATTCCATTGCATTCCATTCCGTTCTGCTCCTGTCCATTCCATTCCATTCCATTCCGTTCCATTCCGTTCTACTCGGGTAGATTCCATTCCATTCCATTCCATTCCATTCCATTCCATTCCATTCCATTCCATTCCATTCTACTGGTGTCCATTCCATTCCATTCCGTTCCATTCCATTCCATTCCATTCCATTCCATTCCATTGCATTCCATTCCATTCCATTCCATTCCATTCCGTTCCGTTCTACTCGGTTCCATTCCATTCCATTCCATTCCATTCCATTCCATAGAATTCCATTCCATTCCATTCCATTCCATTGAATTCCGTTCCATTCCATTCCATTCCGTTCCGTTCCGTTCCGTTCCGTTCCGTTGCGTTCCGTTCCGTTCCGTTTTGTTCCGTTCCGTTCTACTCGGGTTGATTCCATTCTATTCCATTCCATTCCAATCCATTCCATTCCATTCCATTGAATTCCATTCCATTCCATTCCATTCCATTCCATTCCATTCCATTCCATTCCATTCCATTCCATTCCATTCCATTGAATTCCATTCCATTCCATTCCATTCCATTCCATTCCATTCCATTGAATTCCATTCCATTCCATTCCATTTCCATTCCCATTCCATTTCCATTCCCGTTCCATTTCCATTCCCGTTTCTTTTCCATTCCCGTTCCATTTCCATTCCAGTTCCATTACCATTCCCGTTCCATTTCCATTCCCGATCCATTTCCATTCCCGTTCCTTTTCCATTCCCGTTCCATTTCCATTCCCGTTCCGTTACCATTCCCGTTCCATTTCCGTTCCCGTTCCGTTTCTGTTCCCGTTCCATTTCCGTTCTCCTTCCGTTTCCGTTCCCGTTCCATTTCCATTCCCGTTCCATTTCCGTTCCCGTTCCATTTCCATTCCCGTTCCATTTCCATTCCCTTTCCATTTCCATTTCATTCCATTCCGTTCTGCTCGGGTACATTCCATTCCATTCCATTGCATTCCATTCCGTTCTGCTCCTGTCCATTCCATTCCATTCCATTCCGTTCCATTCCGTTCTACTCGGGTAGATTCCATTCCATTCCATTCCATTCCATTCCATTCCATTCCATTCCATTCCATTCTACTGGTGTCCATTCCATTCCATTCCATTCCATTCCATTCCATTCCATTCCATTCCATTGCATTCCATTCCATTCCATTCCATTCCATTCCGTTCCGTTCTACTCGGTTACATTCCATTCCATTCCATTCCATTCCATTCCATGGAATTCCATGCCATTCCATTCCATTCCATTCCATTCCATAGAATTCCATTCCATTCCATTCCATTCCATTGAATTCCGTTCCATTCCATTCCATTCCGTTCCGTTCCGTTCCGTTCCGTTCCGTTGCGTTCCGTTCCGTTCCGTTGTGTTCCGTTCCGTTCTACTCGGGTTGATTCCATTCTATTCCATTCCATTCCAATCCATTCCATTCCATTCCATTGAATTCCATTCCATTCCAATCCATTCCATTCCATTCCATTCCATTCCATTCCAATCCATTCCATGGAATTCCGTTCCATTCCATTCCATTCCGTTCCGTTCCGTCCCGTTCCGTTCCGTTCCGTTCCGTTGCGTTCCGTTCCGTTCTACTCGGGTTGATTCCATTCTATTCCATTCCATTCCATTCGATTCCATTCGATTCCATTCGATTCCACTCCATTCCATTCCATAGAATTCCATTCCATTCCATTGAATTCCATTCCATTCCATTCCATTCCATTGAATTCCATTCCATTCCATTCCATTCCATTGAATTCCATTCCATTCCATTCCATTCCATTCCATTCCATTCCATTCCATTCCATTCCATTCTACTGTTGTCCATTCCATTCCATTCCATTCCATTCCATTCCATTCCATTCCATTCCATTCCATTCCTTTCCATTCCATTGCATTCCATTGCATTCCATTCCATTCCATTCCATTCCATTCCATTCCATTCCATTCCGTGCTTCTCGGGTACATTCCGTTCCGTTCCATTCCATTCCATTCCATTCCATTCCGTTCCAGTGCACTCTACTCCACTCCACTCCACTCCACTCCGGTACATTCCATTCCATTCCATTCCATTCCATTTCCATTCCCATTCAATTTCCATTCCCGTTCCATTTCCATTCCCGTTTCTTTTCCATTCCCGTTCCATTTCCATTCCCGTTCCATTACCATTCCCGTTCCATTTCCATTCCCGATCCATTTCCATTCCCGTTCCTTTTCCATTCCCGTTCCATTTCCATTCCTGTTCCGTTACCATTCCCGTTCCATTTCCGTTCCCGTTCCGTTTCCGTTCCCGTTCCATTTCCCTTCTCGTTCCGTTTCCGTTCCCGTTCCATTTCCATTCCCGTTCTATTTCCGTTCCCGTTCCATTTCCATTCCCGTTCCATTTCCATTCCCTTTCCATTTCCATTTCATTCCATTCCGTTCTGCTCGGGTACATTCCATTCCATTCCATTGCATTCCATTCCGTTCTGCTCCTGTCCATTCCATTCCATTCCATTCCGTTCCATTCCGTTCTACTCGGGTAGATTCCATTCCATTCCATTCCATTCCATTCCATTCCATTCCATTCCATTCCATTCCATTCCATTCTACTGGTGTCCATTCCATTCCATTCCATTCCATTCCATTCCATTCCATTCCATTGCATTCCATTCCATTCCATTCCATTCCATTCCATTCCGTTCCGTTCTACTCGGTTACATTCCATTCAATTCCATTCCATTCCGTTCTACTCGGGTAGATTCCATTCCATTCCATTCCATTCCTTTCCATTCCATTGCATTCCATTGCATTGCATTGCACTCAATTCCATTCCATTCCATTCCATTCCATTCCATTCCATTCCATTCCATTCCATTCCGTTCCGTTCAATCCGGTTACATTCCATTGAATTACATTCCATTCCGTTCTACTCGGTTACATTCCATTCCATTCCATTCCATTCCATTCCAATCCATTCCATTCCATTCCATTCCGTTCTACTCGGGTACATTCCATTCCATTCCATTCCATTCCATTCCATTCCGTTCTACTTTGGTACATTCCATTCCATTCCATTCCATTCCATTCCATTCCATTCCATTAGATTCCATTCCATTCGATTCCATTCCATTCCATTCCACTCCATTCCATGGAATTCCATTCCATTCCATTCCATTCCATTCCATTCCATTCCATTGAATTCCATTCCATTCCATTCCATTGAATTCCATTCCGTTCCATTCCATTCCATTGAATTCCATTCCATTCCATTTCATTCCATTCCATTCCATTCCATTCCATTCCATTGAATTCCATTCCATTCCATTCCATTCCATTCCATCCCATTCCATTCCATTCCATTCCATTCCGTTCTACTCGGGTTGATTCCATTCTATTCCATTCCATTCCATTCGATCCCATTTGATTCCATTCGATTCCATTCAATTCCATTCGATTCCATTCCATTCCACTCCATTCCATTCCATTGAATTCCATTCCATTCCATTCCATTCCATTCCATTGAATTCCATTCCATTCCATTCCATTGAATTCCATTCCGTTCCATTCCATTCCATTGAATTCCATTCCATTCCATTCCATTCCATTGAATTCCATTCCATTCCATTCCATTGAATTCCGTTCCATTCCATTCCATTCCGTTCCGTTCCGTTCCGTTCCGTTCCGTTGCGTTCCGTTCCGTTCCGTTGTGTTCCGTTCCGTTCTACTCGGGATGATTCCATTCTATTCCATTCCATTCCAATCCATTCCATTCCATTCCATTGAATTCCATTCCATTCCATTCCATTCCATTCCATTCCATTGAATTCCATTCCATTCCATTCCATTCCATTCCATTCCATTCCATTCCATTCCATTCCATTGAATTCCATTCCATTCCAATCCATTCCATGGAATTCCGTTCCATTCCATTCCATTCCGTTCCGTTCCGTCCCGTTCCGTTCCGTTCCGTTCCGTTGCGTTCCGTTCCGTTCCGTTGTGTTCCGTTCCGTTCTACTCGGGTTGATTCCATTCTATTCCATTCCATTCCAATCCATTCCATTCCATTCCATTCCATTCCATTCCATTGAATTCCATTCCATTCCATTCCATTCCATGGAATTCCGTTCCATTCCATTCCATTCCGTTCCGTTCCATCCCGTTCCGTTCCGTTCCGTTCCGTTGCGTTCCGTTCCGTTCTACTCGGGTTGATTCCATTCTATTCCATTCCATTCCATTCGATTCCATTCGATTCCATTCGATTCCACTCCATTCCATTCCATAGAATTCCATTCCATTCCATTGAATTCCATTCCATTCCATTCCATTCCATTCTATTCCATTCCATTCCAATCCATTCCATTCCATTCCATTCCATTCCATTCCATTGCATTCCATTCCATTCCATTCCATTCCATTCCATTCCATTCCATTGAATTCCATTCCATTCCATTCCATTCCATGGAATTCCGTTCCATTCCATTCCATTCCGTTCCGTTCCGTCCCTTTCCGTTCCGTTCCGTTCCGTTGCATTCCGTTCCGTTCTACTCGGGTTGATTCCATTCTATTCCATTCCATTCCATTCGATTCCATTCGATTCCATTCGATTCCACTCCATTCCATTCCATAGAATTCCATTCCATTCCATTCCATTCCATTGAATTCCATTCCATTCCATTCCATTCCATAGAATTCCATTCCATTCCATTCCATTCCATTGAATTCCATTCCATTCCATTCCATTCCATTCCATTCCATTCCATTCCATTCCATTCCATTCCATTCTACTGGTGTCCATTCCATTCCATTCCATTCCATTCCATTCCATTCCTTTCCATTCCATTGCATTCCATTGCATTCCATTCCATTCCATTCCGTTCCATTCCATTCCATTCCACTCCACTCCACTCCACTCCACTCCATTCCACTCCACTCCACTCCGGTATATTCAATTCCATTCCATTCCATTCCATTCCATTCCGTGCTTCTCGGGTACATTCCGTTCCGTTCCATTCCATTCCATTCCATTCCATTCCGTTCCAGTGCACTCTACTCCACTCCACTCCACTCCACTCCACTCTGGTACATTCCATTCCATTCCATTCCATTCCATTTCCATTCCCATTCCATTTCCATTCCCGTTCCATTTCCATTCCCGTTTCTTTTCCATTCCCGTTCCATTTCCATTCCAGTTCCATTACCATTCCCGTTCCATTTCCATTCCCGATCCATTTCCATTCCCGTTCCATTTCCATTCCCGTTCCATTTCCATTCCCGTTCCATTACCATTCCCGTTCCATTTCCGTTCCCGTTCCGTTTCCGTTCCCGTTCCATTTCCGTTCTCGTTCCGTTTCCGTTCCCGTTCCATTTCCATTCCCGTTCCATTTCCGTTCCCGTTCCATTTCCATTCCCGTTCCATTTCCATTCCCTTTCCATTTCCATTTCATTCCATTCCGTTCTGCTCGGGTACATTCCATTCCATTCCATTGCATTCCATTCCGTTCTGCTCCTGTCCATTCCATTCCATTCCATTCCGTTCCATTCCGTTCTACTCGGGTAGATTCCATTCCATTCCATTCCATTCCATTCCATTCCATTCCATTCCATTCCATTCCATTCCATTCTACTGGTGTCCATTCCATTCCATTCCATTCCATTCCATTCCATTCCATTCCATTGCATTCCATTCCATTCCATTCCATTCCATTCCATTCCGTTCCGTTCTACTCGGTTACATTCCATTCAATTCCATTCCATTCCGTTCTACTCGGGTAGATTCCATTCCATTCCATTCCATTCCTTTCCATTCCATTGCATTCCATTGCATTGCATTGCACTCAATTCCATTCCATTCCATTCCATTCCATTCCATTCCATTCCATTCCGTTCCGTTCAATCCGGTTACATTCCATTGAATTACATTCCATTCCGTTCTACTCGGTTACATTCCATTCCATTCCATTCCATTCCATTCCAATCCATTCCATTCCATTCCATTCCGTTCTACTCGGGTACATTCCATTCCACTGCATTCCATTCCATTCCATTCCATTCCATTCCATTCCGTTCTACTTTGGTACATTCCATTCCATTCCATTCCATTCCATTCCATTCCATTCCATTACATTCCATTCCATTCGATTCCATTCCATTCCATTCCACTCCATTCCATGGAATTCCATTCCATTCCATTCCATTCCATTCCATTCCATTCCATTCCATTGAATTCCATTCCATTCCATTCCATTGAATTCCATTCCGTTCCATTCCATTCCATTGAATTCCATTCCATTCCATTCCATTCCATTCCATTCCATTCCATTCCATTCCATTGAATTCCATTCCATTCCATTCCATTCCATTCCATCCCATTCCATTCCATTCCATTCCATTCCGTTCTACTCGGGTTGATTCCATTCTATTCCATTCCATTCCATTCGATCCCATTTGATTCCATTCGATTCCATTCAATTCCATTCGATTCCATTCCATTCCACTCCATTCCATTCCATTGAATTCCATTCCATTCCATTCCATTGAATTCCATTCCATTCCATTCCATTGAATTCCATTCCGTTCCATTCCATTCCATTGAATTCCATTCCATTCCATTCCATTCCATTGAATTCCATTCCATTCCATTCCATTGAATTCCGTTCCATTCCATTCCATTCTGTTCCGTTCCGTTCCGTTCCGTTCCGTTGCGTTCCGTTCCGTTCCGTTGTGTTCCGTTCCGTTCTACTCGGGATGATTCCATTCTATTCCATTCCATTCCAATCCATTCCATTCCATTCCATTGAATTCCATTCCATTCCATTCCATTCCATTCCATTCCATTGAATTCCATTCCATTCCATTCCATTCCATTCCATTCCATTCCATTCCATTCCATTCCATGGAATTCCATTCCATTCCAATCCATTCCATGGAATTCCGTTCCATTCCATTCCATTCCGTTCCGTTCCGTCCCGTTCCGTTCCGTTCCGTTCCGTTGCGTTCCGTTCCGTTCCGTTGTGTTCCGTTCCGTTCTACTCGGGTTGATTCCATTCTATTCCATTCCATTCCAATCCATTCCATTCCATTCCATTCCATTCCATTCCATTCCATTGAATTCCATTCCATTCCATTCCATTCCATGGAATTCCGTTCCATTCCATTCCATTCCGTTCCGTTCCATCCCGTTCCGTTCCGTTCCGTTCCGTTGCGTTCCGTTCCGTTCTACTCGGGTTGATTCCATTCTATTCCATTCCATTCCATTCGATTCCATTCGATTCCATTCGATTCCACTCCATTCCATTCCATAGAATTCCATTCCATTCCATTCCATTCCATGGAATTCCATTCCATTCCATTCCATTCCATTCTATTCCATTCCATTCCAATCCATTCCATTCCATTCCATTCCATTCCATTCCATTGCATTCCATTCCATTCCATTCCATTCCATTCCATTCCATTCCATTCCATTGAATTCCATTCCATTCCATTCCATTCCATGGAATTCCGTTCCATTGCATTCCATTCCGTTCCGTTCCGTCCCGTTCCGTTCCGTTCCGTTCCGTTGCATTCCGTTCCGTTCTACTCGGGTTGATTCCATTCTATTCCATTCCATTCCATTCGATTCCATTCGATTCCATTCGATTCCACTCCATTCCATTCCATAGAATTCCATTCCATTCCATTCCATTCCATTGAATTCCATTCCATTCCATTCCATTCCATAGAATTCCATTCCATTCCATTCCATTCCATTGAATTCCATTCCATTCCATTCCATTCCATTCCATTCCATTCCATTCCATTCCATTCCATTCCATTCTACTGGTGTCCATTCCATTCCATTCCATTCCATTCCATTCCATTCCATTCCATTCCTTTCCATTCCATTGCATTCCATTGCATTCCATTCCATTCCATTCCGTTCCATTCCATTCCATTCCACTCCACTCCACTCCACTCCACTCCATTCCACTCCACTCCACTCCGGTGTATTCAATTCCATTCCATTCCATTCCATTCCATTCCGTGCTTCTCGGGTACATTCCGTTCCGTTCCATTCCATTCCATTCCATTCCATTCCGTTCCAGTGCACTCTACTCCACTCCACTCCACTCCACTCCACTCCGGTACATTCCATTCCATTCCATTCCATTCCATTCCATTCCGTGCTCCTCGGGTACATTCCGTTCCGTTCCATTCCATTCCATTCCATTCCATTCCGTTCCAGTGCACTCTACTCCACTCCACTCCACTCCACTCCACTCTGGTACATTCCATTCCATTCCATTCCATTCCATTTCCATTCCCATTCCATTTCCATTCCCGTTCCATTTCCATTCCCGTTTCTTTTCCATTCCCGTTCCATTTCCATTCCAGTTCCATTACCATTCCCGTTCCATTTCCATTCCCGATCCATTTCCATTCCCGTTCCATTTCCATTCCCGTTCCATTTCCATTCCCGTTCCATTACCATTCCCGTTCCATTTCCGTTCCCGTTCCGTTTCCGTTCCCGTTCCATTTCCGTTCTCGTTCCGTTTCCGTTCCCGTTCCATTTCCATTCCCGTTCCATTTCCGTTCCCGTTCCATTTCCATTCCCGTTCCATTTCCATTCCCTTTCCATTTCCATTTCATTCCATTCCGTTCTGCTCGGGTACATTCCATTCCATTCCATTGCATTCCATTCCGTTCTGCTCCTGTCCATTCCATTCCATTCCATTCTGTTCCATTCCGTTCTACTCGGGTAGATTCCATTCTATTCCATTCCATTCCATTCCATTCCATTCCATTCCATTCCATTCCATTCTACTGGTGTCCATTCCATTCCATTCCATTCCATTCCATTCCATTCCATTCCATTCCATTCCAATCCATTGAATTCCATTCCATTCCATTCCATTCAATTGAATTCCGTTCCATTCCATTCCATTCCGTTCCGTTCCGTCCCGTTCCGTTCCGTTCCGTTGCGTTCCGTTCCGTTCAACTAGGGTTGATTCCATTCTATTCAATTCCATTCCATTCCATTCTACACGGGTTGATCATTCCATTCCGTTCCGTTCCGTTCCGTTCCGTTCCGTTCCGTACCGTTCTACTCGGGTTGATTCCATTCTATTCCATTCCATTCCATTCGATTCCATTCGACTCCATTCCATTCCATTCCATTCCATTCCATTCCATTCCATTCCATTGCATTCCATTCCACTCCAATCCATTCCATTCCATTCCATTCCATTACATTCCATTCCGTTCCGTTCCGTTCCGTTCCGTTCCGTTGCGTTCCGTTCCGTTCTACTCGGGTTGATTCCATTCTATTCCATTCCATTCCATTTGACTCCATTCGATTCCATTCCATTCCATTGCATTGAATTCCATTCCATTCCATTCCATTCCATTCCATTCCATTCCATTCCACTCCATTGAATTCCATTCCATTCCATTCCATTCCATTCCATTCCATTCCATTCCATTCCACTCCATTCCATTACACTCCACTGCACTCCACTCCACTCCACTCCACTCCATTCCACTCCCTTCCATTCCATTAAATTGAATTCCATTCCATTCCATTCCATTCCATTCCATTCCATTCCATTCCATTCCACTCCATTCCATTCCACTCCACTCCACTCCACTCCACTCCACTCCATTCCATTCCCTTCCATTCCATTCAATTGAATTGCATTGAATTCCATTCCATTCCATTCCATAACATTTCATTCCATTCCATTCCATTCCATTCCATTCCATTCCATTCCATTCCGTTCTACTCGGGTTGATTCCATTCTATTCCATTCCATTCCATTCGATTCCATTAGATTCCATTCGATTCCATTCGATTCCATTCGTTTCCATTCCATTCCATTCCATTCTATTCCATTGAATTCCATTCCATTCCATTCCATTCCATTCCATTCCATTGCATTCCATTCCATTGAATTCCATTGAATTCCATTCCATTCCATGGAATTCCATTCCATTCCATTCCATTCCATTCCATAGAATTCCATTCCATTCCATTCCATTCCATGGAATTCCGTTCCATTCCATTCCATTCCGTTCCGTTCCGTTCCGTTCCGTTGCGTTCCGTTCCGTTCCGTTGTGTTCCGTTCCGTTCTACTCGGGTTGATTCCATTCTATTCCATTCCATTCCAATCCATTCCATTCCATTCCATTGAATTCCATTCCATTCCATTCCATTCCATTCCATTCCATTCCATTCCATTGAATTCCATTCCATTCCATTCCATTCCATTCCATTCCATTCCATTGAATTCCATTCCATTCCATTCCATTCCATGGAATTCCGTTCCATTCCATTCCATTCCGTTCCGTTCCGTCCCGTTCCGTTCCGTTCCGTTCCGTTGCGTTCCGTTCCGTTCTACTCGGGTTGATTCCATTCTATTCCATTCCATTCCATTCGATTCCATTCGATTCCATTCGATTCCACTCCATTCCATTCCATAGAATTCCATTCCATTCCATTCCATTCCATTGAATTCCATTCCATTCCATTCCATTCCATAGAATTCCATTCCATTCCATTCCATTCCATTGAATTCCATTCCATTCCATTCCATTCCATTCCATTCCATTCCATTCCATTCCATTCCATTCTACTGGTGTCCATTCCATTCCATTCCATTCCATTCCATTCCATTCCTTTCCATTCCATTGCATTCCATTGCATTCCATTCCATTCCATTCCGTTCCATTCCATTCCATTCCACTCCACTCCACTCCACTCCACTCCATTCCACTCCACTCCACTCCGGTACATTCAATTCCATTCCATTCCATTCCATTCCATTCCATTCCATTCCGTGCTTCTCGGGTACATTCCGTTCCGTTCCATTCCATTCCATTCCATTCCATTCCGTTCCAGTGCACTCTACTCCACTCCACTCCACTCCACTCCTTTCTGGTACATTCCATTCCATTCCATTCCATTCCATTTCCATTCCCATTCCATTTCCATTCCCGTTCCATTTCCATTCCCGTTTCTTTTCCATTCCCGTTCCATTTCCATTCCAGTTCCATTACCATTCCCGTTCCATTTCCATTCCCGATCCATTTCCATTCCCGTTCCATTTCCATTCCCGTTCCATTTCCATTCCCGTTCCATTACCATTCCCGTTCCATTTCCGTTCCCGTTCCGTTTCCGTTCCCGTTCCATTTCCGTTCTCGTTCCGTTTCCGTTCCCGTTCCATTTCCATTCCCGTTCCGTTTCCGTTCCCGTTCCATTTCCATTCCCGTTCCATTTCCATTCCCTTTCCATTTCCATTTCATTCCATTCCGTTCTGCTCGGGTACATTCCATTCCATTCCATTGCATTCCATTCCGTTCTGCTCCTGTCCATTCCATTCCATTCCATTCCGTTCCATTCCGTTCTACTCGGGTAGATTCCATTCCATTCCATTCCATTCCATTCCATTCCATTCCATTCCATTCCATTCCATTCCATTCCATTCTACTGGTGTCCATTCCATTCCATTCCATTCCATTCCATTCCATTCCATTCCATTCCATTGAATTCCATTCCATTCCATTCCATTCAATTGAATTCCGTTCCATTCCATTCCATTCCGTTCCGTTCCGTCCCGTTCCGTTCCGATCCTTTGCGTTCCGTTCCGTTCAACTAGGGTTGATTCCATTCTATTCAATTCCATTCCATTCCATTCTACACGGGTTGATCATTCCATTCCGTTCCGTTCCGTTCCGTTCCGTACCGTTCTACTCGGGTTGATTCCATTCTATTCCATTCCATTCCATTCGATTCCATTCGACTCCATTCCATTCCATTCCATTCCATTCCATTCCATTCCATTGCATTCCATTCCACTCCATTCCATTCCATTCCATTCCATTCCATTACATTCCATTCCGTTCCGTTCCGTTCCATTCCGTTCCGTTGCGTTCCGTTCCGTTCTACTCGGGTTGATTCCATTCTATTCCATTCCATTCCATTTGACTCCATTCGATTCCATTCCATTCCATTGCAATGAATTCCATTCCATTCCATTCCATTCCATTCCATTCCATTCCATTCCACTCCATTGAATTCCATTCCATTCCATTCCATTCCATTCCATTCCATTCCATTCCACTCCATTCCATTACACTCCACTGCACTCCACTCCACTCCACTCCACTCCATTCCACTCCCTTCCATTCCATTAAATTGAATTCCGTTCCATTCCATTCCATTCCATTCCATTCCATTCCATTCCACTCCATTCCATTCCACTCCACTCCACTCCACTCCACTCCACTCCATTCCATTCCCTTCCATTCCATTCAATTGAATTGCATTGAATTCCATTCCATTCCATTCCATAACATTTCATTCCATTCCATTCCATTCCATTCCATTCCATTCCATTCCATTCCGTTCTACTCGGGTTGATTCCATTCTATTCCATTCCATTCCATTCGATTCCATTAGATTCCATTCGATTCCATTCGATTCCATTCGTTTCCATTCCATTCCATTCCATTCTATTCCATTGAATTCCATTCCATTCCATTCCATTCCATTCCATTCCATTGCATTCCATTCCATTGAATTCCATTGAATTCCATTCCATTCCATGGAATTCCATTCCATTCCATTCCATTCCATTCCATAGAATTCCATTCCATTCCATTCCATTCCATTGAATTCCGTTCCATTCCATTCCATTCCGTTCCGTTCCGTTCCGTTCCGTTGCGTTCCGTTCCGTTCCGTTGTGTTCCGTTCCGTTCTACTCGGGTTGATTCCATTCTATTCCATTCCATTCCATTCGATTCCATTCCATTCCATTGAATTCCATTCCATTCCATTCCATTCCATTCCATTCCATTGAATTCCATTCCATTCCATTCCATTCCATTCCATTCCATTCCATTGAATTCTATTGAATTCCATTCCATTCCATTCCATTCCATTGAATTCCATTCCATTCCATTCCATTCCATGGAATTCCGTTCCATTCCATTCCATTCCGTTCCGTTCCGTCCCGTTCCGTTCCGTTCCGTTCCGTTGCGTTCCGTTCCGTTCTCCTCGGGTTGATTCCATTCTATTCCATTCCATTCCATTCGATTCCATTCGATTCCATTCGATTCCACTCCATTCCATTCCATAGAATTCCATTCCATTCCATTCCATTCCATTGAATTCCATTCCATTCCATTCCATTCCATTGAATTCCATTCCATTCCATTCCATTCCATTGAATTCCATTCCATTCCATTCCATTCCATTCCATTCCATTCCATTCTACTGTTGTCCATTCCATTCCATTCCATTCCATTCCATTCCATTCCATTCCATTCCATTCCTTTCCATTCCATTGCATTCCATTGCATTCCATTCCATTCCATTCCATTCCATTCCAATCCACTCCACTCCACTCCACTCCATTCCACTCCACTCCACTCCGGTACATTCCATTCCATTCCATTCCATTCCATTCCATTCCATTCCATTCCGTGCTTCTCGGGTACATTCCGTTCCGTTCCATTCCATTCCATTCCATTCCATTCCGTTCCAGTGCACTCTACTCCACTCCACTCCACTCCACTCCACTCTGGTACATTCCATTCCATTCCATTCCATTCCATTTTCATTCCCATTCCATTTCCATTCCCGTTCCATTTCCATTCCCGTTTCTTTTCCATTCCCGTTCCATTTCCATTCCAGTTCCATTACCATTCCCGTTCCATTTCCATTCCCGATCCATTTCCATTCCCGATCCATTTCCATTCCCGTTCCATTTCCATTCCCGTTCCATTACCATTCCCGTTCCATTTCCGTTCCCGTTCCGTTTCCGTTCCCGTTCCATTTCCGTTCTCGTTCCGTTTCCGTTCCCGTTCCATTTCCATTCCCGTTCCATTTCCGTTCCCGTTCCATTTCCATTCCCGTTCCATTTCCATTCCCTTTCCATTTCCATTTCATTCCATTCCGTTCTGCTCGGGTACATTCCATTCCATTCCATTGCATTCCATTCCGTTCTGCTCCTGTCCATTCCATTCCATTCCATTCCGTTCCATTCCGTTCTACTCGGGTAGATTCCATTCCATTCCATTCCATTCCATTCCATTCCATTCCATTCCATTCCATTCCATTCTACTGGTGTCCATTCCATTCCATTCCATTCCATTCCATTCCATTCCATTCCATTGAATTCCATTCCATTCCATTCCATTCAATTGAATTCCGTTCCATTCCATTCCATTCCGTTCCGTTCCGTCCCGTTCCGTTCCGTTCCGTTCCGTTCCGTTGCGTTCCGTTCCGTTCTACTCGGGTTGATTAAATTCTATTCCATTCCATTCTATTCGATTCCATTCAATTCCAATCGATTCCATTCGATTCCAATCGATTCCATTGAATTCCATTCCATTCCATTCCATTCCATTGAATTCCGTTGCATTATATTCCATTCCGTTCCGTTCCGTCCCGTTCCGTTCCGTTCCGTTCCGTTGCGTGCCGTTCCGTTCTACTCGGGTTGATTCCATTCCATTCCATTCCATTCCATTCCATTCCATTCCATTCCATTCCATTGAATTCCATTCCATTCCATTCCATTCCATTCCATTCCATTCCATTCCATTCCGTTCTACTCGGGTTGATTCCATTCTATTCCATTCCATTCCATTCGATCTCATTCGATTCCATTCGATTCCATTCGATTCCACTCCATTCCATTCCATTGAATTCCATTCCATTCCATTCCATTCCATTCCATTCCATTCCATTCCATTGATTTCCATTCCATTCCATTCCATTCCATTCCATTCCATTCCATTCCATTGAATACCATTCCATTCCATTGAATTCCATTCCATTCCATTCCATTCCATTCCATTCCATTCCATTGAATTCCATTCCATTCCATTGAATTCCATTCCATTCCATTCCATTCCATTGAATTCCGTTCCATTCCATTCCATTCCATTCCATTCCATTGAATTCCATTCCATTCCATTCCATAGAATTCCGTTCCATTCCATTCCATTCCATTCCATTCCATTCCATTCCATTCCATTCCATTGAATTCAATTCCATTTCATTCCATTCCTTTCCATTGAATTCCATTCTGTTCCATTCCATTCCTTTGAATTCCGTTCCATTCCATTCCATTCCATTCCTTTCCTTTCCGTTCCGTTCCGTTCCGTTCCGTTGCGTTCCGCTCCGTTCTACTCAGGTTGATTCCATTCTATTCCATTCCATTCCATTCGATCCCATTCGATTCCATTCGATTCCATTCGATTCCATTCGATTCCACTCCATTCCATTCCATAGAATTCCGTTCCATTCCATTCCATTTGAATTCCATTCCATTCCATTCCATTGAATTCCATTCCATTCCATTCCATTCCATTGAATTCCATTCCATTCCATTCCATTCCATTGAATTCCGTTCCTTTCCATTCCATTCCGTTCCGTTCCGTTCCGTTCCGTTCCGTTGCGTTCCGTTCCGTTCCGTTGCGTTCCGTTCTACTCGGGTTGATTCCATTCTATTCCATTCCATTCCATTCCATTCCATTCCATTCAATTGAATTGCATTGAATTCCATTCCATTCCATTCCATAACATTTCATTCCATTCCATTCCATTCCATTCCATTCCATTCCGTTCTACTCGGGTTGATTCCATTCTATTCCATTCCATTCCATTCGATTCCATTAGATTCCATTCGATTCCATTCGATTCCATTCGTTTCCATTCCATTCCATTCCATTCTATTCCATTGAATTCCATTCCATTCCATTCCATTCCATTCCATTCCATTGCATTCCATTCCATTGAATTCCATTGAATTCCATTCCATTCCATGGAATTCCATTCCATTCCATTCCATTCCATTCCATAGAATTCCATTCCATTCCATTCCATTCCATTGAATTCCGTTCCATTCCATTCCATTCCGTTCCGTTCCGTTCCGTTCCGTTGCGTTCCGTTCCGTTCCGTTGTGTTCCGTTCCGTTCTACTCGGGTTGATTCCATTCTATTCCATTCCATTCCATTCGATTCCATTCCATTCCATTGAATTCCATTCCATTCCATTCCATTCCATTCCATTCCATTGAATTCCATTCCATTCCATTCCATTCCATTCCATTCCATTCCATTCCATTGAATTCCATTGAATTCCATTCCATTCCATTCCATTCCATTGAATTCCATTCCATTCCATTCCATTCCATGGAATTCCGTTCCATTCCATTCCATTCCGTTCCGTTCCGTCCCGTTCCGTTCCGTTCCGTTCCGTTGCGTTCCGTTCCGTTCTCCTCGGGTTGATTCCATTCTATTCCATTCCATTCCATTCGATTCCATTCGATTCCATTCGATTCCACTCCATTCCATTCCATAGAATTCCATTCCATTCCATTCCATTCCATTGAATTCCATTCCATTCCATTCCATTCCATTGAATTCCATTCCATTCCATTCCATTCCATTGAATTCCATTCCATTCCATTCCATTCCATTCCATTCCATTCCATTCCATTCCATTCTACTGTTGTCCATTCCATTCCATTCCATTCCATTCCATTCCATTCCATTCCATTCCTTTCCATTCCATTGCATTCCATTGCATTCCATTCCATTCCATTCCATTCCATTCCAATCCACTCCACTCCACTCCACTCCATTCCACTCCACTCCACTCCGGTACATTCCATTCCATTCCATTCCATTCCATTCCATTCCATTCCATTCCGTGCTTCTCGGGTACATTCCGTTCCGTTCCATTCCATTCCATTCCATTCCATTCCGTTCCAGTGCACTCTACTCCACTCCACTCCACTCCACTCCACTCTGGTACATTCCATTCCATTCCATTCCATTCCATTTTCATTCCCATTCCATTTCCATTCCCGTTCCATTTCCATTCCCGTTTCTTTTCCATTCCCGTTCCATTTCCATTCCAGTTCCATTACCATTCCCGTTCCATTTCCATTCCCGATCCATTTCCATTCCCGATCCATTTCCATTCCCGTTCCATTTCCATTCCCGTTCCATTACCATTCCCGTTCCATTTCCGTTCCCGTTCCGTTTCCGTTCCCGTTCCATTTCCGTTCTCGTTCCGTTTCCGTTCCCGTTCCATTTCCATTCCCGTTCCATTTCCGTTCCCGTTCCATTTCCATTCCCGTTCCATTTCCATTCCCTTTCCATTTCCATTTCATTCCATTCCGTTCTGCTCGGGTACATTCCATTCCATTCCATTGCATTCCATTCCGTTCTGCTCCTGTCCATTCCATTCCATTCCATTCCGTTCCATTCCGTTCTACTCGGGTAGATTCCATTCCATTCCATTCCATTCCATTCCATTCCATTCCATTCCATTCCATTCCATTCCATTCTACTGGTGTCCATTCCATTCCATTCCATTCCATTCCATTCCATTCCATTCCATTCCATTGAATACCATTCCATTCCATTCCATTCAATTGAATTCCGTTCCATTCCATTCCATTCCGTTCCGTTCCGTCCCGTTCCGTTCCGTTCCGTTCCGTTGCGTTCCGTTCCGTTCTACTCGGGTTGATTAAATTCTATTCCATTCCATTCTATTCGATTCCATTCAATTCCAATCGATTCCATTCGATTCCAATCGATTCCATTGAATTCCATTCCATTCCATTCCATTCCATTGAATTCCGTTGCATTATATTCCATTCCGTTCCGTTCCGTCCCGTTCCGTTCCGTTCCGTTCCGTTGCGTGCCGTTCCGTTCTACTCGGGTTGATTCCATTCCATTCCATTCCATTCCATTCCATTCCATTCCATTCCATTCCATTGAATTCCGTTCCTTTCCATTCCATTCCGCTCCGTTCCGTTCCGTTCCGTTCCGTTGCGTTCCGTTCCGTTCCGTTGCGTTCCGTTCTACTCGGGTTGATTCCATTCTATTCCATTCCATTCCATTCCATTCCATTCCATTCCATGCCATTCCATTCCATTCCATTGAATTCCATTCCATTCCATTCCATTCCATTGAATTCCATTCCATTCCATTCCATTCCATTCTATTCCATTCCATTCCAATCCATTCCATTCCATTCCATTCCATTCCATTCCATTGCATTCCATTCCATTCCATTCCATTCCATTCCATTCCATTGAATTCCATTCCATTCCATTCCATTCCATGGAATTCCGTTCCATTCCATTCCATTCCGTTCCGTTCCGTCCAGTTCCGTTCCGTTCCGTTCCGTTGCATTCCGTTCCGTTCTACTCGGGTTGATTCCATTCTATTCCATTCCATTCCATTCGATTCCATTCGATTCCATTCGATTCCACTCCATTCCATTCCATAGAATTCCATTCCATTCCATTCCATTCCATTGAATTCCATTCCATTCCATTCCATTCCATAGAATTCCATTCCATTCCATTCCATTCCATTGAATTCCATTCCATTCCATTCCATTCCATTCCATTCCATTCCATTCCATTCCATTCCATTCCATTCTACTGGTGTCCATTCCATTCCATTCCATTCCATTCCATTCCATTCCATTCCATTCCTTTCCATTCCATTGCATTCCATTGCATTCCATTCCATTCCATTCAGTTCCATTCCATTCCATTCCACTCCACTCCACTCCACTCCACTCCATTCCACTCCACTCCACTCGGGTATATTCAATTCCATTCCATTCCATTCCATTCCATTCCGTGCTTCTCGGGTACATTCCGTTCCGTTCCATTCCATTCCATTCCATTCCATTCCGTTCCAGTGCACTCTACTCCACTCCACTCCACTCCACTCCACTCCGGTACATTCCATTCCATTCCATTCCATTCCATTCCATTCCGTGCTTCTCGGGTACATTCCGTTCCGTTCCATTCCATTCCATTCCATTCCATTCCGTTCCAGTGCACTCTACTCCACTCCACTCCACTCCACTCCACTCTGGTACATTCCATTCCATTCCATTCCATTCCATTTCCATTCCCATTCCATTTCCATTCCCGTTCCATTTCCATTCCCGTTTCTTTTCCATTCCCGTTCCATTTCCATTCCAGTTCCATTACCATTCCCGTTCCATTTCCATTCCCGATCCATTTCCATTCCCGTTCCATTTCCATTCCCGTTCCATTTCCATTCCCGTTCCATTACCATTCCCGTTCCATTTCCGTTCCCGTTCCGTTTCCGTTCCCGTTCCATTTCCGTTCTCGTTCCGTTTCCGTTCCCGTTCCATTTCCATTCCCGTTCCATTTCCGTTCCCGTTCCATTTCCATTCCCGTTCCATTTCCATTCCCTTTCCATTTCCATTTCATTCCATTCCGTTCTGCTCGGGTACATTCCATTCCATTCCATTGCATTCCATTCCGTTCTGCTCCTGTCCATTCCATTCCATTCCATTCTGTTCCATTCCGTTCTACTCGGGTAGATTCCATTCTATTCCATTCCATTCCATTCCATTCCATTCCATTCCATTCCATTCCATTCCATTCCATTCTACTGGTGTCCATTCCATTCCATTCCATTCCATTCCATTCCATTCCATTCCATTCCATTCCATTCCATTGAATTCCATTCCATTCCATTCCATTCAATTGAATTCCGTTCCATTCCATTCCATTCCGTTCCGTTCCGTCCCGTTCCGTTCCGTTCCGTTGCGTTCCGTTCCGTTCAACTAGGGTTGATTCCATTCTATTCAATTCCATTCCATTCCATTCTACACGGGTTGATCATTCCATTCCGTTCCGTTCCGTTCCGTTCCGTTCCGTACCGTTCTACTCGGGTTGATTCCATTCTATTCCATTCCATTCCATTCGATTCCATTCGACTCCATTCCATTCCATTCCATACCATTCCATTCCATTCCATTCCATTGCATTCCATTCCACTCCATTCCTTTCCATTCCATTCCATTCCATTACATTCCATTCCGTTCCGTTCCGTTCCGTTCCGTTCCGTTGCGTTCCGTTCCGTTCTACTCGGGTTGATTCCATTCAATTCCATTCCATTCCATTTGACTCCATTCGATTCCATTCCATTCCATTGCATTGAATTCCATTCCATTCCATTCCATTCCATTCCATTCCATTCCATTCCACTCCATTGAATTCCATTCCATTCCATTCCATTCCATTCCATTCCATTCCATTCCATTCCACTCCATTCCATTACACTCCACTGCACTCCACTCCACTCCACTCCACTCCATTCCACTCCCTTCCATTCCATTAAATTGAATTCCATTCCATTCCATTCCATTCCATTCCATTCCATTCCATTCCATTCCACTCCATTCCATTCCACTCCACTCCACTCCACTCCACTCCACTCCATTCCATTCCCTTCCATTCCATTCAATTGAATTGCATTGAATTCCATTCCATTCCATTCCATAACATTTCATTCCATTCCATTCCATTCCATTCCATTCCATTCCATTCCATTCCGTTCTACTCGGGTTGATTCCATTCTATTCCATTCCATTCCATTCGATTCCATTAGATTCCATTCGATTCCATTCGATTCCATTCGTTTCCATTCCATTCCATTCCATTCTATTCCATTGAATTCCATTCCATTCCATTCCATTCCATTCCATTCCATTGCATTCCATTCCATTGAATTCCATTGAATTCCATTCCATTCCATGGAATTCCATTCCATTCCATTCCATTCCATTCCATAGAATTCCATTCCATTCCATTCCATTCCATTCCGTTCCGTTCTACTCGGTTACATTCCATTCCATTCCATTCCATTCCATTCCATGGAATTCCATGCCATTCCATTCCATTCCATTCCATTCCATAGAATTCCATTCCATTCCATTCCATTCCATTGAATTCCGTTCCATTCCATTCCATTCCGTTCCGTTCCGTTCCGTTCCGTTCCGTTGCGTTCCGTTCCGTTCCGTTGTGTTCCGTTCCGTTCTACTCGGGTTGATTCCATTCTATTCCATTCCATTCCAATCCATTCCATTCCATTCCATTGAATTCCATTCCATTCCAATCCATTCCATTCCATTCCATTCCATTCCATTCCAATCCATTCCATGGAATTCCGTTCCATTCCATTCCATTCCGTTCCGTTCCGTCCCGTTCCGTTCCGTTCCGTTCCGTTGCGTTCCGTTCCGTTCTACTCGGGTTGATTCCATTCTATTCCATTCCATTCCATTCGATTCCATTCGATTCCATTCGATTCCACTCCATTCCATTCCATAGAATTCCATTCCATTCCATTGAATTCCATTCCATTCCATTCCATTCCATTGAATTCCATTCCATTCCATTCCATTCCATTGAATTCCATTCCATTCCATTCCATTCCATTCCATTCCATTCCATTCCATTCCATTCCATTCTACTGTTGTTCATTCCATTCCATTCCATTCCATTCCATTCCATTCCATTCCATTCCATTCCATTCCTTTCCATTCCATTGCATTCCATTGCATTCCATTCCATTCCATTCCATTCCATTCCATTCCATTCCATTCCATTCCGTGCTTCTCGGGTACATTCCGTTCCGTTCCATTCCATTCCATTCCATTCCATTCCGTTCCAGTGCACTCTACTCCACTCCACTCCACTCCACTCCGGTACATTCCATTCCATTCCATTCCATTCCATTTCCATTCCCATTCAATTTCCATTCCCGTTCCATTTCCATTCCCGTTTCTTTTCCATTCCCGTTCCATTTCCATTCCCGTTCCATTACCATTCCCGTTCCATTTCCATTCCCGATCCATTTCCATTCCCGTTCCTTTTCCATTCCCGTTCCATTTCCATTCCTGTTCCGTTACCATTCCCGTTCCATTTCCGTTCCCGTTCCGTTTCCGTTCCCGTTCCATTTCCCTTCTCGTTCCGTTTCCGTTCCCGTTCCATTTCCATTCCCGTTCTATTTCCGTTCCCGTTCCATTTCCATTCCCGTTCCATTTCCATTCCCTTTCCATTTCCATTTCATTCCATTCCGTTCTGCTCGGGTACATTCCATTCCATTCCATTGCATTCCATTCCGTTCTGCTCCTGTCCATTCCATTCCATTCCATTCCGTTCCATTCCGTTCTACTCGGGTAGATTCCATTCCATTCCATTCCATTCCATTCCATTCCATTCCATTCCATTCCATTCCATTCCATTCTACTGGTGTCCATTCCATTCCATTCCATTCCATTCCATTCCATTCCATTCCATTGCATTCCATTCCATTCCATTCCATTCCATTCCATTCCGTTCCGTTCTACTCGGTTACATTCCATTCAATTCCATTCCATTCCGTTCTACTCGGGTAGATTCCATTCCATTCCATTCCATTCCTTTCCATTCCATTGCATTCCATTGCATTGCATTGCACTCAATTCCATTCCATTCCATTCCATTCCATTCCATTCCATTCCATTCCGTTCCGTTCAATCCGGTTACATTCCATTGAATTACATTCCATTCCGTTCTACTCGGTTACATTCCATTCCATTCCATTCCATTCCATTCCAATCCATTCCATTCCATTCCATTCCGTTCTACTCGGGTACATTCCATTCCATTCCATTCCATTCCATTCCATTCCGTTCTACTTTGGTACATTCCATTCCATTCCATTCCATTCCATTCCATTCCATTCCATTAGATTCCATTCCATTCGATTCCATTCCATTCCATTCCACTCCATTCCATGGAATTCCATTCCATTCCATTCCATTCCATTCCATTCCATTCCATTGAATTCCATTCCATTCCATTCCATTGAATTCCATTCCGTTCCATTCCATTCCATTGAATTCCATTCCATTCCATTTCATTCCATTCCATTCCATTCCATTCCATTCCATTGAATTCCATTCCATTCCATTCCATTCCATTCCATCCCATTCCATTCCATTCCATTCCATTCCGTTCTACTCGGGTTGATTCCATTCTATTCCATTCCATTCCATTCGATCCCATTTGATTCCATTCGATTCCATTCAATTCCATTCGATTCCATTCCATTCCACTCCATTCCATTCCATTGAATTCCATTCCATTCCATTCCATTCCATTCCATTGAATTCCATTCCATTCCATTCCATTGAATTCCATTCCGTTCCATTCCATTCCATTGAATTCCATTCCATTCCATTCCATTCCATTGAATTCCATTCCATTCCATTCCATTGAATTCCGTTCCATTCCATTCCATTCCGTTCCGTTCCGTTCCGTTCCGTTCCGTTGCGTTCCGTTCCGTTCCGTTGTGTTCCGTTCCGTTCTACTCGGGATGATTCCATTCTATTCCATTCCATTCCAATCCATTCCATTCCATTCCATTGAATTCCATTCCATTCCATTCCATTCCATTCCATTCCATTGAATTCCATTCCATTCCATTCCATTCCATTCCATTCCATTCCATTCCATTCCATTCCATTGAATTCCATTCCATTCCAATCCATTCCATGGAATTCCGTTCCATTCCATTCCATTCCGTTCCGTTCCGTCCCGTTCCGTTCCGTTCCGTTCCGTTGCGTTCCGTTCCGTTCCGTTGTGTTCCGTTCCGTTCTACTCGGGTTGATTCCATTCTATTCCATTCCATTCCAATCCATTCCATTCCATTCCATTCCATTCCATTCCATTGAATTCCATTCCATTCCATTCCATTCCATGGAATTCCGTTCCATTCCATTCCATTCCGTTCCGTTCCATCCCGTTCCGTTCCGTTCCGTTCCGTTGCGTTCCGTTCCGTTCTACTCGGGTTGATTCCATTCTATTCCATTCCATTCCATTCGATTCCATTCGATTCCATTCGATTCCACTCCATTCCATTCCATAGAATTCCATTCCATTCCATTGAATTCCATTCCATTCCATTCCATTCCATTCTATTCCATTCCATTCCAATCCATTCCATTCCATTCCATTCCATTCCATTCCATTGCATTCCATTCCATTCCATTCCATTCCATTCCATTCCATTCCATTGAATTCCATTCCATTCCATTCCATTCCATGGAATTCCGTTCCATTCCATTCCATTCCGTTCCGTTCCGTCCCTTTCCGTTCCGTTCCGTTCCGTTGCATTCCGTTCCGTTCTACTCGGGTTGATTCCATTCTATTCCATTCCATTCCATTCGATTCCATTCGATTCCATTCGATTCCACTCCATTCCATTCCATAGAATTCCATTCCATTCCATTCCATTCCATTGAATTCCATTCCATTCCATTCCATTCCATAGAATTCCATTCCATTCCATTCCATTCCATTGAATTCCATTCCATTCCATTCCATTCCATTCCATTCCATTCCATTCCATTCCATTCCATTCCATTCTACTGGTGTCCATTCCATTCCATTCCATTCCATTCCATTCCATTCCTTTCCATTCCATTGCATTCCATTGCATTCCATTCCATTCCATTCCGTTCCATTCCATTCCATTCCACTCCACTCCACTCCACTCCACTCCATTCCACTCCACTCCACTCCGGTATATTCAATTCCATTCCATTCCATTCCATTCCATTCCGTGCTTCTCGGGTACATTCCGTTCCGTTCCATTCCATTCCATTCCATTCCATTCCGTTCCAGTGCACTCTACTCCACTCCACTCCACTCCACTCCACTCTGGTACATTCCATTCCATTCCATTCCATTCCATTCCATTTCCATTCCCATTCCATTTCCATTCCCGTTCCATTTCCATTCCCGTTTCTTTTCCATTCCCGTTCCATTTCCATTCCAGTTCCATTACCATTCCCGTTCCATTTCCATTCCCGATCCATTTCCATTCCCGTTCCATTTCCATTCCCGTTCCATTTCCATTCCCGTTCCATTACCATTCCCGTTCCATTTCCGTTCCCGTTCCGTTTCCGTTCCCGTTCCATTTCCGTTCTCGTTCCGTTTCCGTTCCCGTTCCATTTCCATTCCCGTTCCATTTCCGTTCCCGTTCCATTTCCATTCCCGTTCCATTTCCATTCCCTTTCCATTTCCATTTCATTCCATTCCGTTCTGCTCGGGTACATTCCATTCCATTCCATTGCATTCCATTCCGTTCTGCTCCTGTCCATTCCATTCCATTCCATTCCGTTCCATTCCGTTCTACTCGGGTAGATTCCATTCCATTCCATTCCATTCCATTCCATTCCATTCCATTCCATTCCATTCCATTCTACTGGTGTCCATTCCATTCCATTCCATTCCATTCCATTCCATTCCATTCCATTGCATTCCATTCCATTCCATTCCATTCCATTCCATTCCGTTCCGTTCTACTCGGTTACATTCCATTCAATTCCATTCCATTCCGTTCTACTCGGGTAGATTCCATTCCATTCCATTCCATTCCTTTCCATTCCATTGCATTCCATTGCATTGCATTGCACTCAATTCCATTCCATTCCATTCCATTCCATTCCATTCCATTCCATTCCATTCCATTCCATTCCGTTCCGTTCAATCCGGTTACATTCCATTGAATTACATTCCATTCCGTTCTACTCGGTTACATTCCATTCCATTCCATTCCATTCCATTCCAATCCATTCCATTCCATTCCATTCCGTTCTACTCGGGTACATTCCATTCCACTGCATTCCATTCCATTCCATTCCATTCCATTCCATTCCGTTCTACTTTGGTACATTCCATTCCATTCCATTCCATTCCATTCCATTCCATTCCATTACATTCCATTCCATTCGATTCCATTCCATTCCATTCCACTCCATTCCATGGAATTCCATTCCATTCCATTCCATTCCATTCCATTCCATTCCATTCCATTGAATTCCATTCCATTCCATTCCATTGAATTCCATTCCGTTCCATTCCATTCCATTGAATTCCATTCCATTCCATTCCATTCCATTCCATTCCATTCCATTCCATTCCATTGAATTCCATTCCATTCCATTCCATTCCATTCCATCCCATTCCATTCCATTCCATTCCATTCCGTTCTACTCGGGTTGATTCCATTCTATTCCATTCCATTCCATTCGATCCCATTTGATTCCATTCGATTCCATTCAATTCCATTCGATTCCATTCCATTCCACTCCATTCCATTCCATTGAATTCCATTCCATTCCATTCCATTGAATTCCATTCCATTCCATTCCATTGAATTCCATTCCGTTCCATTCCATTCCATTGAATTCCATTCCATTCCATTCCATTCCATTGAATTCCATTCCATTCCATTCCATTGAATTCCGTTCCATTCCATTCCATTCTGTTCCGTTCCGTTCCGTTCCGTTCCGTTGCGTTCCGTTCCGTTCCGTTGTGTTCCGTTCCGTTCTACTCGGGATGATTCCATTCTATTCCATTCCATTCCAATCCATTCCATTCCATTCCATTGAATTCCATTCCATTCCATTCCATTCCATTCCATTCCATTGAATTCCATTCCATTCCATTCCATTCCATTCCATTCCATTCCATTCCATTCCATGGAATTCCATTCCATTCCAATCCATTCCATGGAATTCCGTTCCATTCCATTCCATTCCGTTCCGTTCCGTCCCGTTCCGTTCCGTTCCGTTCCGTTGCGTTCCGTTCCGTTCCGTTGTGTTCCGTTCCGTTCTACTCGGGTTGATTCCATTCTATTCCATTCCATTCCAATCCATTCCATTCCATTCCATTCCATTCCATTCCATTCCATTGAATTCCATTCCATTCCATTCCATTCCATGGAATTCCGTTCCATTCCATTCCATTCCGTTCCGTTCCATCCCGTTCCGTTCCGTTCCGTTCCGTTGCGTTCCGTTCCGTTCTACTCGGGTTGATTCCATTCTATTCCATTCCATTCCATTCGATTCCATTCGATTCCATTCGATTCCACTCCATTCCATTCCATAGAATTCCATTCCATTCCATTCCATTCCATGGAATTCCATTCCATTCCATTCCATTCCATTCTATTCCATTCCATTCCAATCCATTCCATTCCATTCCATTCCATTCCATTGCATTCCATTCCATTCCATTCCATTCCATTCCATTCCATTCCATTCCATTGAATTCCATTCCATTCCATTCCATTCCATGGAATTCCGTTCCATTGCATTCCATTCCGTTCCGTTCCGTCCCGTTCCGTTCCGTTCCGTTCCGTTGCATTCCGTTCCGTTCTACTCGGGTTGATTCCATTCTATTCCATTCCATTCCATTCGATTCCATTCGATTCCATTCGATTCCACTCCATTCCATTCCATAGAATTCCATTCCATTCCATTCCATTCCATTGAATTCCATTCCATTCCATTCCATTCCATAGAATTCCATTCCATTCCATTCCATTCCATTGAATTCCATTCCATTCCATTCCATTCCATTCCATTCCATTCCATTCCATTCCATTCCATTCTACTGGTGTCCATTCCATTCCATTCCATTCCATTCCATTCCATTCCATTCCATTCCTTTCCATTCCATTGCATTCCATTGCATTCCATTCCATTCCATTCCGTTCCATTCCATTCCATTCCACTCCACTCCACTCCACTCCACTCCATTCCACTCCACTCCACTCCGGTGTATTCAATTCCATTCCATTCCATTCCATTCCATTCCGTGCTTCTCGGGTACATTCCGTTCCGTTCCATTCCATTCCATTCCATTCCATTCCGTTCCAGTGCACTCTACTCCACTCCACTCCACTCCACTCCACTCCGGTACATTCCATTCCATTCCATTCCATTTCATTCCATTCCGTGCTTCTCGGGTACATTCCGTTCCGTTCCATTCCATTCCATTCCATTCCATTCCGTTCCAGTGCACTCTACTCCACTCCACTCCACTCCACTCCACTCTGGTACATTCCATTCCATTCCATTCCATTCCATTTCCATTCCCATTCCATTTCCATTCCCGTTCCATTTCCATTCCCGTTTCTTTTCCATTCCCGTTCCATTTCCATTCCAGTTCCATTACCATTCCCGTTCCATTTCCATTCCCGATCCATTTCCATTCCCGTTCCATTTCCATTCCCGTTCCATTTCCATTCCCGTTCCATTACCATTCCCGTTCCATTTCCGTTCCCGTTCCGTTTCCGTTCCCGTTCCATTTCCGTTCTCGTTCCGTTTCCGTTCCCGTTCCATTTCCATTCCCGTTCCATTTCCGTTCCCGTTCCATTTCCATTCCCGTTCCATTTCCATTCCCTTTCCATTTCCATTTCATTCCATTCCGTTCTGCTCGGGTACATTCCATTCCATTCCATTGCATTCCATTCCGTTCTGCTCCTGTCCATTCCATTCCATTCCATTCTGTTCCATTCCGTTCTACTCGGGTAGATTCCATTCTATTCCATTCCATTCCATTCCATTCCATTCCATTCCATTCCATTCCATTCTACTGGTGTCCATTCCATTCCATTCCATTCCATTCCATTCCATTCCATTCCATTCCATTCCAATCCATTGAATTCCATTCCATTCCATTCCATTCAATTGAATTCCGTTCCATTCCATTCCATTCCGTTCCGTTCCGTCCCGTTCCGTTCCGTTCCGTTGCGTTCCGTTCCGTTCAACTAGGGTTGATTCCATTCTATTCAATTCCATTCCATTCCATTCTACACGGGTTGATCATTCCATTCCGTTCCGTTCCGTTCCGTTCCGTTCCGTTCCGTACCGTTCTACTCGGGTTGATTCCATTCTATTCCATTCCATTCCATTCGATTCCATTCGACTCCATTCCATTCCATTCCATTCCATTCCATTCCATTCCATTCCATTGCATTCCATTCCACTCCAATCCATTCCATTCCATTCCATTCCATTACATTCCATTCCGTTCCGTTCCGTTCCGTTCCGTTCCGTTGCGTTCCGTTCCGTTCTACTCGGGTTGATTCCATTCTATTCCATTCCATTCCATTTGACTCCATTCGATTCCATTCCATTCCATTGCATTGAATTCCATTCCATTCCATTCCATTCCATTCCATTCCATTCCATTCCACTCCATTGAATTCCATTCCATTCCATTCCATTCCATTCCATTCCATTCCATTCCATTCCACTCCATTCCATTACACTCCACTGCACTCCACTCCACTCCACTCCACTCCATTCCACTCCCTTCCATTCCATTAAATTGAATTCCATTCCATTCCATTCCATTCCATTCCATTCCATTCCATTCCATTCCACTCCATTCCATTCCACTCCACTCCACTCCACTCCACTCCACTCCATTCCATTCCCTTCCATTCCATTCAATTGAATTGCATTGAATTCCATTCCATTCCATTCCATAACATTTCATTCCATTCCATTCCATTCCATTCCATTCCATTCCATTCCATTCCGTTCTACTCGGGTTGATTCCATTCTATTCCATTCCATTCCATTCGATTCCATTAGATTCCATTCGATTCCATTCGATTCCATTCGTTTCCATTCCATTCCATTCCATTCTATTCCATTGAATTCCATTCCATTCCATTCCATTCCATTCCATTCCATTGCATTCCATTCCATTGAATTCCATTGAATTCCATTCCATTCCATGGAATTCCATTCCATTCCATTCCATTCCATTCCATAGAATTCCATTCCATTCCATTCCATTCCATGGAATTCCGTTCCATTCCATTCCATTCCGTTCCGTTCCGTTCCGTTCCGTTGCGTTCCGTTCCGTTCCGTTGTGTTCCGTTCCGTTCTACTCGGGTTGATTCCATTCTATTCCATTCCATTCCAATCCATTCCATTCCATTCCATTGAATTCCATTCCATTCCATTCCATTCCATTCCATTCCATTCCATTCCATTGAATTCCATTCCATTCCATTCCATTCCATTCCATTCCATTCCATTGAATTCCATTCCATTCCATTCCATTCCATGGAATTCCGTTCCATTCCATTCCATTCCGTTCCGTTCCGTCCCGTTCCGTTCCGTTCCGTTCCGTTGCGTTCCGTTCCGTTCTACTCGGGTTGATTCCATTCTATTCCATTCCATTCCATTCGATTCCATTCGATTCCATTCGATTCCACTCCATTCCATTCCATAGAATTCCATTCCATTCCATTCCATTCCATTGAATTCCATTCCATTCCATTCCATTCCATAGAATTCCATTCCATTCCATTCCATTCCATTGAATTCCATTCCATTCCATTCCATTCCATTCCATTCCATTCCATTCCATTCCATTCCATTCTACTGGTGTCCATTCCATTCCATTCCATTCCATTCCATTCCATTCCTTTCCATTCCATTGCATTCCATTGCATTCCATTCCATTCCATTCCGTTCCATTCCATTCCATTCCACTCCACTCCACTCCACTCCACTCCATTCCACTCCACTCCACTCCGGTACATTCAATTCCATTCCATTCCATTCCATTCCATTCCATTCCATTCCGTGCTTCTCGGGTACATTCCGTTCCGTTCCATTCCATTCCATTCCATTCCATTCCGTTCCAGTGCACTCTACTCCACTCCACTCCACTCCACTCCTTTCTGGTACATTCCATTCCATTCCATTCCATTCCATTTCCATTCCCATTCCATTTCCATTCCCGTTCCATTTCCATTCCCGTTTCTTTTCCATTCCCGTTCCATTTCCATTCCAGTTCCATTACCATTCCCGTTCCATTTCCATTCCCGATCCATTTCCATTCCCGTTCCATTTCCATTCCCGTTCCATTTCCATTCCCGTTCCATTACCATTCCCGTTCCATTTCCGTTCCCGTTCCGTTTCCGTTCCCGTTCCATTTCCGTTCTCGTTCCGTTTCCGTTCCCGTTCCATTTCCATTCCCGTTCCGTTTCCGTTCCCGTTCCATTTCCATTCCCGTTCCATTTCCATTCCCTTTCCATTTCCATTTCATTCCATTCCGTTCTGCTCGGGTACATTCCATTCCATTCCATTGCATTCCATTCCGTTCTGCTCCTGTCCATTCCATTCCATTCCATTCCGTTCCATTCCGTTCTACTCGGGTAGATTCCATTCCATTCCATTCCATTCCATTCCATTCCATTCCATTCCATTCCATTCCATTCCATTCCATTCTACTGGTGTCCATTCCATTCCATTCCATTCCATTCCATTCCATTCCATTCCATTCCATTGAATTCCATTCCATTCCATTCCATTCAATTGAATTCCGTTCCATTCCATTCCATTCCGTTCCGTTCCGTCCCGTTCCGTTCCGATCCTTTGCGTTCCGTTCCGTTCAACTAGGGTTGATTCCATTCTATTCAATTCCATTCCATTCCATTCTACACGGGTTGATCATTCCATTCCGTTCCGTTCCGTTCCGTTCCGTACCGTTCTACTCGGGTTGATTCCATTCTATTCCATTCCATTCCATTCGATTCCATTCGACTCCATTCCATTCCATTCCATTCCATTCCATTCCATTCCATTGCATTCCATTCCACTCCATTCCATTCCATTCCATTCCATTCCATTACATTCCATTCCGTTCCGTTCCGTTCCATTCCGTTCCGTTGCGTTCCGTTCCGTTCTACTCGGGTTGATTCCATTCTATTCCATTCCATTCCATTTGACTCCATTCGATTCCATTCCATTCCATTGCAATGAATTCCATTCCATTCCATTCCATTCCATTCCATTCCATTCCATTCCACTCCATTGAATTCCATTCCATTCCATTCCATTCCATTCCATTCCATTCCATTCCACTCCATTCCATTACACTCCACTGCACTCCACTCCACTCCACTCCACTCCATTCCACTCCCTTCCATTCCATTAAATTGAATTCCGTTCCATTCCATTCCATTCCATTCCATTCCATTCCATTCCACTCCATTCCATTCCACTCCACTCCACTCCACTCCACTCCACTCCATTCCATTCCCTTCCATTCCATTCAATTGAATTGCATTGAATTCCATTCCATTCCATTCCATAACATTTCATTCCATTCCATTCCATTCCATTCCATTCCATTCCATTCCATTCCGTTCTACTCGGGTTGATTCCATTCTATTCCATTCCATTCCATTCGATTCCATTAGATTCCATTCGATTCCATTCGATTCCATTCGTTTCCATTCCATTCCATTCCATTCTATTCCATTGAATTCCATTCCATTCCATTCCATTCCATTCCATTCCATTGCATTCCATTCCATTGAATTCCATTGAATTCCATTCCATTCCATGGAATTCCATTCCATTCCATTCCATTCCATTCCATAGAATTCCATTCCATTCCATTCCATTCCATTGAATTCCGTTCCATTCCATTCCATTCCGTTCCGTTCCGTTCCGTTCCGTTGCGTTCCGTTCCGTTCCGTTGTGTTCCGTTCCGTTCTACTCGGGTTGATTCCATTCTATTCCATTCCATTCCATTCCATTCCATTCCATTCCATTGAATTCCATTCCATTCCATTCCATTCCATTCCATTCCATTGAATTCCATTCCATTCCATTCCATTCCATTCCATTCCATTCCATTGAATTCTATTGAATTCCATTCCATTCCATTCCATTCCATTGAATTCCATTCCATTCCATTCCATTCCATGGAATTCCGTTCCATTCCATTCCATTCCGTTCCGTTCCGTCCCGTTCCGTTCCGTTCCGTTCCGTTGCGTTCCGTTCCGTTCTCCTCGGGTTGATTCCATTCTATTCCATTCCATTCCATTCGATTCCATTCGATTCCATTCGATTCCACTCCATTCCATTCCATAGAATTCCATTCCATTCCATTCCATTCCATTGAATTCCATTCCATTCCATTCCATTCCATTGAATTCCATTCCATTCCATTCCATTCCATTGAATTCCATTCCATTCCATTCCATTCCATTCCATTCCATTCCATTCCATTCCATTCTACTGTTGTCCATTCCATTCCATTCCATTCCATTCCATTCCATTCCATTCCATTCCATTCCTTTCCATTCCATTGCATTCCATTGCATTCCATTCCATTCCATTCCATTCCATTCCAATCCACTCCACTCCACTCCACTCCATTCCACTCCACTCCACTCCGGTACATTCCATTCCATTCCATTCCATTCCATTCCATTCCATTCCATTCCGTGCTTCTCGGGTACATTCCGTTCCGTTCCATTCCATTCCATTCCATTCCATTCCGTTCCAGTGCACTCTACTCCACTCCACTCCACTCCACTCCACTCTGGTACATTCCATTCCATTCCATTCCATTCCATTTTCATTCCCATTCCATTTCCATTCCCGTTCCATTTCCATTCCCGTTTCTTTTCCATTCCCGTTCCATTTCCATTCCAGTTCCATTACCATTCCCGTTCCATTTCCATTCCCGATCCATTTCCATTCCCGATCCATTTCCATTCCCGTTCCATTTCCATTCCCGTTCCATTACCATTCCCGTTCCATTTCCGTTCCCGTTCCGTTTCCGTTCCCGTTCCATTTCCATTCCCGATCCATTTCCATTCCCGATCCATTTCCATTCCCGTTCCATTTCCATTCCCGTTCCATTACCATTCCCGTTCCATTTCCGTTCCCGTTCCGTTTCCGTTCCCGTTCCATTTCCGTTCTCGTTCCGTTTCCGTTCCCGTTCCATTTCCATTCCCGTTCCATTTCCGTTCCCGTTCCATTTCCATTCCCGTTCCATTTCCATTCCCTTTCCATTTCCATTTCATTCCATTCCGTTCTGCTCGGGTACATTCCATTCCATTCCATTGCATTCCATTCCGTTCTGCTCCTGTCCATTCCATTCCATTCCATTCCGTTCCATTCCGTTCTACTCGGGTAGATTCCATTCCATTCCATTCCATTCCATTCCATTCCATTCCATTCCATTCCATTCCATTCTACTGGTGTCCATTCCATTCCATTCCATTCCATTCCATTCCATTCCATTCCATTGAATTCCATTCCATTCCATTCCATTCAATTGAATTCCGTTCCATTCCATTCCATTCCGTTCCGTTCCGTCCCGTTCCGTTCCGTTCCGTTCCGTTCCGTTGCGTTCCGTTCCGTTCTACTCGGGTTGATTAAATTCTATTCCATTCCATTCTATTCGATTCCATTCAATTCCAATCGATTCCATTCGATTCCAATCGATTCCATTGAATTCCATTCCATTCCATTCCATTCCATTGAATTCCGTTGCATTATATTCCATTCCGTTCCGTTCCGTCCCGTTCCGTTCCGTTCCGTTCCGTTGCGTGCCGTTCCGTTCTACTCGGGTTGATTCCATTCCATTCCATTCCATTCCATTCCATTCCATTCCATTCCATTCCATTGAATTCCATTCCATTCCATTCCATTCCATTCCATTCCATTCCATTCCATTCCGTTCTACTCGGGTTGATTCCATTCTATTCCATTCCATTCCATTCGATCTCATTCGATTCCATTCGATTCCATTCGATTCCACTCCATTCCATTCCATTGAATTCCATTCCATTCCATTCCATTCCATTCCATTCCATTCCATTCCATTGATTTCCATTCCATTCCATTCCATTCCATTCCATTCCATTCCATTCCATTGAATACCATTCCATTCCATTGAATTCCATTCCATTCCATTCCATTCCATTCCATTCCATTCCATTGAATTCCATTCCATTCCATTGAATTCCATTCCATTCCATTCCATTCCATTGAATTCCGTTCCATTCCATTCCATTCCATTCCATTCCATTGAATTCCATTCCATTCCATTCCATAGAATTCCGTTCCATTCCATTCCATTCCATTCCATTCCATTCCATTCCATTCCATTCCATTGAATTCAATTCCATTTCATTCCATTCCTTTCCATTGAATTCCATTCTGTTCCATTCCATTCCTTTGAATTCCGTTCCATTCCATTCCATTCCATTCCTTTCCTTTCCGTTCCGTTCCGTTCCGTTCCGTTGCGTTCCGCTCCGTTCTACTCAGGTTGATTCCATTCTATTCCATTCCATTCCATTCGATCCCATTCGATTCCATTCGATTCCATTCGATTCCATTCGATTCCACTCCATTCCATTCCATAGAATTCCGTTCCATTCCATTCCATTTGAATTCCATTCCATTCCATTCCATTGAATTCCATTCCATTCCATTCCATTCCATTGAATTCCATTCCATTCCATTCCATTCCATTGAATTCCGTTCCTTTCCATTCCATTCCGTTCCGTTCCGTTCCGTTCCGTTCCGTTGCGTTCCGTTCCGTTCCGTTGCGTTCCGTTCTACTCGGGTTGATTCCATTCTATTCCATTCCATTCCATTCCATTCCATTCCATTCAATTGAATTGCATTGAATTCCATTCCATTCCATTCCATAACATTTCATTCCATTCCATTCCATTCCATTCCATTCCATTCCGTTCTACTCGGGTTGATTCCATTCTATTCCATTCCATTCCATTCGATTCCATTAGATTCCATTCGATTCCATTCGATTCCATTCGTTTCCATTCCATTCCATTCCATTCTATTCCATTGAATTCCATTCCATTCCATTCCATTCCATTCCATTCCATTGCATTCCATTCCATTGAATTCCATTGAATTCCATTCCATTCCATGGAATTCCATTCCATTCCATTCCATTCCATTCCATAGAATTCCATTCCATTCCATTCCATTCCATTGAATTCCGTTCCATTCCATTCCATTCCGTTCCGTTCCGTTCCGTTCCGTTGCGTTCCGTTCCGTTCCGTTGTGTTCCGTTCCGTTCTACTCGGGTTGATTCCATTCTATTCCATTCCATTCCATTCGATTCCATTCCATTCCATTGAATTCCATTCCATTCCATTCCATTCCATTCCATTCCATTGAATTCCATTCCATTCCATTCCATTCCATTCCATTCCATTCCATTCCATTGAATTCCATTGAATTCCATTCCATTCCATTCCATTCCATTGAATTCCATTCCATTCCATTCCATTCCATGGAATTCCGTTCCATTCCATTCCATTCCGTTCCGTTCCGTCCCGTTCCGTTCCGTTCCGTTCCGTTGCGTTCCGTTCCGTTCTCCTCGGGTTGATTCCATTCTATTCCATTCCATTCCATTCGATTCCATTCGATTCCATTCGATTCCACTCCATTCCATTCCATAGAATTCCATTCCATTCCATTCCATTCCATTGAATTCCATTCCATTCCATTCCATTCCATTGAATTCCATTCCATTCCATTCCATTCCATTGAATTCCATTCCATTCCATTCCATTCCATTCCATTCCATTCCATTCCATTCCATTCTACTGTTGTCCATTCCATTCCATTCCATTCCATTCCATTCCATTCCATTCCATTCCATTCCTTTCCATTCCATTGCATTCCATTGCATTCCATTCCATTCCATTCCATTCCATTCCAATCCACTCCACTCCACTCCACTCCATTCCACTCCACTCCACTCCGGTACATTCCATTCCATTCCATTCCATTCCATTCCATTCCATTCCATTCCGTGCTTCTCGGGTACATTCCGTTCCGTTCCATTCCATTCCATTCCATTCCATTCCGTTCCAGTGCACTCTACTCCACTCCACTCCACTCCACTCCACTCTGGTACATTCCATTCCATTCCATTCCATTCCATTTTCATTCCCATTCCATTTCCATTCCCGTTCCATTTCCATTCCCGTTTCTTTTCCATTCCCGTTCCATTTCCATTCCAGTTCCATTACCATTCCCGTTCCATTTCCATTCCCGATCCATTTCCATTCCCGATCCATATCCATTCCCGTTCCATTTCCATTCCCGTTCCATTACCATTCCCGTTCCATTTCCGTTCCCGTTCCGTTTCCGTTCCCGTTCCATTTCCGTTCTCGTTCCGTTTCCGTTCCCGTTCCATTTCCATTCCCGTTCCATTTCCGTTCCCGTTCCATTTCCATTCCCGTTCCATTTCCATTCCCTTTCCATTTCCATTTCATTCCATTCCGTTCTGCTCGGGTACATTCCATTCCATTCCATTGCATTCCATTCCGTTCTGCTCCTGTCCATTCCATTCCATTCCATTCCGTTCCATTCCGTTCTACTCGGGTAGATTCCATTCCATTCCATTCCATTCCATTCCATTCCATTCCATTCCATTCCATTCCATTCCATTCTACTGGTGTCCATTCCATTCCATTCCATTCCATTCCATTCCATTCCATTCCATTCCATTGAATACCATTCCATTCCATTCCATTCAATTGAATTCCGTTCCATTCCATTCCATTCCGTTCCGTTCCGTCCCGTTCCGTTCCGTTCCGTTCCGTTGCGTTCCGTTCCGTTCTACTCGGGTTGATTAAATTCTATTCCATTCCATTCTATTCGATTCCATTCAATTCCAATCGATTCCATTCGATTCCAATCGATTCCATTGAATTCCATTCCATTCCATTCCATTCCATTGAATTCCGTTGCATTATATTCCATTCCGTTCCGTTCCGTCCCGTTCCGTTCCGTTCCGTTCCGTTGCGTGCCGTTCCGTTCTACTCGGGTTGATTCCATTCCATTCCATTCCATTCCATTCCATTCCATTCCATTCCATTCCATTGAATTCCGTTCCTTTCCATTCCATTCCGCTCCGTTCCGTTCCGTTCCGTTCCGTTGCGTTCCGTTCCGTTCCGTTGCGTTCCGTTCTACTCGGGTTGATTCCATTCTATTCCATTCCATTCCATTCCATTCCATTCCATTCCATGCCATTCCATTCCATTCCATTGAATTCCATTCCATTCCATTCCATTCCATTGAATTCCATTCCATTCCATTCCATTCCATTCTATTCCATTCCATTCCAATCCATTCCATTCCATTCCATTCCATTCCATTCCATTGCATTCCATTCCATTCCATTCCATTCCATTCCATTCCATTGAATTCCATTCCATTCCATTCCATTCCATGGAATTCCGTTCCATTCCATTCCATTCCGTTCCGTTCCGTCCAGTTCCGTTCCGTTCCGTTCCGTTGCATTCCGTTCCGTTCTACTCGGGTTGATTCCATTCTATTCCATTCCATTCCATTCGATTCCATTCGATTCCATTCGATTCCACTCCATTCCATTCCATAGAATTCCATTCCATTCCATTCCATTCCATTGAATTCCATTCCATTCCATTCCATTCCATAGAATTCCATTCCATTCCATTCCATTCCATTGAATTCCATTCCATTCCATTCCATTCCATTCCATTCCATTCCATTCCATTCCATTCCATTCTACTGGTGTCCATTCCATTCCATTCCATTCCATTCCATTCCATTCCATTCCATTCCTTTCCATTCCATTGCATTCCATTGCATTCCATTCCATTCCATTCAGTTCCATTCCATTCCATTCCACTCCACTCCACTCCACTCCACTCCATTCCACTCCACTCCACTCGGGTATATTCAATTCCATTCCATTCCATTCCATTCCATTCCGTGCTTCTCGGGTACATTCCGTTCCGTTCCATTCCATTCCATTCCATTCCATTCCGTTCCAGTGCACTCTACTCCACTCCACTCCACTCCACTCCACTCCGGTACATTCCATTCCATTCCATTCCATTCCATTCCATTCCGTGCTTCTCGGGTACATTCCGTTCCGTTCCATTCCATTCCATTCCATTCCATTCCGTTCCAGTGCACTCTACTCCACTCCACTCCACTCCACTCCACTCTGGTACATTCCATTCCATTCCATTCCATTCCATTTCCATTCCCATTCCATTTCCATTCCCGTTCCATTTCCATTCCCGTTTCTTTTCCATTCCCGTTCCATTTCCATTCCAGTTCCATTACCATTCCCGTTCCATTTCCATTCCCGATCCATTTCCATTCCCGTTCCATTTCCATTCCCGTTCCATTTCCATTCCCGTTCCATTACCATTCCCGTTCCATTTCCGTTCCCGTTCCGTTTCCGTTCCCGTTCCATTTCCGTTCTCGTTCCGTTTCCGTTCCCGTTCCATTTCCATTCCCGTTCCATTTCCGTTCCCGTTCCATTTCCATTCCCGTTCCATTTCCATTCCCTTTCCATTTCCATTTCATTCCATTCCGTTCTGCTCGGGTACATTCCATTCCATTCCATTGCATTCCATTCCGTTCTGCTCCTGTCCATTCCATTCCATTCCATTCTGTTCCATTCCGTTCTACTCGGGTAGATTCCATTCTATTCCATTCCATTCCATTCCATTCCATTCCATTCCATTCCATTCCATTCCATTCCATTCTACTGGTGTCCATTCCATTCCATTCCATTCCATTCCATTCCATTCCATTCCATTCCATTCCATTCCATTGAATTCCATTCCATTCCATTCCATTCAATTGAATTCCGTTCCATTCCATTCCATTCCGTTCCGTTCCGTCCCGTTCCGTTCCGTTCCGTTGCGTTCCGTTCCGTTCAACTAGGGTTGATTCCATTCTATTCAATTCCATTCCATTCCATTCTACACGGGTTGATCATTCCATTCCGTTCCGTTCCGTTCCGTTCCGTTCCGTACCGTTCTACTCGGGTTGATTCCATTCTATTCCATTCCATTCCATTCGATTCCATTCGACTCCATTCCATTCCATTCCATACCATTCCATTCCATTCCATTCCATTGCATTCCATTCCACTCCATTCCTTTCCATTCCATTCCATTCCATTACATTCCATTCCGTTCCGTTCCGTTCCGTTCCGTTCCGTTGCGTTCCGTTCCGTTCTACTCGGGTTGATTCCATTCAATTCCATTCCATTCCATTTGACTCCATTCGATTCCATTCCATTCCATTGCATTGAATTCCATTCCATTCCATTCCATTCCATTCCATTCCATTCCATTCCACTCCATTGAATTCCATTCCATTCCATTCCATTCCATTCCATTCCATTCCATTCCATTCCACTCCATTCCATTACACTCCACTGCACTCCACTCCACTCCACTCCACTCCATTCCACTCCCTTCCATTCCATTAAATTGAATTCCATTCCATTCCATTCCATTCCATTCCATTCCATTCCATTCCATTCCACTCCATTCCATTCCACTCCACTCCACTCCACTCCACTCCACTCCATTCCATTCCCTTCCATTCCATTCAATTGAATTGCATTGAATTCCATTCCATTCCATTCCATAACATTTCATTCCATTCCATTCCATTCCATTCCATTCCATTCCATTCCATTCCGTTCTACTCGGGTTGATTCCATTCTATTCCATTCCATTCCATTCGATTCCATTAGATTCCATTCGATTCCATTCGATTCCATTCGTTTCCATTCCATTCCATTCCATTCTATTCCATTGAATTCCATTCCATTCCATTCCATTCCATTCCATTCCATTGCATTCCATTCCATTGAATTCCATTGAATTCCATTCCATTCCATGGAATTCCATTCCATTCCATTCCATTCCATTCCATTCCATAGAATTCCATTCCATTCCATTCCATTCCATGGAATTCCGTTCCATTCCATTCCGTTCCGTTCCGTTCCGTTCCGTTCCGTTGCGTTCCGTTCCGTTCCGTTGTGTTCCGTTCCGTTCTACTCGGGTTGATTCCATTCTATTCCATTCCATTCCAATCCATTCCATTCCATTCCATTGAATTCCATTCCATTCCATTCCATTCCATTCCATTCCATTCCATTCCATTGAATTCCATTCCATTCCATTCCATTCCATTCCATTCCATTGAATTCCATTCCATTCCATTCCATTCCATGGAATTCCGTTCCATTCCATTCCATTCCGTTCCGTTCCGTCCCGTTCCGTTCCGTTCCGTTCCGTTGCGTTCCGTTCCGTTCTACTCGGGTTGATTCCATTCTATTCCATTCCATTCCATTCCATTCCATTCGATTCCATTCGATTCCACTCCATTCCATTCCATAGAATTCCATTCCATTCCATTCCATTCCATTGAATTCCATTCCATTCCATTCCATTCCATAGAATTCCATTCCATTCCATTCCATTCCATTGAATTCCATTCCATTCCATTCCATTCCATTCCATTCCATTCCATTCCATTCCATTCCATTCCATTCTACTGGTGTCCATTCCATTCCATTCCATTCCATTCCATTCCATTCCATTCCTTTCCATTCCATTGCATTCCATTGCATTCCATTCCATTCCATTCCGTTCCATTCCATTCCATTCCACTCCACTCCACTCCACTCCACTCCATTCCACTCCACTCCACTCCGGTACATTCAATTCCATTCCATTCCATTCCATTCCATTCCATTCCATTCCGTGCTTCTCGGGTACATTCCGTTCCGTTCCATTCCATTCCATTCCATTCCATTCCGTTCCAGTGCACTCTACTCCACTCCACTCCACTCCACTCCTTTCTGGTACATTCCATTCCATTCCATTCCATTCCATTTCCATTCCCATTCCATTTCCATTCCCGTTCCATTTCCATTCCCGTTTCTTTTCCATTCCCGTTCCATTTCCATTCCAGTTCCATTACCATTCCCGTTCCATTTCCATTCCCGATCCATTTCCATTCCCGTTCCATTTCCATTCCCGTTCCATTTCCATTCCCGTTCCATTACCATTCCCGTTCCATTTCCGTTCCCGTTCCGTTTCCGTTCCCGTTCCATTTCCGTTCTCGTTCCGTTTCCGTTCCCGTTCCATTTCCATTCCCGTTCCGTTTCCGTTCCCGTTCCATTTCCATTCCCGTTCCATTTCCATTCCCTTTCCATTTCCATTTCATTCCATTCCGTTCTGCTCGGGTACATTCCATTCCATTCCATTGCATTCCATTCCGTTCTGCTCCTGTCCATTCCATTCCATTCCATTCCGTTCCATTCCGTTCTACTCGGGTAGATTCCATTCCATTCCATTCCATTCCATTCCATTCCATTCCATTCCATTCCATTCCATTCCATTCCATTCCATTCCATTCCATTCTACTGGTGTCCATTCCATTCCATTCCATTCCATTCCATTCCATTCCATTCCATTGAATTCCATTCCATTCCATTCCATTCAATTGAATTCCGTTCCATTCCATTCCATTCCGTTCCGTTCCGTCCCGTTCCGTTCCGATCCGTTGCGTTCCGTTCCGTTCAACTAGGGTTGATTCCATTCTATTCAATTCCATTCCATTCCATTCTACACGGGTTGATCATTCCATTCCGTTCCGTTCCGTTCCGTTCCGTACCGTTCTACTCGGGTTGATTCCATTCTATTCCATTCCATTCCATTCGATTCCATTCGACTCCATTCCATTCCATTCCATTCCATTCCATTCCATTCCATTGCATTCCATTCCACTCCATTCCATTCCATTCCATTCCATTCCATTACATTCCATTCCGTTCCGTTCCGTTCCGTTCCGTTCCGTTGCGTTCCGTTCCGTTCTACTCGGGTTGATTCCATTCTATTCCATTCCATTCCATTTGACTCCATTCGATTCCATTCCATTCCATTGCAATGAATTCCATTCCATTCCATTCCATTCCATTCCATTCCATTCCATTCCATTCCACTCCATTGAATTCCATTCCATTCCATTCCATTCCATTCCATTCCATTCCATTCCATTCCACTCCATTCCATTACACTCCACTGCACTCCACTCCACTCCACTCCACTCCATTCCACTCCCTTCCATTCCATTAAATTGAATTCCGTTCCATTCCATTCCATTCCATTCCATTCCATTCCATTCCACTCCATTCCATTCCACTCCACTCCACTCCACTCCACTCCACTCCATTCCATTCCCTTCCATTCCATTCAATTGAATTGCATTGAATTCCATTCCATTCCATTCCATAACATTTCATTCCATTCCATTCCATTCCATTCCATTCCATTCCATTCCATTCCGTTCTACTCGGGTTGATTCCATTCTATTCCATTCCATTCCGTTCGATTCCATTAGATTCCATTCGATTCCATTCGATTCCATTCGTTTCCATTCCATTCCATTCCATTCTATTCCATTGAATTCCATTCCATTCCATTCCATTCCATTCCATTCCATTGCATTCCATTCCATTGAATTCCATTGAATTCCATTCCATTCCATGGAATTCCATTCCATTCCATTCCATTCCATTCCATAGAATTCCATTCCATTCCATTGAATTCCGTTCCATTCCATTCCATTCCGTTCCGTTCCGTTCCGTTCCGTTCCGTTGCGTTCCGTTCCGTTCCGTTGTGTTCCGTTCCGTTCTACTCGGGTTGATTCCATTCTATTCCATTCCATTCCATTCGATTCCATTCCATTCCATTGAATTCCATTCCATTCCATTCCATTCCATTCCATTCCATTGAATTCCATTCCATTCCATTCCATTCCATTCCATTCCATTCCATTCCATTGAATTCCATTCCATTCCATTCCATTCCATTCCATTCCATTGAATTCCATTCCATTCCATTCCATTCCATGGAATTCCGTTCCATTCCATTCCATTCCGTTCCGTTCCGTCCCGTTCCGTTCCGTTGCGTTCCGTTCCGTTCTCCTCGGGTTGATTCCATTCTATTCCATTCCATTCCATTCGATTCCATTCGATTCCATTCGATTCCACTCCATTCCATTCCATAGAATTCCATTCCATTCCATTCCATTCCATTGAATTCCATTCCATTCCATTCCATTCCATTGAATTCCATTCCATTCCATTCCATTCCATTGAATTCCATTCCATTCCATTCCATTCCATTCCATTCCATTCCATTCCATTCCATTCCATTCTACTGTTGTCCATTCCATTCCATTCCATTCCATTCCATTCCATTCCATTCCATTCCATTCCTTTCCATTCCATTGCATTCCATTGCATTCCATTCCATTCCATTCCATTCCATTCCAATCCACTCCACTCCACTCCACTCCATTCCACTCCACTCCACTCCGGTACATTCCATTCCATTCCATTCCATTCCATTCCATTCCATTCCATTCCGTGCTTCTCGGGTACATTCCGTTCCGTTCCATTCCATTCCATTCCATTCCATTCCGTTCCAGTGCACTCTACTCCACTCCACTCCACTCCACTCCACTCTGGTACATTCCATTCCATTCCATTCCATTCCATTTTCATTCCCATTCCATTTCCATTCCCGTTCCATTTCCATTCCCGTTTCTTTTCCATTCCCGTTCCATTTCCATTCCAGTTCCATTACCATTCCCGTTCCATTTCCATTCCCGATCCATTTCCATTCCCGATCCATTTCCATTCCCGTTCCATTTCCATTCCCGTTCCATTACCATTCCCGTTCCATTTCCGTTCCCGTTCCGTTTCCGTTCCCGTTCCATTTCCGTTCTCGTTCCGTTTCCGTTCCCGTTCCATTTCCATTCCCGTTCCATTTCCGTTCCCGTTCCATTTCCATTCCCGTTCCATTTCCATTCCCTTTCCATTTCCATTTCATTCCATTCCGTTCTGCTCGGGTACATTCCATTCCATTCCATTGCATTCCATTCCGTTCTGCTCCTGTCCATTCCATTCCATTCCATTCCGTTCCATTCCGTTCTACTCGGGTAGATTCCATTCCATTCCATTCCATTCCATTCCATTCCATTCCATTCCATTCCATTCCATTCTACTGGTGTCCATTCCATTCCATTCCATTCCATTCCATTCCATTCCATTCCATTCCATTGAATTCCATTCCATTCCATTCCATTCAATTGAATTCCGTTCCATTCCATTCCATTCCGTTCCGTTCCGTCCCGTTCCGTTCCGTTCCGTTCCGTTCCGTTGCGTTCCGTTCCGTTCTACTCGGGTTGATTAAATTCTATTCCATTCCATTCTATTCGATTCCATTCAATTCCAATCGATTCCATTCGATTCCAATCGATTCCATTGAATTCCATTCCATTCCATTCCATTCCATTGAATTCCGTTGCATTATATTCCATTCCGTTCCGTTCCGTCCCGTTCCGTTCCGTTCCGTTCCGTTGCGTGCCGTTCCGTTCTACTCGGGTTGATTCCATTCCATTCCATTCCATTCCATTCCATTCCATTCCATTCCATTCCATTCCATTCCATTGAATTCCATTCCATTCCATTCCATTCCATTCCATTCCATTCCATTCCATTCCATTCCGTTCTACTCGGGTTGATTCCATTCTATTCCATTCCATTCCATTCGATCTCATTCGATTCCATTCGATTCCATTCGATTCCACTCCATTCCATTCCATTGAATTCCATTCCATTCCATTCCATTCCATTCCATTCCATTCCATTGATTTCCATTCCATTCCATTCCATTCCATTCCATTCCATTCCATTCCATTGAATACCATTCCATTCCATTGAATTCCATTCCATTCCATTCCATTCCATTCCATTCCATTCCATTGAATTCCATTCCATTCCATTGAATTCCATTCCATTCCATTCCATTCCATTGAATTCCATTCCATTCCATTCCATTCCATTGAATTCCATTCCATTCCATTCCATTCCATTGAATTCCATTCCATTCCATTCCATTCCATTCCATTCCATTCCATTCCATTCCATTCCATTCTACTGTTGTCCATTCCATTCCATTCCATTCCATTCCATTCCATTCCATTCCATTCCATTCCATTCCATTCCATTCCTTTCCATTCCATTGCATTCCATTGCATTCCATTCCATTCCATTCCATTCCATTCCAATCCACTCCACTCCACTCCACTCCATTCCACTCCACTCCACTCCGGTACATTCCATTCCATTCCATTCCATTCCATTCCATTCCATTCCATTCCGTGCTTCTCGGGTACATTCCGTTCCGTTCCATTCCATTCCATTCCATTCCATTCCGTTCCAGTGCACTCTACTCCACTCCACTCCACTCCACTCCACTCTGGTACATTCCATTCCATTCCATTCCATTCCATTTTCATTCCCATTCCATTTCCATTCCCGTTCCATTTCCATTCCCGTTTCTTTTCCATTCCCGTTCCATTTCCATTCCAGTTCCATTACCATTCCCGTTCCATTTCCATTCCCGATCCATTTCCATTCCCGATCCATTTCCATTCCCGTTCCATTTCCATTCCCGTTCCATTACCATTCCCGTTCCATTTCCGTTCCCGTTCCGTTTCCGTTCCCGTTCCATTTCCGTTCTCGTTCCGTTTCCGTTCCCGTTCCATTTCCATTCCCGTTCCATTTCCGTTCCCGTTCCATTTCCATTCCCGTTCCATTTCCATTCCCTTTCCATTTCCATTTCATTCCATTCCGTTCTGCTCGGGTACATTCCATTCCATTCCATTGCATTCCATTCCGTTCTGCTCCTGTCCATTCCATTCCATTCCATTCCGTTCCATTCCGTTCTACTCGGGTAGATTCCATTCCATTCCATTCCATTCCATTCCATTCCATTCCATTCCATTCCATTCCATTCTACTGGTGTCCATTCCATTCCATTCCATTCCATTCCATTCCATTCCATTCCATTGAATTCCATTCCATTCCATTCCATTCCATGGAATTCCGTTCCATTCCATTCCATTCCGTTCCGTTCCGTCCCGTTCCGTTCCGTTCCGTTCCGTTCCGTTGCGTTCCGTTCCGTTCTACTCGGGTTGATTAAATTCTATTCCATTCCATTCTATTCGATTCCATTCAATTCCAATCGATTCCATTCGATTCCAATCGATTCCATTGAATTCCATTCCATTCCATTCCATTCCATTGAATTCCGTTGCATTATATTCCATTCCGTTCCGTTCCGTCCCGTTCCGTTCCGTTCCGTTCCGTTGCGTGCCGTTCCGTTCTACTCGGGTTGATTCCATTCCATTCCATTCCATTCCATTCCATTCCATTCCATTCCATTCCATTGAATTCCATTCCATTCCATTCCATTCCATTCCATTCCATTCCATTCCATTCCGTTCTACTCGGGTTGATTCCATTCTATTCCATTCCATTCCATTCGATCTCATTCGATTCCATTCGATTCCATTCGATTCCACTCCATTCCATTCCATTGAATTCCATTCCATTCCATTCCATTCCATTCCATTCCATTCCATTGATTTCCATTCCATTCCATTCCATTCCATTCCATTCCATTCCATTCCATTGAATACCATTCCATTCCATTGAATTCCATTCCATTCCATTCCATTCCATTCCATTCCATTCCATTGAATTCCATTCCATTCCATTGAATTCCATTCCATTCCATTCCATTCCATTGAATTCCGTTCCATTCCATTCCATTCCATTCCATTCCATTGAATTCCATTCCATTCCATTCCATAGAATTCCGTTCCATTCCATTCCATTCCATTCCATTCCATTCCATTCCATTCCATTGAATTCAATTCCATTTCATTCCATTCCTTTCCATTGAATTCCATTCTGTTCCATTCCATTCCTTTGAATTCCGTTCCATTCCATTCCATTCCATTCCTTTCCTTTCCGTTCCGTTCCGTTCCGTTCCGTTGCGTTCCGCTCCGTTCTACTCGGGTTGATTCCATTCTATTCCATTCCATTCCATTCGATCCCATTCGATTCCATTCGATTCCATTCGATTCCATTCGATTCCACTCCATTCCATTCCATAGAATTCCATTCCATTCCATTCCATTTGAATTCCATTCCATTCCATTCCATTGAATTCCATTCCATTCCATTCCATTCCATTGAATTCCATTCCATTCCATTCCATTCCATTGAATTCCGTTCCTTTCCATTCCATTCCGTTCCGTTCCGTTCCGTTCCGTTCCGTTGCGTTCCGTTCCGTTCCGTTGCGTTCCGTTCTACTCGGGTTGATTCCATTCTATTCCATTCCATTCCATTCCATTCCATTCCATTCAATTGAATTGCATTGAATTCCATTCCATTCCATTCCATAACATTTCATTCCATTCCATTCCATTCCATTCCATTCCATTCCATTCCATTCCGTTCTACTCGGGTTGATTCCATTCTATTCCATTCCATTCCATTCGATTCCATTAGATTCCATTCGATTCCATTCGATTCCATTCGTTTCCATTCCATTCCATTCCATTCTATTCCATTGAATTCCATTCCATTCCATTCCATTCCATTCCATTCCATTGCATTCCATTCCATTGAATTCCATTGAATTCCATTCCATTCCATGGAATTCCATTCCATTCCATTCCATTCCATTCCATAGAATTCCATTCCATTCCATTCCATTCCATTGAATTCCGTTCCATTCCATTCCATTCCGTTCCGTTCCGTTCCGTTCCGTTGCGTTCCGTTCCGTTCCGTTGTGTTCCGTTCCGTTCTACTCGGGTTGATTCCATTCTATTCCATTCCATTCCATTCGATTCCATTCCATTCCATTGAATTCCATTCCATTCCATTCCATTCCATTCCATTCCATTGAATTCCATTCCATTCCATTCCATTCCATTCCATTCCATTCCATTCCATTGAATTCCATTGAATTCCATTCCATTCCATTCCATTCCATTGAATTCCATTCCATTCCATTCCATTCCATGGAATTCCGTTCCATTCCATTCCATTCCGTTCCGTTCCGTCCCGTTCCGTTCCGTTCCGTTCCGTTGCGTTCCGTTCCGTTCTCCTCGGGTTGATTCCATTCTATTCCATTCCATTCCATTCGATTCCATTCGATTCCATTCGATTCCACTCCATTCCATTCCATAGAATTCCATTCCATTCCATTCCATTCCATTGAATTCCATTCCATTCCATTCCATTCCATTGAATTCCATTCCATTCCATTCCATTCCATTGAATTCCATTCCATTCCATTCCATTCCATTCCATTCCATTCCATTCCATTCCATTCTACTGTTGTCCATTCCATTCCATTCCATTCCATTCCATTCCATTCCATTCCATTCCATTCCTTTCCATTCCATTGCATTCCATTGCATTCCATTCCATTCCATTCCATTCCATTCCAATCCACTCCACTCCACTCCACTCCATTCCACTCCACTCCACTCCGGTACATTCCATTCCATTCCATTCCATTCCATTCCATTCCATTCCATTCCGTGCTTCTCGGGTACATTCCGTTCCGTTCCATTCCATTCCATTCCATTCCATTCCGTTCCAGTGCACTCTACTCCACTCCACTCCACTCCACTCCACTCTGGTACATTCCATTCCATTCCATTCCATTCCATTTTCATTCCCATTCCATTTCCATTCCCGTTCCATTTCCATTCCCGTTTCTTTTCCATTCCCGTTCCATTTCCATTCCAGTTCCATTACCATTCCCGTTCCATTTCCATTCCCGATCCATTTCCATTCCCGATCCATTTCCATTCCCGTTCCATTTCCATTCCCGTTCCATTACCATTCCCGTTCCATTTCCGTTCCCGTTCCGTTTCCGTTCCCGTTCCATTTCCGTTCTCGTTCCGTTTCCGTTCCCGTTCCATTTCCATTCCCGTTCCATTTCCGTTCCCGTTCCATTTCCATTCCCGTTCCATTTCCATTCCCTTTCCATTTCCATTTCATTCCATTCCGTTCTGCTCGGGTACATTCCATTCCATTCCATTGCATTCCATTCCGTTCTGCTCCTGTCCATTCCATTCCATTCCATTCCGTTCCATTCCGTTCTACTCGGGTAGATTCCATTCCATTCCATTCCATTCCATTCCATTCCATTCCATTCCATTCCATTCCATTCTACTGGTGTCCATTCCATTCCATTCCATTCCATTCCATTCCATTCCATTCCATTGAATTCCATTCCATTCCATTCCATTCAATTGAATTCCGTTCCATTCCATTCCATTCCGTTCCGTTCCGTCCCGTTCCGTTCCGTTCCGTTCCGTTCCGTTGCGTTCCGTTCCGTTCTACTCGGGTTGATTAAATTCTATTCCATTCCATTCTATTCGATTCCATTCAATTCCAATCGATTCCATTCGATTCCAATCGATTCCATTGAATTCCATTCCATTCCATTCCATTCCATTGAATTCCGTTGCATTATATTCCATTCCGTTCCGTTCCGTCCCGTTCCGTTCCGTTCCGTTCCGTTGCGTGCCGTTCCGTTCTACTCGGGTTGATTCCATTCCATTCCATTCCATTCCATTCCATTCCATTCCATTGAATTCCATTCCATTCCATTCCATTCCATTCCATTCCATTCCATTCCATTCCGTTCTACTCGGGTTGATTCCATTCTATTCCATTCCATTCCATTCGATCTCATTCGATTCCATTCGATTCCATTCGATTCCACTCCATTCCATTCCATTGAATTCCATTCCATTCCATTCCATTCCATTCCATTCCATTCCATTCCATTGATTTCCATTCCATTCCATTCCATTCCATTCCATTCCATTCCATTCCATTGAATACCATTCCATTCCATTGAATTCCATTCCATTCCATTCCATTCCATTCCATTCCATTCCATTGAATTCCATTCCATTCCATTGAATTCCATTCCATTCCATTCCATTCCATTGAATTCCGTTCCATTCCATTCCATTCCATTCCATTCCATTGAATTCCATTCCATTCCATTCCATAGAATTCCGTTCCATTCCATTCCATTCCATTCCATTCCATTCCATTCCATTCCATTCCATTGAATTCAATTCCATTTCATTCCATTCCTTTCCATTGAATTCCATTCTGTTCCATTCCATTCCTTTGAATTCCGTTTCATTCCATTCCATTCCATTCCTTTCCTTTCCGTTCCGTTCCGTTCCGTTCCGTTGCGTTCCGCTCCGTTCTACTCAGGTTGATTCCATTCTATTCCATTCCATTCCATTCGATCCCATTCGATTCCATTCGATTCCATTCGATTCCATTCGATTCCACTCCATTCCATTCCATAGAATTCCGTTCCATTCCATTCCATTTGAATTCCATTCCATTCCATTCCATTGAATTCCATTCCATTCCATTCCATTCCATTGAATTCCATTCCATTCCATTCCATTCCATTGAATTCCGTTCCTTTCCATTCCATTCCGTTCCGTTCCGTTCCGTTCCGTTCCGTTGCGTTCCGTTCCGTTCCGTTGTGTTCCGTTCCGTTCTACTCGGGTTGATTCCATTCTATTCCATTCCATTCCATTCGATTCCATTCCATTCCATTGAATTCCATTCCATTCCATTCCATTCCATTCCATTCCATTGAATTCCATTCCATTCCATTCCATTCCATTCCATTCCATTCCATTCCATTCCATTGAATTCCATTGAATTCCATTCCATTCCATTCCATTCCATTGAATTCCATTCCATTCCATTCCATTCCATGGAATTCCGTTCCATTCCATTCCATTCCGTTCCGTTCCGTCCCGTTCCGTTCCGTTCCGTTCCGTTGCGTTCCGTTCCGTTCTCCTCGGGTTGATTCCATTCTATTCCATTCCATTCCATTCGATTCCATTCGATTCCATTCGATTCCACTCCATTCCATTCCATAGAATTCCATTCCATTCCATTCCATTCCATTGAATTCCATTCCATTCCATTCCATTCCATTGAATTCCATTCCATTCCATTCCATTCCATTGAATTCCATTCCATTCCATTCCATTCCATTCCATTCCATTCCATTCCATTCCATTCTACTGTTGTCCATTCCATTCCATTCCATTCCATTCCATTCCATTCCATTCCATTCCATTCCTTTCCATTCCATTGCATTCCATTGCATTCCATTCCATTCCATTCCATTCCATTCCAATCCACTCCACTCCACTCCACTCCATTCCACTCCACTCCACTCCGGTACATTCCATTCCATTCCATTCCATTCCATTCCATTCCATTCCATTCCGTGCTTCTCGGGTACATTCCGTTCCGTTCCATTCCATTCCATTCCATTCCATTCCGTTCCAGTGCACTCTACTCCACTCCACTCCACTCCACTCCACTCTGGTACATTCCATTCCATTCCATTCCATTCCATTTTCATTCCCATTCCATTTCCATTCCCGTTCCATTTCCATTCCCGTTTCTTTTCCATTCCCGTTCCATTTCCATTCCAGTTCCATTACCATTCCCGTTCCATTTCCATTCCCGATCCATTTCCATTCCCGATCCATTTCCATTCCCGTTCCATTTCCATTCCCGTTCCATTACCATTCCCGTTCCATTTCCGTTCCCGTTCCGTTTCCGTTCCCGTTCCATTTCCGTTCTCGTTCCGTTTCCGTTCCCGTTCCATTTCCATTCCCGTTCCATTTCCGTTCCCGTTCCATTTCCATTCCCGTTCCATTTCCATTCCCTTTCCATTTCCATTTCATTCCATTCCGTTCTGCTCGGGTACATTCCATTCCATTCCATTGCATTCCATTCCGTTCTGCTCCTGTCCATTCCATTCCATTCCATTCCGTTCCATTCCGTTCTACTCGGGTAGATTCCATTCCATTCCATTCCATTCCATTCCATTCCATTCCATTCCATTCCATTCCATTCTACTGGTGTCCATTCCATTCCATTCCATTCCATTCCATTCCATTCCATTCCATTGAATTCCATTCCATTCCATTCCATTCAATTGAATTCCGTTCCATTCCATTCCATTCCGTTCCGTTCCGTCCCGTTCCGTTCCGTTCCGTTCCGTTCCGTTGCGTTCCGTTCCGTTCTACTCGGGTTGATTAAATTCTATTCCATTCCATTCTATTCGATTCCATTCAATTCCAATCGATTCCATTCGATTCCAATCGATTCCATTGAATTCCATTCCATTCCATTCCATTCCATTGAATTCCGTTGCATTATATTCCATTCCGTTCCGTTCCGTCCCGTTCCGTTCCGTTCCGTTCCGTTGCGTGCCGTTCCGTTCTACTCGGGTTGATTCCATTCCATTCCATTCCATTCCATTCCATTCCATTCCATTGAATTCCATTCCATTCCATTCCATTCCATTCCATTCCATTCCATTCCATTCCGTTCTACTCGGGTTGATTCCATTCTATTCCATTCCATTCCATTCGATCTCATTCGATTCCATTCGATTCCATTCGATTCCACTCCATTCCATTCCATTGAATTCCATTCCATTCCATTCCATTCCATTCCATTCCATTCCATTCCATTGATTTCCATTCCATTCCATTCCATTCCATTCCATTCCATTCCATTCCATTGAATACCATTCCATTCCATTGAATTCCATTCCATTCCATTCCATTCCATTCCATTCCATTCCATTGAATTCCATTCCATTCCATTGAATTCCATTCCATTCCATTCCATTCCATTGAATTCCGTTCCATTCCATTCCATTCCATTCCATTCCATTGAATTCCATTCCATTCCATTCCATAGAATTCCGTTCCATTCCATTCCATTCCATTCCATTCCATTCCATTCCATTCCATTCCATTGAATTCAATTCCATTTCATTCCATTCCTTTCCATTGAATTCCATTCTGTTCCATTCCATTCCTTTGAATTCCGTTTCATTCCATTCCATTCCATTCCTTTCCTTTCCGTTCCGTTCCGTTCCGTTCCGTTGCGTTCCGCTCCGTTCTACTCAGGTTGATTCCATTCTATTCCATTCCATTCCATTCGATCCCATTCGATTCCATTCGATTCCATTCGATTCCATTCGATTCCACTCCATTCCATTCCATAGAATTCCGTTCCATTCCATTCCATTTGAATTCCATTCCATTCCATTCCATTGAATTCCATTCCATTCCATTCCATTCCATTGAATTCCATTCCATTCCATTCCATTCCATTGAATTCCGTTCCTTTCCATTCCATTCCGTTCCGTTCCGTTCCGTTCCGTTCCGTTGCGTTCCGTTCCGTTCCGTTGTGTTCCGTTCCGTTCTACTCGGGTTGATTCCATTCTATTCCATTCCATTCCATTCGATTCCATTCCATTCCATTGAATTCCATTCCATTCCATTCCATTCCATTCCATTCCATTGAATTCCATTCCATTCCATTCCATTCCATTCCATTCCATTCCATTCCATTGAATTCCATTCCATTCCATTCCATTCCATTCCATTCCATTGAATTCCATTCCATTCCATTCCATTCCATGGAATTCCGTTCCATTCCATTCCATTCCGTTCCGTTCCGTCCCGTTCCGTTCCGTTGCGTTCCGTTCCGTTCTCCTCGGGTTGATTCCATTCTATTCCATTCCATTCCATTCGATTCCATTCGATTCCATTCGATTCCACTCCATTCCATTCCATAGAATTCCATTCCATTCCATTCCATTCCATTGAATTCCATTCCATTCCATTCCATTCCATTGAATTCCATTCCATTCCATTCCATTCCATTGAATTCCATTCCATTCCATTCCATTCCATTCCATTCCATTCCATTCCATTCCATTCCATTCTACTGTTGTCCATTCCATTCCATTCCATTCCATTCCATTCCATTCCATTCCATTCCATTCCTTTCCATTCCATTGCATTCCATTGCATTCCATTCCATTCCATTCCATTCCATTCCAATCCACTCCACTCCACTCCACTCCATTCCACTCCACTCCACTCCGGTACATTCCATTCCATTCCATTCCATTCCATTCCATTCCATTCCATTCCGTGCTTCTCGGGTACATTCCGTTCCGTTCCATTCCATTCCATTCCATTCCATTCCGTTCCAGTGCACTCTACTCCACTCCACTCCACTCCACTCCACTCTGGTACATTCCATTCCATTCCATTCCATTCCATTTTCATTCCCATTCCATTTCCATTCCCGTTCCATTTCCATTCCCGTTTCTTTTCCATTCCCGTTCCATTTCCATTCCAGTTCCATTACCATTCCCGTTCCATTTCCATTCCCGATCCATTTCCATTCCCGATCCATTTCCATTCCCGTTCCATTTCCATTCCCGTTCCATTACCATTCCCGTTCCATTTCCGTTCCCGTTCCGTTTCCGTTCCCGTTCCATTTCCGTTCTCGTTCCGTTTCCGTTCCCGTTCCATTTCCATTCCCGTTCCATTTCCGTTCCCGTTCCATTTCCATTCCCGTTCCATTTCCATTCCCTTTCCATTTCCATTTCATTCCATTCCGTTCTGCTCGGGTACATTCCATTCCATTCCATTGCATTCCATTCCGTTCTGCTCCTGTCCATTCCATTCCATTCCATTCCGTTCCATTCCGTTCTACTCGGGTAGATTCCATTCCATTCCATTCCATTCCATTCCATTCCATTCCATTCCATTCCATTCCATTCTACTGGTGTCCATTCCATTCCATTCCATTCCATTCCATTCCATTCCATTCCATTCCATTGAATTCCATTCCATTCCATTCCATTCAATTGAATTCCGTTCCATTCCATTCCATTCCGTTCCGTTCCGTCCCGTTCCGTTCCGTTCCGTTCCGTTCCGTTGCGTTCCGTTCCGTTCTACTCGGGTTGATTAAATTCTATTCCATTCCATTCTATTCGATTCCATTCAATTCCAATCGATTCCATTCGATTCCAATCGATTCCATTGAATTCCATTCCATTCCATTCCATTCCATTGAATTCCGTTGCATTATATTCCATTCCGTTCCGTTCCGTCCCGTTCCGTTCCGTTCCGTTCCGTTGCGTGCCGTTCCGTTCTACTCGGGTTGATTCCATTCCATTCCATTCCATTCCATTCCATTCCATTCCATTCCATTCCATTCCATTCCATTGAATTCCATTCCATTCCATTCCATTCCATTCCATTCCATTCCATTCCATTCCATTCCATTCCGTTCTACTCGGGTTGATTCCATTCTATTCCATTCCATTCCATTCGATCTCATTCGATTCCATTCGATTCCATTCGATTCCACTCCATTCCATTCCATTGAATTCCATTCCATTCCATTCCATTCCATTCCATTCCATTCCATTGATTTCCATTCCATTCCATTCCATTCCATTCCATTCCATTCCATTCCATTGAATACCATTCCATTCCATTGAATTCCATTCCATTCCATTCCATTCCATTCCATTCCATTCCATTGAATTCCATTCCATTCCATTGAATTCCATTCCATTCCATTCCATTCCATTGAATTCCATTCCATTCCATTCCATTCCATTGAATTCCATTCCATTCCATTCCATTCCATTGAATTCCATTCCATTCCATTCCATTCCATTCCATTCCATTCCATTCCATTCCATTCCATTCTACTGTTGTCCATTCCATTCCATTCCATTCCATTCCATTCCATTCCATTCCATTCCATTCCATTCCTTTCCATTCCATTGCATTCCATTGCATTCCATTCCATTCCATTCCATTCCATTCCAATCCACTCCACTCCACTCCACTCCATTCCACTCCACTCCACTCCGGTACATTCCATTCCATTCCATTCCATTCCATTCCATTCCATTCCATTCCGTGCTTCTCGGGTACATTCCGTTCCGTTCCATTCCATTCCATTCCATTCCATTCCGTTCCAGTGCACTCTACTCCACTCCACTCCACTCCACTCCACTCTGGTACATTCCATTCCATTCCATTCCATTCCATTTTCATTCCCATTCCATTTCCATTCCCGTTCCATTTCCATTCCCGTTTCTTTTCCATTCCCGTTCCATTTCCATTCCAGTTCCATTACCATTCCCGTTCCATTTCCATTCCCGATCCATTTCCATTCCCGATCCATTTCCATTCCCGTTCCATTTCCATTCCCGTTCCATTACCATTCCCGTTCCATTTCCGTTCCCGTTCCGTTTCCGTTCCCGTTCCATTTCCGTTCTCGTTCCGTTTCCGTTCCCGTTCCATTTCCATTCCCGTTCCATTTCCGTTCCCGTTCCATTTCCATTCCCGTTCCATTTCCATTCCCTTTCCATTTCCATTTCATTCCATTCCGTTCTGCTCGGGTACATTCCATTCCATTCCATTGCATTCCATTCCGTTCTGCTCCTGTCCATTCCATTCCATTCCATTCCGTTCCATTCCGTTCTACTCGGGTAGATTCCATTCCATTCCATTCCATTCCATTCCATTCCATTCCATTCCATTCCATTCCATTCTACTGGTGTCCATTCCATTCCATTCCATTCCATTCCATTCCATTCCATTCCATTGAATTCCATTCCATTCCATTCCATTCCATGGAATTCCGTTCCATTCCATTCCATTCCGTTCCGTTCCGTCCCGTTCCGTTCCGTTCCGTTCCGTTCCGTTGCGTTCCGTTCCGTTCTACTCGGGTTGATTAAATTCTATTCCATTCCATTCTATTCGATTCCATTCAATTCCAATCGATTCCATTCGATTCCAATCGATTCCATTGAATTCCATTCCATTCCATTCCATTCCATTGAATTCCGTTGCATTATATTCCATTCCGTTCCGTTCCGTCCCGTTCCGTTCCGTTCCGTTCCGTTGCGTGCCGTTCCGTTCTACTCGGGTTGATTCCATTCCATTCCATTCCATTCCATTCCATTCCATTCCATTCCATTCCATTGAATTCCATTCCATTCCATTCCATTCCATTCCATTCCATTCCATTCCATTCCGTTCTACTCGGGTTGATTCCATTCTATTCCATTCCATTCCATTCGATCTCATTCGATTCCATTCGATTCCATTCGATTCCACTCCATTCCATTCCATTGAATTCCATTCCATTCCATTCCATTCCATTCCATTCCATTCCATTGATTTCCATTCCATTCCATTCCATTCCATTCCATTCCATTCCATTCCATTGAATACCATTCCATTCCATTGAATTCCATTCCATTCCATTCCATTCCATTCCATTCCATTCCATTGAATTCCATTCCATTCCATTGAATTCCATTCCATTCCATTCCATTCCATTGAATTCCGTTCCATTCCATTCCATTCCATTCCATTCCATTGAATTCCATTCCATTCCATTCCATAGAATTCCGTTCCATTCCATTCCATTCCATTCCATTCCATTCCATTCCATTCCATTGAATTCAATTCCATTTCATTCCATTCCTTTCCATTGAATTCCATTCTGTTCCATTCCATTCCTTTGAATTCCGTTCCATTCCATTCCATTCCATTCCTTTCCTTTCCGTTCCGTTCCGTTCCGTTCCGTTGCGTTCCGCTCCGTTCTACTCGGGTTGATTCCATTCTATTCCATTCCATTCCATTCGATCCCATTCGATTCCATTCGATTCCATTCGATTCCATTCGATTCCACTCCATTCCATTCCATAGAATTCCATTCCATTCCATTCCATTTGAATTCCATTCCATTCCATTCCATTGAATTCCATTCCATTCCATTCCATTCCATTGAATTCCATTCCATTCCATTCCATTCCATTGAATTCCGTTCCTTTCCATTCCATTCCGTTCCGTTCCGTTCCGTTCCGTTCCGTTGCGTTCCGTTCCGTTCCGTTGCGTTCCGTTCTACTCGGGTTGATTCCATTCTATTCCATTCCATTCCATTCCATTCCATTCCATTCAATTGAATTGCATTGAATTCCATTCCATTCCATTCCATAACATTTCATTCCATTCCATTCCATTCCATTCCATTCCATTCCATTCCATTCCGTTCTACTCGGGTTGATTCCATTCTATTCCATTCCATTCCATTCGATTCCATTAGATTCCATTCGATTCCATTCGATTCCATTCGTTTCCATTCCATTCCATTCCATTCTATTCCATTGAATTCCATTCCATTCCATTCCATTCCATTCCATTCCATTGCATTCCATTCCATTGAATTCCATTGAATTCCATTCCATTCCATGGAATTCCATTCCATTCCATTCCATTCCATTCCATAGAATTCCATTCCATTCCATTCCATTCCATTGAATTCCGTTCCATTCCATTCCATTCCGTTCCGTTCCGTTCCGTTCCGTTGCGTTCCGTTCCGTTCCGTTGTGTTCCGTTCCGTTCTACTCGGGTTGATTCCATTCTATTCCATTCCATTCCATTCGATTCCATTCCATTCCATTGAATTCCATTCCATTCCATTCCATTCCATTCCATTCCATTGAATTCCATTCCATTCCATTCCATTCCATTCCATTCCATTCCATTCCATTGAATTCCATTGAATTCCATTCCATTCCATTCCATTCCATTGAATTCCATTCCATTCCATTCCATTCCATGGAATTCCGTTCCATTCCATTCCATTCCGTTCCGTTCCGTCCCGTTCCGTTCCGTTCCGTTCCGTTGCGTTCCGTTCCGTTCTCCTCGGGTTGATTCCATTCTATTCCATTCCATTCCATTCGATTCCATTCGATTCCATTCGATTCCACTCCATTCCATTCCATAGAATTCCATTCCATTCCATTCCATTCCATTGAATTCCATTCCATTCCATTCCATTCCATTGAATTCCATTCCATTCCATTCCATTCCATTGAATTCCATTCCATTCCATTCCATTCCATTCCATTCCATTCCATTCCATTCCATTCTACTGTTGTCCATTCCATTCCATTCCATTCCATTCCATTCCATTCCATTCCATTCCATTCCTTTCCATTCCATTGCATTCCATTGCATTCCATTCCATTCCATTCCATTCCATTCCATTCCAATCCACTCCACTCCACTCCACTCCATTCCACTCCACTCCACTCCGGTACATTCCATTCCATTCCATTCCATTCCATTCCATTCCATTCCATTCCGTGCTTCTCGGGTACATTCCGTTCCGTTCCATTCCATTCCATTCCATTCCATTCCGTTCCAGTGCACTCTACTCCACTCCACTCCACTCCACTCCACTCTGGTACATTCCATTCCATTCCATTCCATTCCATTTTCATTCCCATTCCATTTCCATTCCCGTTCCATTTCCATTCCCGTTTCTTTTCCATTCCCGTTCCATTTCCATTCCAGTTCCATTACCATTCCCGTTCCATTTCCATTCCCGATCCATTTCCATTCCCGATCCATTTCCATTCCCGTTCCATTTCCATTCCCGTTCCATTACCATTCCCGTTCCATTTCCGTTCCCGTTCCGTTTCCGTTCCCGTTCCATTTCCGTTCTCGTTCCGTTTCCGTTCCCGTTCCATTTCCATTCCCGTTCCATTTCCGTTCCCGTTCCATTTCCATTCCCGTTCCATTTCCATTCCCTTTCCATTTCCATTTCATTCCATTCCGTTCTGCTCGGGTACATTCCATTCCATTCCATTGCATTCCATTCCGTTCTGCTCCTGTCCATTCCATTCCATTCCATTCCGTTCCATTCCGTTCTACTCGGGTAGATTCCATTCCATTCCATTCCATTCCATTCCATTCCATTCCATTCCATTCCATTCCATTCTACTGGTGTCCATTCCATTCCATTCCATTCCATTCCATTCCATTCCATTCCATTGAATTCCATTCCATTCCATTCCATTCAATTGAATTCCGTTCCATTCCATTCCATTCCGTTCCGTTCCGTCCCGTTCCGTTCCGTTCCGTTCCGTTCCGTTGCGTTCCGTTCCGTTCTACTCGGGTTGATTAAATTCTATTCCATTCCATTCTATTCGATTCCATTCAATTCCAATCGATTCCATTCGATTCCAATCGATTCCATTGAATTCCATTCCATTCCATTCCATTCCATTGAATTCCGTTGCATTATATTCCATTCCGTTCCGTTCCGTCCCGTTCCGTTCCGTTCCGTTCCGTTGCGTGCCGTTCCGTTCTACTCGGGTTGATTCCATTCCATTCCATTCCATTCCATTCCATTCCATTCCATTGAATTCCATTCCATTCCATTCCATTCCATTCCATTCCATTCCATTCCATTCCGTTCTACTCGGGTTGATTCCATTCTATTCCATTCCATTCCATTCGATCTCATTCGATTCCATTCGATTCCATTCGATTCCACTCCATTCCATTCCATTGAATTCCATTCCATTCCATTCCATTCCATTCCATTCCATTCCATTCCATTGATTTCCATTCCATTCCATTCCATTCCATTCCATTCCATTCCATTCCATTGAATACCATTCCATTCCATTGAATTCCATTCCATTCCATTCCATTCCATTCCATTCCATTCCATTGAATTCCATTCCATTCCATTGAATTCCATTCCATTCCATTCCATTCCATTGAATTCCGTTCCATTCCATTCCATTCCATTCCATTCCATTGAATTCCATTCCATTCCATTCCATAGAATTCCGTTCCATTCCATTCCATTCCATTCCATTCCATTCCATTCCATTCCATTCCATTGAATTCAATTCCATTTCATTCCATTCCTTTCCATTGAATTCCATTCTGTTCCATTCCATTCCTTTGAATTCCGTTTCATTCCATTCCATTCCATTCCTTTCCTTTCCGTTCCGTTCCGTTCCGTTCCGTTGCGTTCCGCTCCGTTCTACTCAGGTTGATTCCATTCTATTCCATTCCATTCCATTCGATCCCATTCGATTCCATTCGATTCCATTCGATTCCATTCGATTCCACTCCATTCCATTCCATAGAATTCCGTTCCATTCCATTCCATTTGAATTCCATTCCATTCCATTCCATTGAATTCCATTCCATTCCATTCCATTCCATTGAATTCCATTCCATTCCATTCCATTCCATTGAATTCCGTTCCTTTCCATTCCATTCCGTTCCGTTCCGTTCCGTTCCGTTCCGTTGCGTTCCGTTCCGTTCCGTTGCGTTCCGTTCTACTCGGGTTGATTCCATTCTATTCCATTCCATTCCATTCCATTCCATTCCATTCAATTGAATTGCATTGAATTCCATTCCATTCCATTCCATAACATTTCATTCCATTCCATTCCATTCCATTCCATTCCATTCCGTTCTACTCGGGTTGATTCCATTCTATTCCATTCCATTCCATTCGATTCCATTAGATTCCATTCGATTCCATTCGATTCCATTCGTTTCCATTCCATTCCATTCCATTCTATTCCATTGAATTCCATTCCATTCCATTCCATTCCATTCCATTCCATTGCATTCCATTCCATTGAATTCCATTGAATTCCATTCCATTCCATGGAATTCCATTCCATTCCATTCCATTCCATTCCATAGAATTCCATTCCATTCCATTCCATTCCATTGAATTCCGTTCCATTCCATTCCATTCCGTTCCGTTCCGTTCCGTTCCGTTGCGTTCCGTTCCGTTCCGTTGTGTTCCGTTCCGTTCTACTCGGGTTGATTCCATTCTATTCCATTCCATTCCATTCGATTCCATTCCATTCCATTGAATTCCATTCCATTCCATTCCATTCCATTCCATTCCATTGAATTCCATTCCATTCCATTCCATTCCATTCCATTCCATTCCATTGAATTCCATTGAATTCCATTCCATTCCATTCCATTCCATTGAATTCCATTCCATTCCATTCCATTCCATGGAATTCCGTTCCATTCCATTCCATTCCGTTCCGTTCCGTCCCGTTCCGTTCCGTTCCGTTCCGTTGCGTTCCGTTCCGTTCTCCTCGGGTTGATTCCATTCTATTCCATTCCATTCCATTCGATTCCATTCGATTCCATTCGATTCCACTCCATTCCATTCCATAGAATTCCATTCCATTCCATTCCATTCCATTGAATTCCATTCCATTCCATTCCATTCCATTGAATTCCATTCCATTCCATTCCATTCCATTGAATTCCATTCCATTCCATTCCATTCCATTCCATTCCATTCCATTCCATTCCATTCTACTGTTGTCCATTCCATTCCATTCCATTCCATTCCATTCCATTCCATTCCATTCCATTCCATTCCATTCCTTTCCATTCCATTGCATTCCATTGCATTCCATTCCATTCCATTCCATTCCATTCCAATCCACTCCACTCCACTCCACTCCATTCCACTCCACTCCACTCCGGTACATTCCATTCCATTCCATTCCATTCCATTCCATTCCATTCCATTCCGTGCTTCTCGGGTACATTCCGTTCCGTTCCATTCCATTCCATTCCATTCCATTCCGTTCCAGTGCACTCTACTCCACTCCACTCCACTCCACTCCACTCTGGTACATTCCATTCCATTCCATTCCATTCCATTTTCATTCCCATTCCATTTCCATTCCCGTTCCATTTCCATTCCCGTTTCTTTTCCATTCCCGTTCCATTTCCATTCCAGTTCCATTACCATTCCCGTTCCATTTCCATTCCCGATCCATTTCCATTCCCGATCCATTTCCATTCCCGTTCCATTTCCATTCCCGTTCCATTACCATTCCCGTTCCATTTCCGTTCCCGTTCCGTTTCCGTTCCCGTTCCATTTCCGTTCTCGTTCCGTTTCCGTTCCCGTTCCATTTCCATTCCCGTTCCATTTCCGTTCCCGTTCCATTTCCATTCCCGTTCCATTTCCATTCCCTTTCCATTTCCATTTCATTCCATTCCGTTCTGCTCGGGTACATTCCATTCCATTCCATTGCATTCCATTCCGTTCTGCTCCTGTCCATTCCATTCCATTCCATTCCGTTCCATTCCGTTCTACTCGGGTAGATTCCATTCCATTCCATTCCATTCCATTCCATTCCATTCCATTCCATTCCATTCCATTCCATTCCATTCTACTGGTGTCCATTCCATTCCATTCCATTCCATTCCATTCCATTCCATTCCATTCCATTGAATTCCATTCCATTCCATTCCATTCAATTGAATTCCGTTCCATTCCATTCCATTCCGTTCCGTTCCGTCCCGTTCCGTTCCGTTCCGTTCCGTTGCGTTCCGTTCCGTTCTACTCGGGTTGATTAAATTCTATTCCATTCCATTCTATTCGATTCCATTCAATTCCAATCGATTCCATTCGATTCCAATCGATTCCATTGAATTCCATTCCATTCCATTCCATTCCATTGAATTCCGTTGCATTATATTCCATTCCGTTCCGTTCCGTCCCGTTCCGTTCCGTTCCGTTCCGTTGCGTGCCGTTCCGTACTACTCGGGTTGATTCCATTCCATTCCATTCCATTCCATTCCATTCCATTCCATTCCATTCCATTGAATTCCGTTCCTTTCCATTCCATTCCGCTCCGTTCCGTTCCGTTCCGTTCCGTTGCGTTCCGTTCCGTTCCGTTGCGTTCCGTTCTACTCGGGTTGATTCCATTCTATTCCATTCCATTCCATTCCATTCCATTCCATTCCATGCCATTCCATTCCATTCCATTGAATTCCATTCCATTCCATTCCATTCCATTGAATTCCATTCCATTCCATTCCATTCCATTCTATTCCATTCCATTCCAATCCATTCCATTCCATTCCATTCCATTCCATTCCATTGCATTCCATTCCATTCCATTCCATTCCATTCCATTGAATTCCATTCCATTCCATTCCATTCCATGGAATTCCGTTCCATTCCATTCCATTCCGTTCCGTTCCGTCCAGTTCCGTTCCGTTCCGTTCCGTTGCATTCCGTTCCGTTCTACTCGGGTTGATTCCATTCTATTCCATTCCATTCCATTCGATTCCATTCGATTCCATTCGATTCCACTCCATTCCATTCCATAGAATTCCATTCCATTCCATTCCATTCCATTGAATTCCATTCCATTCCATTCCATTCCATTCCATAGAATTCCATTCCATTCCATTCCATTCCATTGAATTCCATTCCATTCCATTCCATTCCATTCCATTCCATTCCATTCCATTCCATTCCATTCCATTCTACTGGTGTCCATTCCATTCCATTCCATTCCATTCCATTCCATTCCATTCCTTTCCATTCCATTGCATTCCATTGCATTCCATTCCATTCCATTCAGTTCCATTCCATTCCATTCCACTCCACTCCACTCCACTCCACTCCATTCCACTCCACTCCACTCGGGTATATTCAATTCCATTCCATTCCATTCCATTCCATTCCGTGCTTCTCGGGTACATTCCGTTCCGTTCCATTCCATTCCATTCCATTCCATTCCGTTCCAGTGCACTCTACTCCACTCCACTCCACTCCACTCCACTCCGGTACATTCCATTCCATTCCATTCCATTCCATTCCATTCCGTGCTTCTCGGGTACATTCCGTTCCGTTCCATTCCATTCCATTCCATTCCATTCCGTTCCAGTGCACTCTACTCCACTCCACTCCACTCCACTCCACTCTGGTACATTCCATTCCATTCCATTCCATTCCATTTCCATTCCCATTCCATTTCCATTCCCGTTCCATTTCCATTCCCGTTTCTTTTCCATTCTCGTTCCATTTCCATTCCAGTTCCATTACCATTCCCGTTCCATTTCCATTCCCGATCCATTTCCATTCCCGTTCCATTTCCATTCCCGTTCCATTTCCATTCCCGTTCCATTACCATTCCCGTTCCATTTCCGTTCCCGTTCCGTTTCCGTTCCCGTTCCATTTCCGTTCTCGTTCCGTTTCCGTTCCCGTTCCATTTCCATTCCCGTTCCATTTCCGTTCCCGTTCCATTTCCATTCCCGTTCCATTTCCATTCCCTTTCCATTTCCATTTCATTCCATTCCGTTCTGCTCGGGTACATTCCATTCCATTCCATTGCATTCCATTCCGTTCTGCTCCTGTCCATTCCATTCCATTCCATTCTGTTCCATTCCGTTCTACTCGGGTAGATTCCATTCTATTCCATTCCATTCCATTCCATTCCATTCCATTCCATTCCATTCCATTCCATTCCATTCTACTGGTGTCCATTCCATTCCATTCCATTCCATTCCATTCCATTCCATTCCATTCCATTCCATTCCATTGAATTCCATTCCATTCCATTCCATTCAATTGAATTCCGTTCCATTCCATTCCATTCCGTTCCGTTCCGTCCCGTTCCGTTCCGTTCCGTTGCGTTCCGTTCCGTTCAACTAGGGTTGATTCCATTCTATTCAATTCCATTCCATTCCATTCTACACGGGTTGATCATTCCATTCCGTTCCGTTCCGTTCCGTTCCGTTCCGTACCGTTCTACTCGGGTTGATTCCATTCTATTCCATTCCATTCCATTCGATTCCATTCGACTGCATTCCATTCCATTCCATACCATTCCATTCCATTCCATTCCATTGCATTCCATTCCACTCCATTCCTTTCCATTCCATTCCATTCCATTACATTCCATTCCGTTCCGTTCCGTTCCGTTCCGTTCCGTTGCGTTCCGTTCCGTTCTACTCGGGTTGATTCCATTCAATTCCATTCCATTCCATTTGACTCCATTCGATTCCATTCCATTCCATTGCATTGAATTCCATTCCATTCCATTCCATTCCATTCCATTCCATTCCATTCCACTCCATTGAATTCCATTCCATTCCATTCCATTCCATTCCATTCCATTCCATTCCATTCCACTCCATTCCATTACACTCCACTGCACTCCACTCCACTCCACTCCACTCCATTCCACTCCCTTCCATTCCATTAAATTGAATTCCATTCCATTCCATTCCATTCCATTCCATTCCATTCCATTCCATTCCACTCCATTCCATTCCACTCCACTCCACTCCACTCCACTCCACTCCATTCCATTCCCTTCCATTCCATTCAATTGAATTGCATTGAATTCCATTCCATTCCATTCCATAACATTTCATTCCATTCCATTCCATTCCATTCCATTCCATTCCATTCCATTCCGTTCTACTCGGGTTGATTCCATTCTATTCCATTCCATTCCATTCGATTCCATTAGATTCCATTCGATTCCATTCGATTCCATTCGTTTCCATTCCATTCCATTCCATTCTATTCCATTGAATTCCATTCCATTCCATTCCATTCCATTCCATTCCATTGCATTCCATTCCATTGAATTCCATTGAATTCCATTCCATTCCATGGAATTCCATTCCATTCCATTCCATTCCATTCCATAGAATTCCATTCCATTCCATTCCATTCCATGGAATTCCGTTCCATTCCATTCCATTCCGTTCCGTTCCGTTCCGTTCCGTTCCGTTGCGTTCCGTTCCGTTCCGTTGTGTTCCGTTCCGTTCTACTCGGGTTGATTCCATTCTATTCCATTCCATTCCAATCCATTCCATTCCATTCCATTGAATTCCATTCCATTCCATTCCATTCCATTCCATTCCATTCCATTCCATTGAATTCCATTCCATTCCATTCCATTCCATTCCATTCCATTGAATTCCATTCCATTCCATTCCATTCCATGGAATTCCGTTCCATTCCATTCCATTCCGTTCCGTTCCGTCCCGTTCCGTTCCGTTCCGTTCCGTTGCGTTCCGTTCCGTTCTACTCGGGTTGATTCCATTCTATTCCATTCCATTCCATTCCATTCCATTCGATTCCATTCGATTCCACTCCATTCCATTCCATAGAATTCCATTCCATTCCATTCCATTCCATTGAATTCCATTCCATTCCATTCCATTCCATAGAATTCCATTCCATTCCATTCCATTCCATTGAATTCCATTCCATTCCATTCCATTCCATTCCATTCCATTCCATTCCATTCCATTCCATTCTACTGGTGTCCATTCCATTCCATTCCATTCCATTCCATTCCATTCCATTCCTTTCCATTCCATTGCATTCCATTGCATTCCATTCCATTCCATTCCGTTCCATTCCATTCCATTCCACTCCACTCCACTCCACTCCACTCCATTCCACTCCACTCCACTCCGGTACATTCAATTCCATTCCATTCCATTCCATTCCATTCCATTCCATTCCGTGCTTCTCGGGTACATTCCGTTCCGTTCCATTCCATTCCATTCCATTCCATTCCGTTCCAGTGCACTCTACTCCACTCCACTCCACTCCACTCCTTTCTGGTACATTCCATTCCATTCCATTCCATTCCATTTCCATTCCCATTCCATTTCCATTCCCGTTCCATTTCCATTCCCGTTTCTTTTCCATTCCCGTTCCATTTCCATTCCAGTTCCATTACCATTCCCGTTCCATTTCCATTCCCGATCCATTTCCATTCCCGTTCCATTTCCATTCCCGTTCCATTTCCATTCCCGTTCCATTACCATTCCCGTTCCATTTCCGTTCCCGTTCCGTTTCCGTTCCCGTTCCATTTCCGTTCTCGTTCCGTTTCCGTTCCCGTTCCATTTCCATTCCCGTTCCGTTTCCGTTCCCGTTCCATTTCCATTCCCGTTCCATTTCCATTCCCTTTCCATTTCCATTTCATTCCATTCCGTTCTGCTCGGGTACATTCCATTCCATTCCATTGCATTCCATTCCGTTCTGCTCCTGTCCATTCCATTCCATTCCATTCCGTTCCATTCCGTTCTACTCTGGTAGATTCCATTCCATTCCATTCCATTCCATTCCATTCCATTCCATTCCATTCCATTCCATTCCATTCCATTCCATTCTACTGGTGTCCATTCCATTCCATTCCATTCCATTCCATTCCATTCCATTCCATTCCATTCCATTGAATTCCATTCCATTCCATTCCATTCAATTGAATTCCGTTCCATTCCATTCCATTCCGTTCCGTTCCGTCCCGTTCCGTTCCGATCCGTTGCGTTCCGTTCCGTTCAACTAGGGTTGATTCCATTCTATTCAATTCCATTCCATTCCATTCTACACGGGTTGATCATTCCATTCCGTTCCGTTCCGTTCCGTTCCGTACCGTTCTACTCGGGTTGATTCCATTCTATTCCATTCCATTCCATTCGATTCCATTCGACTCCATTCCATTCCATTCCATTCCATTCCATTCCATTCCATTGCATTCCATTCCACTCCATTCCATTCCATTCCATTCCATTCCATTACATTCCATTCCGTTCCGTTCCGTTCCGTTCCGTTCCGTTGCGTTCCGTTCCGTTCTACTCGGGTTGATTCCATTCTATTCCATTCCATTCCATTTGACTCCATTCGATTCCATTCCATTCCATTGCAATGAATTCCATTCCATTCCATTCCATTCCATTCCATTCCATTCCATTCCATTCCATTCCACTCCATTGAATTCCATTCCATTCCATTCCATTCCATTCCATTCCATTCCATTCCATTCCACTCCATTCCATTACACTCCACTGCACTCCACTCCACTCCACTCCACTCCATTCCACTCCCTTCCATTCCATTAAATTGAATTCCGTTCCATTCCATTCCATTCCATTCCATTCCATTCCATTCCACTCCATTCCATTCCACTCCACTCCACTCCACTCCACTCCACTCCATTCCATTCCCTTCCATTCCATTCAATTGAATTGCATTGAATTCCATTCCATTCCATTCCATAACATTTCATTCCATTCCATTCCATTCCATTCCATTCCATTCCATTCCATTCCGTTCTACTCGGGTTGATTCCATTCTATTCCATTCCATTCCGTTCGATTCCATTAGATTCCATTCGATTCCATTCGATTCCATTCGTTTCCATTCCATTCCATTCCATTCTATTCCATTGAATTCCATTCCATTCCATTCCATTCCATTCCATTCCATTGCATTCCATTCCATTGAATTCCATTGAATTCCATTCCATTCCATGGAATTCCATTCCATTCCATTCCATTCCATTCCATAGAATTCCATTCCATTCCATTGAATTCCGTTCCATTCCATTCCATTCCGTTCCGTTCCGTTCCGTTCCGTTCCGTTGCGTTCCGTTCCGTTCCGTTGTGTTCCGTTCCGTTCTACTCGGGTTGATTCCATTCTATTCCATTCCATTCCATTCGATTCCATTCCATTCCATTGAATTCCATTCCATTCCATTCCATTCCATTCCATTCCATTGAATTCCATTCCATTCCATTCCATTCCATTCCATTCCATTCCATTCCATTGAATTCCATTCCATTCCATTCCATTCCATTCCATTCCATTGAATTCCATTCCATTCCATTCCATTCCATGGAATTCCGTTCCATTCCATTCCATTCCGTTCCGTTCCGTCCCGTTCCGTTCCGTTGCGTTCCGTTCCGTTCTCCTCGGGTTGATTCCATTCTATTCCATTCCATTCCATTCGATTCCATTCGATTCCATTCGATTCCACTCCATTCCATTCCATAGAATTCCATTCCATTCCATTCCATTCCATTGAATTCCATTCCATTCCATTCCATTCCATTGAATTCCATTCCATTCCATTCCATTCCATTCCATTCCATTCCATTCCATTCCATTCTACTGTTGTCCATTCCATTCCATTCCATTCCATTCCATTCCATTCCATTCCATTCCATTCCTTTCCATTCCATTGCATTCCATTGCATTCCATTCCATTCCATTCCATTCCATTCCAATCCACTCCACTCCACTCCACTCCATTCCACTCCACTCCACTCCGGTACATTCCATTCCATTCCATTCCATTCCATTCCATTCCATTCCATTCCGTGCTTCTCGGGTACATTCCGTTCCGTTCCATTCCATTCCATTCCATTCCATTCCGTTCCAGTGCACTCTACTCCACTCCACTCCACTCCACTCCACTCTGGTACATTCCATTCCATTCCATTCCATTCCATTTTCATTCCCATTCCATTTCCATTCCCGTTCCATTTCCATTCCCGTTTCTTTTCCATTCCCGTTCCATTTCCATTCCAGTTCCATTACCATTCCCGTTCCATTTCCATTCCCGATCCATTTCCATTCCCGATCCATTTCCATTCCCGTTCCATTTCCATTCCCGTTCCATTACCATTCCCGTTCCATTTCCGTTCCCGTTCCGTTTCCGTTCCCGTTCCATTTCCGTTCTCGTTCCGTTTCCGTTCCCGTTCCATTTCCATTCCCGTTCCATTTCCGTTCCCGTTCCATTTCCATTCCCGTTCCATTTCCATTCCCTTTCCATTTCCATTTCATTCCATTCCGTTCTGCTCGGGTACATTCCATTCCATTCCATTGCATTCCATTCCGTTCTGCTCCTGTCCATTCCATTCCATTCCATTCCGTTCCATTCCGTTCTACTCGGGTAGATTCCATTCCATTCCATTCCATTCCATTCCATTCCATTCCATTCCATTCCATTCCATTCTACTGGTGTCCATTCCATTCCATTCCATTCCATTCCATTCCATTCCATTCCATTCCATTGAATTCCATTCCATTCCATTCCATTCAATTGAATTCCGTTCCATTCCATTCCATTCCGTTCCGTTCCGTCCCGTTCCGTTCCGTTCCGTTCCGTTCCGTTGCGTTCCGTTCCGTTCTACTCGGGTTGATTAAATTCTATTCCATTCCATTCTATTCGATTCCATTCAATTCCAATCGATTCCATTCGATTCCAATCGATTCCATTGAATTCCATTCCATTCCATTCCATTCCATTGAATTCCGTTGCATTATATTCCATTCCGTTCCGTTCCGTCCCGTTCCGTTCCGTTCCGTTCCGTTGCGTGCCGTTCCGTTCTACTCGGGTTGATTCCATTCCATTCCATTCCATTCCATTCCATTCCATTCCATTCCATTCCATTCCATTCCATTGAATTCCATTCCATTCCATTCCATTCCATTCCATTCCATTCCATTCCATTCCATTCCGTTCTACTCGGGTTGATTCCATTCTATTCCATTCCATTCCATTCGATCTCATTCGATTCCATTCGATTCCATTCGATTCCACTCCATTCCATTCCATTGAATTCCATTCCATTCCATTCCATTCCATTCCATTCCATTCCATTGATTTCCATTCCATTCCATTCCATTCCATTCCATTCCATTCCATTCCATTGAATACCATTCCATTCCATTGAATTCCATTCCATTCCATTCCATTCCATTCCATTCCATTCCATTGAATTCCATTCCATTCCATTGAATTCCATTCCATTCCATTCCATTCCATTGAATTCCATTCCATTCCATTCCATTCCATTGAATTCCATTCCATTCCATTCCATTCCATTGAATTCCATTCCATTCCATTCCATTCCATTCCATTCCATTCCATTCCATTCCATTCCATTCTACTGTTGTCCATTCCATTCCATTCCATTCCATTCCATTCCATTCCATTCCATTCCATTCCTTTCCATTCCATTGCATTCCATTGCATTCCATTCCATTCCATTCCATTCCATTCCAATCCACTCCACTCCACTCCACTCCATTCCACTCCACTCCACTCCGGTACATTCCATTCCATTCCATTCCATTCCATTCCATTCCATTCCATTCCGTGCTTCTCGGGTACATTCCGTTCCGTTCCATTCCATTCCATTCCATTCCATTCCGTTCCAGTGCACTCTACTCCACTCCACTCCACTCCACTCCACTCTGGTACATTCCATTCCATTCCATTCCATTCCATTTTCATTCCCATTCCATTTCCATTCCCGTTCCATTTCCATTCCCGTTTCTTTTCCATTCCCGTTCCATTTCCATTCCAGTTCCATTACCATTCCCGTTCCATTTCCATTCCCGATCCATTTCCATTCCCGATCCATTTCCATTCCCGTTCCATTTCCATTCCCGTTCCATTACCATTCCCGTTCCATTTCCGTTCCCGTTCCGTTTCCGTTCCCGTTCCATTTCCGTTCTCGTTCCGTTTCCGTTCCCGTTCCATTTCCATTCCCGTTCCATTTCCGTTCCCGTTCCATTTCCATTCCCGTTCCATTTCCATTCCCTTTCCATTTCCATTTCATTCCATTCCGTTCTGCTCGGGTACATTCCATTCCATTCCATTGCATTCCATTCCGTTCTGCTCCTGTCCATTCCATTCCATTCCATTCCGTTCCATTCCGTTCTACTCGGGTAGATTCCATTCCATTCCATTCCATTCCATTCCATTCCATTCCATTCCATTCCATTCTACTGGTGTCCATTCCATTCCATTCCATTCCATTCCATTCCATTCCATTCCATTCCATTGAATTCCATTCCATTCCATTCCATTCAATTGAATTCCGTTCCATTCCATTCCATTCCGTTCCGTTCCGTCCCGTTCCGTTCCGTTCCGTTCCGTTCCGTTGCGTTCCGTTCCGTTCTACTCGGGTTGATTAAATTCTATTCCATTCCATTCTATTCGATTCCATTCAATTCCAATCGATTCCATTCGATTCCAATCGATTCCATTGAATTCCATTCCATTCCATTCCATTCCATTGAATTCCGTTGCATTATATTCCATTCCGTTCCGTTCCGTCCCGTTCCGTTCCGTTCCGTTCCGTTGCGTGCCGTTCCGTTCTACTCGGGTTGATTCCATTCCATTCCATTCCATTCCATTCCATTCCATTCCATTCCATTCCATTCCATTCCATTGAATTCCATTCCATTCCATTCCATTCCATTCCATTCCATTCCATTCCATTCCATTCCGTTCTACTCGGGTTGATTCCATTCTATTCCATTCCATTCCATTCGATCTCATTCGATTCCATTCGATTCCATTCGATTCCACTCCATTCCATTCCATTGAATTCCATTCCATTCCATTCCATTCCATTCCATTCCATTCCATTGATTTCCATTCCATTCCATTCCATTCCATTCCATTCCATTCCATTCCATTGAATACCATTCCATTCCATTGAATTCCATTCCATTCCATTCCATTCCATTCCATTCCATTCCATTCCATTGAATTCCATTCCATTCCATTGAATTCCATTCCATTCCATTCCATTCCATTGAATTCCGTTCCATTCCATTCCATTCCATTCCATTCCATTGAATTCCATTCCATTCCATTCCATAGAATTCCGTTCCATTCCATTCCATTCCATTCCATTCCATTCCATTCCATTCCATTCCATTCCATTGAATTCAATTCCATTTCATTCCATTCCTTTCCATTGAATTCCATTCTGTTCCATTCCATTCCTTTGAATTCCGTTCCATTCCATTCCATTCCATTCCTTTCCTTTCCGTTCCGTTCCGTTCCGTTCCGTTGCGTTCCGCTCCGTTCTACTCGGGTTGATTCCATTCTATTCCATTCCATTCCATTCGATCCCATTCGATTCCATTCGATTCCACTCCATTCCATTCCATAGAATTCCATTCCATTCCATTCCATTTGAATTCCATTCCATTCCATTCCATTGAATTCCATTCCATTCCATTCCATTCCATTGAATTCCATTCCATTCCATTCCATTCCATTGAATTCCGTTCCTTTCCATTCCATTCCGTTCCGTTCCGTTCCGTTCCGTTCCGTTGCGTTCCGTTCCGTTCCGTTGCGTTCCATTCTACTCGGGTTGATTCCATTCTATTCCATTCCATTCCATTCCATTCCATTCCATTCCATGCCATTCCATTCCATTCCATTGAATTCCATTCCATTCCATTCCATTCCATTGAATTCCGTTCCATTCCATTCCATACCCTTCCGTTCCGTCCCGTTCCGTTCCGTTCCGTTCCGTTGCGTGCCGTTCCGTTCTACTCAGGTTGATTACATTCTATTCCATTCCATTCCATTCGATTCCATTCGATTCCATTCGATTCCATTCGATTGCATTCGATTCCATTCGTTGCCATTCCATTCCATTCCATTGAATTCCATTCCGTTCCATTCCATTCCATTCCATTCCATTGAATTCCATTCCATTCCATTCCATTCCTTTCCATTCCATTGAATTCCATTCCATTCCATTCCATTCCATTCCATTCCATTCCATTGAATTCCATTCCATTCCATTCCATAGAATTCCGTTCCATTCCATTCCATTCCATTCCATTCCATTCCATTCCATTGAATTCCATTCCGTTCCATTCCATTCCATTGAATTCCGTTCCATTCCACTCCATTCCATTCCGTTCCGTTCCGTTCCGTTCCGTTCCGTTCCGTTGCGTTCCGCTCCGTTCTACTCGGGTTGATTCCATTCTATTCCATTCCAGTCCATTCGATCCCATTCGATTCCATTCGATTCCACTCCATTCCATTCCATAGAATTCCATTCCATTCCATTCCATCCCATTCCATTCCATTGAATTCCATTCCATTCCATTCCATTCCATTCCATTCCATTGAATTCCATTCCATTCCATTCCATTCCATGGAATTCCATTCCATTCCATTCCATTCCATGGAAATCCATTCCATTCCATTCCATTCCATTCCATTCCATAGAATTCCATTCCATTCCATTCCATTCCATTGAATTCCGTTCCATTCCGTTCCATTCCGTTCCGTTCCATTCCGTTCCGTTGCGTTCCGTTCCGTTCCGTTGTGTTCCGTTCCGTTCTACTCGGGTTGATTCCATTCTATTCCATTCCATTCCAATCCATTCCATTCCATTCCATTGAATTCCATTCCATTCCATTCCATTCCATTCCATTCCATTCCATTCCATTGAATTCCATTCCATTCCATTCCATTCCATTCCATTCCATTGAATTCCATTCCATTCCATTCCATTCCATGGAATTCCGTTCCATTCCATTCCATTCCGTTCCGTTCCGTCCCGTTCCGTTCCGTTCCGTTCCGTTCCGTTCCGTTCCGTTCTACTCGGGTTGATTCCATTCTATTCCATTCCATTCCATTCGATTCCATTCGATTCCATTCGATTCCACTCCATTCCATTCCATAGAATTCCATTCCATTCCATTCCATTGAATTCCATTCCATTCCATTCCATTCCATAGAATTCCATTCCATTCCATTCCATTCCATTGAATTCCATTCCATTCCATTGAATTCCATTCCATTCCATTCCATTCCATTCCATTCTACTGGTGTCCATTCCATTCCATTCCATTCCATTCCATTCCATTCCATTCCATTCCATTCCATTCCTTTCCATTCCATTTCATTCCATTGCATTCCATTCCATTCCATTCCGTTCCATTCCATTCCATTCCACTCCACTGCACTCCACTCCACTCCATTCCACTCCACTCCACTCCGGTACATTCCATTCCATTCCATTCCATTCCATTCCATTCCATTCCATTCCGTGCTTCTCGGGTACATTCCGTTCCGTTCCATTCCATTCCATTCCATTCCATTCCGTTCCAGTGCACTCTACTCCACTCCACTCCACTCCACTCCACTCCGGTACATTCCATTCCATTCCATTCCATTCCATTCCATTCCGTGCTTCTCGGGTACATTCCGTTCCGTTCCATTCCATTCCATTCCATTCCATTCCGTTCCAGTGCACTCTACTCCACTCCACTCCACTCCACTCCACTCTGGTACATTCCATTCCATTCCATTCCATTCCATTTCCATTCCCATTCCATTTCCATTCCCGTTCCATTTCCATTCCCGTTTCTTTTCCATTCCCGTTCCATTTCCATTCCAGTTCCATTACCATTCCCGTTCCATTTCCATTCCCGATCCATTTCCATTCCCGTTCCATTTCCATTCCCGTTCCATTTCCATTCCCGTTCCATTACCATTCCCGTTCCATTTCCGTTCCCGTTCCGTTTCCGTTCCCGTTCCATTTCCGTTCTCGTTCCGTTTCCGTTCCCGTTCCATTTCCATTCCCGTTCCATTTCCGTTCCCGTTCCATTTCCATTCCCGTTCCATTTCCATTCCCTTTCCATTTCCATTTCATTCCATTCCGTTCTGCTCGGGTACATTCCATTCCATTCCATTGCATTCCATTCCGTTCTGCTCCTGTCCATTCCATTCCATTCCATTCCGTTCCATTCCGTTCTACTCGGGTAGATTCCATTCCATTCCATTCCATTCCATTCCATTCCATTCCATTCCATTCCATTCTACTGGTGTCCATTCCATTCCATTCCATTCCATTCCATTCAATTCCATTCCATTCCATTCCATTCCATTGAATTCCATTCCATTCCATTCCATTCAATTGAATTCCGTTCCATTCCATTCCATTCCGTTCCGTTCCGTCCCGTTCCGTTCCGTTCCGTTCCGTTCCGTTGCGTTCCGTTCCGTTCTACTCGGGTTGATTAAATTCTATTCCATTCCATTCTATTCGATTCCATTCGATTCCAATCGATTCCATTCGATTCCATTCGATTCCATTGAATTCCATTCCATTCCATTCCATTCCATTGAATTCCATTCCATTCCATTCCATTCCATTCCATTCCATTCCATTCCATTCCATTCCATTCCATTCCATTCCATTCTACTGGTGTCCATTCCATTCCATTCCATTCCATTCCATTCCATTCCATTCCATTCCTTTCCATTCCATTGCATTCCATTGCATTCCATTCCATTCCATTCCGTTCCATTCCATTCCATTCCACTCCACTCCACTCCACTCCACTCCATTCCACTCCACTCCACTCCGGTACATTCCATTCCATTCCATTCCATTCCATTCCGTTCCATTCCATTCCGTGCTTCTCGGGTACATTCCGTTCCGTTCCATTCCATTCCATTCCATTCCATTCCGTTCCAGTGCACTCTACTCCACTCCACTCCACTCCACTCCACTCCGGTACATTCCATTCCATTCCATTCCATTCCATTCCATTCCATTCCGTGCTTCTCGGGTACATTCCGTTCCGTTCCATTCCATTCCATTCCATTCCATTCCATTCCGTTCCAGTGCACTCTACTCCACTCCACTCCACTCCACTCCACTCTGGTACATTCCATTCCATTCCATTCCATTCCATTTCCATTCCCATTCCATTTCCATTCCCGTTCCATTTCCATTCCCGTTTCTTTTCCATTCCCGTTCCATTTCCATTCCAGTTCCATTACCATTCCCGTTCCATTTCCATTCCCGTTCCGTTTCCGTTCCCGTTCCATTTCCGTTCTCGTTCCGTTTCCGTTCCCGTTCCATTTCCATTCCCGTTCCATTTCCGTTCCCGTTCCATTTCCATTCCCGTTCCATTTCCATTCCCTTTCCATTTCCATTTCATTCCATTCCGTTCTGCTCGGGTACATTCCATTCCATTCCATTGCATTCCATTCCGTTCTGCTCCTGTCCATTCCATTCCATTCCATTCCGTTCCATTCCGTTCTACTCGGGTAGATTCCATTCCATTCCATTCCATTCCATTCCATTCCATTCCATTCCATTCCATTCCATTCCATTCTACTGGTGTCCATTCCATTCCATTCCATTCCATTCCATTCCATTCCATTCCATTCCATTCCATTCCATTGAATTCCATTCCATTCCATTCCATTCAATTGAATACCGTTCCATTCCATTCCATTCCGTTCCGTTCCGTCCCGTTCCGTTCCCTTCCGTTCCGTTCCGTTGCGTTCCGTTCCGTTCTACTCGGGTTGATTAAATTCTATTCCATTCCATTCTATTCGATTCCATTCGATTCCAATCGATTCCATTCGATTCCATTCGATTCCATTGAATTCCATTCCATTCCATTCGATTCCATTGAATTCCATTCCATTCCATTCCATTCCATTCCATTCCATTCCATTCCATTCCATTCTACTGGTGTCCATTCCATTCCATTCCATTCCATTCCATTCCATTCCATTCCTTTCCATTCCATTGCATTCCATTGCATTCCATTCCATTCCATTCCGTTCCATTCCATTCCATTCCACTCCACTCCACTCCACTCCACTCCATTCCACTCCACTCCACTCCGGTACATTCCATTCCATTCCATTCCATTCCGTGCTTCTGGGGTACATTCCGTTCCGTTCCATTCCATTCCATTCCATTCCATTCCGTTCCAGTGCACTCTACTCCACTCCACTCCACTCCACTCCACTCCGGTACATTCCATTCCATTCCATTCCATTCCATTCCATTCCGTGCTTCTCGGGTACATTCCGTTCCGTTCCATTCCATTCCATTCCATTCCATTCCGTTCCAGTTCACTCTACTCCACTCCACTCCACTCCACTCCACTCTGGTACATTCCATTCCATTCCATTCCATTCCATTTCCATTCCCATTCCATTTCCATTCCCGTTCCATTTCCATTCCCGTTTCTTTTCCATTCCCGTTCCATTTCCATTCCAGTTCCATTACCATTCCCGTTCCATTTCCATTCCCGATCCATTTCCATTCCCGTTCCATTTCCATTCCCTTTCCATTTCCATTTCATTCCATTCCGTTCTGCTCGGGTACATTCCATTCCATTCCATTGCATTCCATTCCGTTCTGCTCCTGTCCATTCCATTCCATTCCATTCCGTTCCATTCCGTTCTACTCGGGTAGATTCCATTCCTTTCCATTCCATTCCATTCCATTCCATTCCATTCCATTCCATTCTTTCCATTCCATTGAATTCCATTCCATTCCATTCCATTCCATTCCATTCCATTCCATTCCATTCCATTCCATAGAATTCCGTTCCATTCCATTCCATTCCATTCCATTCCATTCCATTGAATTCCTTTCCGTTCCATTCCATTCCATTGAATTCCGTTCCATTCCACTCCATTCCATTCCGTTCCGTTCCGTTCCGTTCCGTTCCGTTCCGTTGCGTTCCGCTCCGTTCTACTCGGGTTGATTCCATTCTATTCCATTCCAGTCCATTCGATCCCATTCGATTCCATTCGATTCCATTCGATTCCATTCGATTCCACTCCATTCCATTCCATAGAATTCCATTCCATTCCATTCCATCCCATTCCATTCCATGGAATTCCATTCCATTCCATTCCATTCCATTCCATTCCATTCCATTGAATTCCATTCCATTCCATTCCATTCCAAGGAATTCCATTCCATTCCATTCCATTCCATGGAATTCCATTCCATTCCATTCCATTCCATGGAATTCCATTCCATTCCATTCCATTCCATTCCATAGAATTCCATTCCATTCCATTCCATTCCATTGAATTCCGTTCCATTCCGTTCCATTCCGTTCCGTTCCGTTCCGTTCCGTTGCGTTCCGTTCCGTTCCGTTGTGTTCCGTTCCGTTCTACTCGGGTTGATTCCATTCTATTCCACTCCATTCCAATCCATTCCATTCCATTCGATTCAATTGAATTCCATTCCATTCCATTCCATTCCATGGAATTCCGTTCCATTCCATTCCATTCCGTTCCGTTCCGTCCCGTTCCGTTCCGTTCCGTTCCGTTGCGTTCCGTTCCGTTCTACTCGGGTTGATTCAATGCTATTCCATTCCATTCCATTCGATTCCATTCGATTCCATTCGATTCCACTCCATTCCATTCCATAGAATTCCATTCCATTCCATTCCATTCCATTGAATTCCTTTCCATTCCATTCCATTCCATTGAAATCCATTCCATTCCATTCCATTCCATTCCATTGAATTCCATTCCATTCCATTCCATTCCATTCCATTCCATTCCATTCCATTCCATTCTACTGGTGTCCATTCCATTCCATTCCATTCCATTCCCTTCCATTCCATTCCTTTCCATTCCATTTCATTCCATTGCATTCCATTCCATTCCATTCCATTCCACTCCACTCCACTCCACTCCACTCCATTCCACTCCACTCCACTCCGGTACATTCCATTCCATTCCATTCCATTCCATTCCGTGCTTCTCGTGTACATTCCGTTCCGTTCCATTCCATTCCATTCCATTCCATTCCGTTCCAGTGCACTCTACTCCACTCCACTCCACTCCACTCCACTCCGGTACATTCCATTCCATTCCATTCCATTCCATTTCCATTCCCATTCCATTTCCATTCCCGTTCCATTTCCATTCCCGTTTCTTTTCCATTCCCGTTCCATTTCCATTCCAGTTCCATTACCATTCCCGTTCCATTTCCATTCCCGATCCATTTCCATTCCCGTTCCTTTTCCATTCCCGTTCCATTTCCATTCCCGTTCCGTTACCATTCCCGTTCCATTTCAGTTCCCGTTCCATTTCCATTCCCGTTCCATTTCCATTCCCTTTCCATTTCCATTTCATTCCATTCCGTTCTGCTCGGGTACATTCCATTCCATTCCATTGCATTCCATTCCGTTCTGCTCCTGTCCATTCCATTCCATTCCATTCCGTTCCATTCCGTTCTACTCGGGTAGATTCCATTCCATTCCATTCCATTCCATTCCATTCCTTTCCATTCCATTCCATTCCATTCCATTCTACTGGTGTCCATTCCATTCCATTCCATTCCATTCCATTCCATTCCATTCCATTCCACTGCATTCCATTCCATTCCATTCCATTCCATTCCGTTCCGTTCTACTCGGTTACATTCCATTCAATTCCATTCCATTCCGTTCTACTCAGGTAGATTCCATTCCATTCCATTCCATTCCTTTCCATTCCATTGCATTCCATTGCATTGCATTGCACTCAATTCCATTCCATTCCATTCCATTCCATTCCATTCCATTCCATTCCATTCCATTCCGTTCCATTCAACTCGGTTACATTCCATTCAATTACATTCCATTCCGTTCTACTCGGTTACATTCCATTCCATTCCATTCCATTCCATTCCAATCCATTCCATTCCATTCCATTCCGTTCTACTCGGGTTGATTCCATTCTTTTCCATTACATTCCATTCGATCCCATTTGATTCCATTCGATTCCATTCAATTCCATTCGATTCCATTCCATTCCACTCCATTCCATTCCATTGAATTCCATTCCATTCCATTCCATTCCATTCCATTCCATTCCTATTCATTCCATTCTACTCGGGTTGATTCCATTCCATTCCAATCCATTCCATTCCATTCCATTCCATTGAATTCCATTCCATTCCATTCCATTCCATTCCATTCCATTCCATTCCATTGAATTCCATTCCATTCCTTTCCATTCCATTCCACTCCATTCCATTCCACTCCACTCCACTCCACTCCACTCCACTCCATTCCATTCCCTTCCATTCCATTCAATTGAATTGCATTGAATTCCATTCCATTCCATTCCATAACATTTCATTCCATTCCATTCCATTCCATTCCATTCCACTCCATTCCATTCCGTTCTACTCGGGTTGATTCCATTCTATTCCATTCCATTTCATTCGATTCCATTAGATTCCATTCGATTCCATTCGATTCCATTCCATTCCACTCCATTCCATTCCATTGAATTCCATTCCATTCCATTCCATTCCATTCCTATTCATTCCATTCTACTCGGGTTGATTCCATTCCATTCCAATCCATTCCATTCCATTCCATTCCATTGAATTCCATTCCATTCCATTCCATTCCATTCCATTCCATTCCATTCCATTGAATTCCATTCCATTCCTTTCCATTCCATTCCACTCCATTCCATTCCACTCCACTCCACTCCACTCCACTCCACTCCATTCCATTCCCTTCCATTCCATTCAATTGAATTGCATTGAATTCCATTCCATTCCATTCCATAACATTTCATTCCATTCCATTCCATTCCATTCCATTCCATTCCATTCCATTCCGTTCTACTCGGGTTGATTCCATTCTATTCCATTCCATTTCATTCGATTCCATTAGATTCCATTAGATTCCATTCGATTCCATTCGTTTCCATTCCATTCCATTCCATTCTTTTCCATTGAATTCCATTCCATTCCATTCCATTCCATTCCATTCCATTGCATTCCATTCCATCGAATTTCATTGAATTCCATTCCATTCCATGGAATTCCATTCCATTCCATTCCATTCCATTCCATAGAATTCCATTCCATTCCATTCCATTCCATTGAATTCCGTTCCATTCCATTCCATTCCGTTCCGTTCCGTTCCGTTCCGTTCCGTTGCGTTCCGTTCCGTTCCGTTGTGTTCCGTTCCATTCTACTCGGGTTGATTCCATTCTATTCCATTCCATTCCAATCCATTCCATTCCATTCCATGGAATTCCATTCCATTCCATTCCATTCCATTCCATTCCATTCCATTCCATTCCATTCCATTCCATGGAATTCCATTCCATTCCATTCCATTCCATTCCATTCCATTCCATTCCATTCCATTCCATTCCATTGAATTCCATTCCATTCCATTCCATTCCATGGAATTCCGTTCCATTCCATTCCATTCCGTTCCGTTCCGTCCCGTTCCGTTCCGTTCCGTTCCGTTGCGTTCCGTTCCGTTCTACTCGGGTTGATTCCATTCTATTCCATTCCATTCCATTCGATTCCATTCGATTCCATTCGATTCCACTCCATTCCATTCCATAGAATTCCATTCCATTCCATTCCATTCCATTGAATTCCATTCCATTCCATTCCATTCCATTGAATTCCATTCCATTCCATTCCATTCCATTGAATTCCATTCCATTCCATTCCATTCCATTCCATTCCATTCCATTCCATTCCATTCTACTGGTGTCCATTCCATTCCATTCCATTCCATTCCATTCCATTCCTTTCCATTCCATTGCATTCCATTGCATTCCATTCCATTCCATTCCATTCCATTCCATTCCATTCCATTCCACTCCACTCCACTCCACTCCACTCCATTCCACTCCACTCCAATCCGGTACATTCCATTCCATTCCATTCCATTCCATTCCATTCCATTCCGTGCTATTCGGGTACATTCCGTTCCGTTCCATTCCATTCCATTCCATTCCATTCCGTTCCAGTGCACTCTACTCCACTCCACTCCACTCCACTCCACTCCGGTACATTCCATTCCATTCCATTCCATTTCCATTCCCATTCCATTTCCATTCCCGTTCCATTTCCATTCCCGTTTCTTTTCCATTCCCGTTCCATTTCCATTCCAGTTAAATTACCTTTCCCGTTCCATTTCCATTCCCGATCCATTTCCATTCCCGTTCCATTTCCATTCCCGTTCCATTTCCATTCCCGTTCCATTACCATTCCCGTTCCATTTCCGTTCCCGTTCCGTTTCCGTTCCCGTTCCATTTCCGTTCTCGTTCCGTTTCCGTTCCCGTTCCATTTCCATTCCCGTTCCATTTCCGTTCCCGTTCCATTTCCATTCCCGTTCCATTTCCATTCCCTTTCCATTTCCATTTCATTCCATTCCGTTCTGCTCGGGTACATTCCATTCCATTCCATTGCATTCCATTCCGTTCTGCTCCTGTCCATTCCATTCCATTCCATTCCGTTCCATTCCGTTCTACTCGGGTAGATTCCATTCCATTCCATTCCATTCCATTCCATTCCATTCCATTCCATTCCATTCTACTGGTGTCCATTCCATTCCATTCCATTCCATTCCATTCCATTCCATTCCATTCCATTCCATTCTACTCGGGTTGATTCCATTCTATTCCATTCCATTCCATTCGATCCCATTCGATTCCATTCGATTCCGTTCCATTCCATTCCATTCCATTCCATTCCATTGAATTCCATTCCATTCCATTCCATTGAATTCCGTTCCATTCCATTCCATTCCGTTCCGTTCCGTCCCGTTCCATTCCATTCCGTTCCGTTGCGTGCCGTTCTGTTCTACTCGGGATGATTCCATTCTATTCCATTCCATTCCATTCCATTCCATTCGATTCCAATTGATTCCATTCGATTCCATTCGATTCCATTCCATTCCATTCCATTGAATTCCATTCCGTTCCACTCCATTCCATTCCATTCCATTGAATTCCATTCCAATCCGTTCCATTCCATTCCATTCCATTGAATTCCATTCCATTCCATTCCATTCCATTCCATTGAATTCCATTCCATTCCATTCCATTCCATTCCATTGAATTCCATTCCATTCCATTCCATAGAATTCCGTTCCATTACTTTCCATTCCATTCCATTCCATTCCTTTCCATTCCATTTGAATTCCATTCCATTCCATTCCATTCCATTCCATTCCTTTCCATTCTATTCCATTCCATTCCATTCCATTCCGTTCCATTCCATTCTACTCGGGTTGATTGCATTCTATTCCATTCCATTCCATTCGATTCCATTCGATTCCATTCGATTCCATTCGATTCCATTCCATTCCATTCCATTCCATTCCATTCCATTGAATTCCCTTCCATTCCATTCCATTCCATTCCATTGAATTCCATTCCATTCCATTCCATTGCATTCCATTCCATTCCATTCCATTCCATTCCATTCCATTCCATTCCATTCCATTCCATTGAATTCCATTCCATTCCATTCCATTCCATTGAATTCCGTTCCTTTCCATTCCATTCCGTTCCGTTCCGTTCCGTTCCGTTCCGTTCCGTTCCGTTCCGTTCCGTTGCGTTCCGTTCCGTTCTACTCGGGTTGATTCCACTCCATTCCATTCCATTCCATTCCATTCCATTCCATTCCATTCCATTCCATTCCAGTCCATTCCATTCCATTCCATTCCATTCCATTTCATTGCATTCCATTCCATTCCATTCCATTCCATTCCATTCCATTCCATTCCATTCCATTCCATTCCATTCCATTCCTTTCTACTCGTGTTGATTCCATTCCATTCCATTCCATTCCATTCCATTCCATTCCATTCCATTCCGTTCCATTCCATTCCATTCCCTTCCATTCCATTCCATTCCAATCCAATCCATTCTACTCGGGTTTATTCCATTCAATTCCATTCCATTCCATTCCATTCCTTTCCCTTCCATTCCATTCCATTCGGTTCCATTCGATTCCATTCGATTCCATTCCATTTCACTCCATTCCATTCCGTTCCGTTCCGTTCCGTTCCATTCCGTTCCGTTCCGTTCCGTTCCATTCCGTTGCATTCCATTCGGTTCCATTCGATTCCATTCGATTCCATTCCATTCCATTCCATTCCATTCCATTCCATTCCATTCCGTTCTACTCGGGTCCACTCCATTCCATTCCATTCCATTCTATTCCATTCGATTCCATTCGATTCCATTCCATTCGATTCCATTCCAATCCATTCCATTCCAATCCATTCCATTCTACTTGGGTTGATTCCATTCCATTGCATTCCATTCCATTCCATGCCCTTCCATTCCATTCCATTCGGTTCCGTTCGATTCCATTCGATTCCATTCCATTTCACTCCATTCCATTCCATTCCGTTCCGTTCCGTTCCGTTCCGTTCGGTTCCGTTCCGTTCTATTCGGGTTGATTCCATTCTATTCCACTCCAGTCCATTCGATTCCTTTCGATTCCATTCGATTCCATTCCATTCCATTCCATTCCATTCCAATCCATTCCATTCTACTCGGGTTGATTCCATTCCATTCCATTCCGTTCCATTCCATTCCATTCCATTCCATTCCATTCCATTCCATTCCATTCCATTCCATTCCATTCGATTCCATTCCATTCCATTCCATTCCATTCCATTCCATTCCATTCCATTCAATTCCATTCCATTCCATTCCGTTCTACTCGGGTTCATTCCATTCCATTCCATTCCATTCCATTCTATTCCATGGAATTCCATTCGATTCCATTCCATTCCATTCCATTCCATTGCATTCCATTCCATTCCATTCCATTCCATTCCATTCCGTTTTACTCGGGTTGATTCCATTCCATTCCTTTCCATTCCATTCCATTCCATTCCGTTCTACTCGGGTTGATTCCATTCCATTCCATTCCATTCCATTCAATTCCATTCCATTCCATTCCATTCCATTCCATTCCATTCCATTCCGTTCGATTCCATTTCATTCCATTCCATTCCATTCCATTCCAATCCATTCCATTCTACTCGGGTTGATTCCATTCCATTCCATTCCATTCCATTCTATTCCATTCGATTCCATTCGATTCCATTTCATTCCATTCCATTCCATTCCATTCCAATCCATTCCATTCTACTCGAGTAGATTCCATTCCATTCCATTCCATTCCATTCCTTTCCCTTCCATTCCATTCCATTCGGTTCCATTCGTTTCCATTCGATTCCACTCCATTTCACTGCATTCCATTCCGTTCCGTTCCGTTCCGTTCTGTTCCATTCTATTCGGGTTGATTCCATTCTATTCCACTCCATTCCCTTCGATTCCATTCGATTCCATTCGATTCCATTCCATTCCATTCCATTCCATTCCATTCCATTCCATTCCATTCCCTTCCCTTCGGTTCTATTCTATTGAATTCCATTCCATTTCATTCCATTCCATTCCATTCCTATCCATTCCATTCTACTCGGGTTGATTCCATTCCATTCCATTCCATTCCATTCCATTCCATTCCATTCCATTCCATTCCATTCCATTCCATTGAATTCCATTCCATTCCATTCCATTCCATTGAATTCCGTTCCTTTCCATTCCATTCCGTTCCGTTCCGTTCCGTTCCGTTCCGTTCCGTTCCGTTGCGTTCCGTTCCGTTCCGTTGCGTTCCGTTCCGTTCTACTCGGGTTGATTCCACTCCATTCCATTCCATTCCATTCCATTCCATTCCATTCCATTCCATTCCATTCCATTCCATTCCAGTCCATTCCATTCCATTCCATTCCATTCCATTTCATTGCATTCCATTCCATTCCATTCCATTCCATTCCATTCCATTCCATTCCATTCCATTCCATTCCTTTCTACTCGTGTTGATTCCATTCCATTCCATTCCATTCCATTCCATTCCATTCCATTCCATTCCATTCCATTCCCTTCCATTCCATTCCATTCCAATCCAATCCATTCTACTCGGGTTTATTCCATTCAATTCCATTCCATTCCATTCCGTTCCGTTCCGTTCCGTTCCATTCCGTTGCATTCCATTCGGTTCCATTCGATTCCATTCGATTCCATTCCATTCCATTCCATTCCATTCCATTCCATTCCATTCCATTCCGTTCTACTCGGGTCCACTCCATTCCATTCCATTCCATTCCATTCCAATCCATTCCATTCCATTCCATTCCGTTCTACTCGGGTCCACTCCATTCCATTCCATTCCATTCCATTCCATTCTATTCCATTCGATTCCATTAGATTCCATTCCATTCGATTCCATTCCAATCCATTCCATTCCAATCCATTCCATTCTACTTGGGTTGATTCCATTCCATTCCATTCCATTCCATTCCATTCCCTTCCATTCCATTCCATTCGGTTCCGTTCGATTCCATTCAATTCCATTCCATTTCACTCCATTCCATTCCATTCCGTTCCGTTCCGTTCCGTTCCGTTCGGTTCCGTTCCGTTCTATTCGGGTTGATTCCATTCTATTCCACTCCACTCCATTCGATTCCTTTCGATTCCATTCGATTCCATTCCATTCCATTCCATTCCATTCCATTCCATTCCATTCCATTCCATTCCATTTCATTCTATTCCATTCCATTCCATTCCATTCCAATCCATTCCATTCTACTCGGGTTGATTCCATTCCATTCCATTCCGTTCAATTCCATTCCATTCCATTCCATTCCATTCCATTCCATTCCATTCCATTCCATTCCATTCCATTCCATTCCATTCCATTCCATTCGATTCCATTCCATTCCATTCCATTCCATTCCATTCCAATCCATTCCATTCTACTCGGGTTGATTCCATTCCATTCCTTTCCATTCCATTCCATTCCCTTCCATTCCATTCCATTCGGTTCCATTCGATTCCATTCGATTCCATTCCATTTCACTCCATTCCATTCCGTTCCGTTCCGTTCCGTTCCATTCCATTCCGTTCTACTCGGGTTGATTCAATTCTATTCCACTCCATTCCATTCGATTCCATTCGATTCCATTCCATTCCATTCCATTCCATTCCATTCCATTCCATTCCATTCCATTCCAATCCATTCCTTTCTTCTCGGGTTGATTCCATTCCATTCCATTCCATTCAATTCCATTCCATTCCATTCCATTCCATTCCATTCCATTCCATTCCATTCCATTCCACTCCATTCCATTCCATTCGATTCCATTCCATTCCATTCCTTTCCGTTCCATTCCATTCGATTCCATTCCATTCCATTCCATTCCGTTCTACTCGGGTTCATTCCATTCCATTCCATTCCTTTCCATTCTATTGCATTGAATTCCTTTCCATTCCATTCCAATCCATTCCTTTCTTCTCGGGTTGATTCCATTCCATTCCATTCCATTCCATTCCATTCGATTCCATTCGATTCCATTCCATTCCATTCCATTCTACTCCATTCCTTTCCATTCTATTCCATTCCATTCCATTCCATTCCGTTCCATTCCATTCGATTCCAATCGATTCCATTCCATTCCATTCCATTCCATTCCGTTCTACTCGGGTTCATTCCATTCCATTCCATTCCATTCCATTCCATTGCATTCCATTCCATTCTACTCGGGTTGATTCCATTCGATTCCATTCCATTCCATTCCATTCAATTCCATTCGATTCCATTCGATTCCATTCCATTCCATTCCAATCCATTCCATTCTACCCGGGTTGATTCCATTCCACTCCATTCCATTCAATTCCATTCCATTCCATTCCGTTCAACTCGGGTTCATTCCATTCCATTCCATTCCATTCCATTCCATTCTATTCCATTGAATTCCATTCCATTCCATTCCATTCCATTCCATTCCATTGAATTCCATTGAATTACATTCCATTGAATTACATTCCATTCCATTCCATGGAATTCCATTCCATTCCACTCCATTCCATTCCACTCCACTCCACTCCACTCCACTCCACTGCACTCCACTCCACTCCATTCCATTCCATTCCATTCCATTGAATTCCATTGAATTCCATTCCATTGAATTCCATTCCGTTCTGTTCCGTTCCGTTCCGTTCCGTTCCGCTCTACTCGGGTTGATTCCATTCTATTCCATTCCATTCCATTCGATTCCATTCGATTCCATCCGATTCCATTCGATTCCATTCGATTCCATTCCATTCCATTCCATTCCATTCCATTCCATTCCATTCCATTCCATTCCATTGAATTCCATTCCATTCCATTCCATTCCATTCCATTCCATTGAATTCCATTCCATTCCTTTCCATTCCATTCCACTCCATTCCATTCCACTCCACTCCACTCCACTCCACTCCACTAAACTCCACTCCATTCCATTCCATTCCATTCCATGGAATTCCATTGAATTCCATTCCATTGAATTCCATTGAATTCAATTCCATTGAATTCCATTCCATTCCATTCCATTCCATTCCATTCTATTCCATTCCATTGAATTCCATTCCGTTCCGTTCCGTTCCGTTCCGTTCCGCTCTACTCGGATTGATTCCATTCTATTCCATTCCATTCCATTCGATTCCATTCGATTCCATTCGATTCCATTCGATTCCATTCGATTCCATTCCATTCCATTCCATTCCATTCCATTCCATTCCATTCCATTGAATTCCATTCCATTCCATTCCATTCCATTCCATTCTATTCCATTCCATTGAATTCCATTCCATTCCTTTCCATTCCATTCCACTCCATTCCATTCCACTCCACTCCACTCCACTCCACTCCACTCCACTAAACTCCACTCCATTCCATTCCATTCCATTCCATTGAATTCCATTGAATTCCATTCCATTGAATTCCATTCCATTCCGTTCCATTCCATTCCATTCCATTCCGTTCTACTCGGGTTGATTCCATTCTATTCCATTCCCTTCCATTCGAATCCATTCGATTCCATTCGATTCCATTCAATTCCATTCCATTCCATTCCATTTAATTCCATTCCATTCCATTCCATTCCATTCCATTCCATTCCATGAAATTCCATTGAATTCCATTCCATTCCATTCCATTCCTTTCCATTCCATTGAATTCCATTCCATTCCATTCCATTCCTTTCCATTCCATTCCACTCCATTCCATTCCACTCCACTCCACTCCACTCCACTCCACTCCACTCCACTCCATTCCATTCCATTCCATTCCATTGAATTCCATTGAATTCAATTCCATTGAACTCCATTCCATTCCGTTCCGTTCCGTTCCGTTCTGTTCCGCTCTACTCGGGTTGATTCCATTCTATTCCATTCCATTCCATTCGATTCCATTCGATTCCATTCGATTCCATTCGATTCCATTCCATTCCATTCCATTCCATTCCATTCCATTCCATTGAATTCCATTCCATTCCATTCCATTCCATTCCATTCCATTCCATTGAATTCCATTCCATTCCATTCCATTCCATTCCATTCCATTCCATTCCATTCCATTCCATTCCATAACATTCCATTCCCGTTCCATTTCCATTCCCGTTCCTTTTCCATTCCCGTTCCATTTCCATTCCCATTCCATTTCCATTTCCGTTCCATTTCCATTCCCGTTCCATTTCCGTTCCCGTTCCATTTCCGTTCCCGTTCCATTTCCGTTCCCGTTCCATTTCCCTTACCGTTCCATTTCCGTTCCCGTTCCATTTCCATTCCCGATCCATTTCCATTCCCGTTCCATTTCCATTCCTGTTCCATTTCCATTACCGTTCCATTTCCATTCCCTTTCCATTTCCATTCCCGATCCATTTCCATTCCCGTTCCATTTCCATTCCCGTTCCATTTCCATTCCCATTCCATTTCCATTCCATTCCATTCCGTTCTGCTCGGGTACATTCTAGTCCATTCCATTCCATTCCATTCCGTTCCATTCCGTTCTACTCCGGTAGATTCCATTCCATTCCATTCCACTCCATTCCTTTCCAATCCATTGCATTCCATTGCATTGCATTGCATTCCATTCCATTCCATTCCATTCCATTCCATTCCATTCCATTCCATTAGATTCCGTTCTACTCGGGTACATTCCATTCCATTCCATTCCATTCCATTCCATTCCATTCCATTCCATTCGTGTCCATTCCATTCCATTCCATTCCATTCCATTTGTTTCTACTCGGGTAGATTCCATTCCAGTCCATTCCATTCCATTCCTTCCATTCCATTGCATTCCATGGCATTGCATTCCATTCCATTCCGTTCCATTCCATTCCATTCAATTTCCTTCCATTCCATTCCATTCCATTCCATTCCATTCCGTTCTACTGGTGTCTATTCCATTCCATTCCATTCCATTCCATTCCATTCCATTCCATTCTAATCGGGTAGATTCCATTCCATTATATTCCATTCCTTTCCTTTCCATTCCATTGCATTCCATTGCATTGCATTCCATTCCATTCACTTCCTTTCCATTCCATTCCATTCCATTCCATTCCATTCAATTCCATTCCATTCCATTCCATTCCATTCCGTTCTACTCGTGTCCATTCCATTCCATTCCATTCCATTCCATTCCTTTCCATTCCATTGCATTCCATTGCATTCCATTGCATTCCATTCCATTCCATTCCATTCCATTCCATTCCATTCCACTCCACTCCACTCCACTCCACTCCACTCCACTCCGGTACATTCCATTAAATTCCAATCCATTCCATTCCATTCGTGTCCATTCCATTCCATTCCATTCCATTCCATTCCATTCCATTTGTTTCTACTCGGGTAGATACCATTCCAGTCCATTCCATTCCTTCCATTCCATTGCATTCCATGGCATTGCATTCCATTCCATTCCGTTCCATTCCATTCCATTCTATTTCATTCCATTCCATTCCATTCCATTCCGTTCCGTTCTACTGGTGTCCATTCCATTCCATTCCATTCCATTCCATTCCATTCCATTCCATTCTACTCGGGTAGATTCCATTCCATTCCATTCCATTCCTTTCCTTTCCATTCCATTGCATTCCATTGCATTGCATTCCATTCCATTCAGTTCCATTCCATTCCATTCCATTCCATTCCATGGAATTCCATTCCATTCCGTTCTACTCGGGTACAATCCATTCCATTCCATTCCATTCCATTCCATTCCATTCCATTCCATTCCATTCCATTCCACTCGGGTACATTCCATTCCATTCCATTCCACTCCACTCCACTCCACTCCACTCCACTCCACTCCACTCCACTCCACTCCACTGTATTCCCTTCCATTCCACTCCATTGAATTCCATTGAATTCCATTCCATTGAATTCCATTCCATTGAATTCCATTCCGTTCCGTTCCTTTCCGTTCCGTTCCACTCTACTCGGTTGATTCCATTCGATTCCACTCGATTCCATTCGATTCAATTCGATTCCATTCGATTCCATTCGATTCCATTCGATTCCATTCCATTCCATTCCATTCCATTGAATTCCATTCCATTCCATTCCATTCCATTCCATTCCATTGAATTCCATTGAATTCCATTCCATAGAATTTCATTCCATTCCATTCCATTGAATTTCATTCCTTTCCATTCCATTCCATTCCATTCCATTCCATTCCATTCCATTGCAATGAATTCCATTCCATTCCATTCCATTCCATTCCACTCCATTCCACTCCACTCCACTCCACTCCACTCCACTCAATTCTATTCCATTCCACTCCATTGAATTCCATTGAATTCCATTCCATTGAATTCCATTCCGCTCCGTTCCGTTCCGTTCCGTTCCGCTCTACTCGGGTTGATTCCACTCTATTCCATTCCATTCCATTCGATTGCAATCGATTCCATTCGATTCCATTCGATTCCACTCGATTCCATTGCATTCCATTCCATTCCATTGAATTCCATTCCATTCCATTCCATTCCATTCCATTCCATTCCATTGAATTTCATTCCATTCCATTCCATCGAATTCCATTCCATTCCATTGAATTCCGTTCCATTCCATTCCATTCCATTCCATTCCATTCCATTCCATTCCATTCCAATCCAGTCCATTCCATTCCATTGCATTCCATTGCATTGCATTCCATTCCATTCCATTCCATTCCATTCCATTCTTTTCCATTCCATTCCATTCCATTCCATTCCATTCCCTTCCATTCCATTCCGTTCTACTCGTGTCCATTCCATTCCGTTCAATTCCATTCCATTCCATTCCATTCCATTCCTTTCCATTCCATTGCATTCCATTGCATTCCATTGCATTCCATTGCATTCCATTCCATTCCATTCCATTCCATTCCACTCCACTCCACTCCACTCCACTCCACTCCAGTACATTCCATTCCATTCCATTCCATTCCATTCCATTCCATTCCATTCCATTCCATTCCATTCCACTCCGTTCTACTCGGGTACATTCCGTTCCGTTCCATCCCATTCCATTCCATTCCATTCCATTCCATTCCAGTGCACTCCACTCCACTGCACTCCACTCCACTCCGGTACATTCCATTCCATTCCATTCCATTCCATTCCATTCCATTCCATAACATTCCATTCCCGTTCCATTTCCATTCCCGTTCCTTTTCCATTCCCGTTCCATTTCCATTCCTGTTCCATTTCCATTCCCGTTCCATTTCCATTCCCGTTCCATTTCCATTCCCGTTCCATTTCCATTCCCGTTCCATTTCCGTTCCCGTTCCGTTTCCGTTCCCGTTCCATTTCCGTTCCCGTTCCATTTCCGTTCCCGATCCATTTCCTTTCCCGTTCCATTTCCGTTCCCGTTCCATTTCCGTTCCCGTTCCATTTCCGTTCCCGTTCCATTTCCGTTCCCCTTCCATTTCCGTTCCCGTTCCATTTCCGTTCCCGTTCCATTTCCGTTCCCGTTTCATTTCCGTTCCCGTTCCGTTTCCGTTCCCGTTCAATTTCCGTTCCCGTTCCATTTCCATTACCGTTCCATTTCCATTCCCGTTCCATTTCCATTCCTGATCCATTTCCTTTCCCATTCCATTTCCATTCCCATTCCATTTCCATTCCTATTCCATTTCCATTCCATTCCATTCTGTTCTGCTCGGGTACATTCTATTCCATTCCATTCCATTCCATTCCATTCCATTCCATTCCATTCCGTTCTACTCGGGTAGATTCCATTCCATTCCATTCCTCTCCATTCCTTTCCAATCCATTGCATTCCATTGCATTGCATTGCATTCCATTCCATTCCATTCCATTTCATTCCATTCCATACCATTCCATTCCATTCCATTCCATTCCGTTCCGTTCTACTTGGTTACATTCCATTCAATTCCATTCCATTCCGTTCTACTCGGTTACATTCCATTCCATTCCATTCCATTCCATTCCATTCCATTCCATTCCATTCCATTCCGTTCTACTCGGGTACATTCCATTCCATTCCATTCCATTCCATTCCATTCCATTCCATTCCATTCCATTCCATTCCATTCCATTCCATTCCATTCGTGTCCATTCCATTCCATTCCATTCCATTCCATTTGTTTCTACTCGGGTAGATTCCATTCCAGTCCATTCCATTCCATTCCTTCCATTCCATTGCATTCCATGGCATTGCATTCCATTCCATTCCGTTCCATTCCATTCCATTCTATTTCATTCCATTCCATTCCATTCCATTCCGTTCCGTTCTACTGGTGTCCATTCCATTCCATTCCATTCCATTCCATTCTACTCGGGTAGATTCCATTCCATTCCATTCCATTCCATTCCTTTCCTTTCCATTCCATTGCATTCCATTGCATTGCATTCCATTCCATTCAGTTCCATTCCATTCCATTCCATTCCATTCCATTCCATTCCATTCCATTACATTACATTACATTACATTCTATTCGGGTACATTCCATTCCATTCCATTCCATTCTTTTCCATTCCATTCCATTCCATTCCATTCCATTCCATTCCGTTCTACTCGTGTCCATTCCATTCCATTCCATTCCATTCCATTCCATTCCATTCCATTCCTATCCATTCCATTGCATTCCATTGCATTCCTTTCCATTCCATTCCATTCCATTCCATTCCATTCCATTCCATAACATTCCATTCCCGTTCCATTTCCATTCCCGTTCCTTTTCCATTCCCGTTCCATTTCCGTTCCCGTTCCATTTCCGTTCCCGTTCCATTTCCATTCCCGTTTCATTTCCATTACCGTTCCATTTCCATTCCCGTTCTATTTCCATCCCCGATCCATTTCCATTGCCATTCCATTTCCATTCCCGTTCCATTTCCATTCCCGATCCATTTCCATTCCCATTCCATTTCCATTCCCGTTCCATTTCCATTCCCATTCCATTTCCATTCCATTCCATTCCGTTCTGCTCGGGTACATTCTATTCCATTCCATTCCATTCCATTCCGTTCCATTCCGTTCTACTCGGGTAGATTCCATTCCATTCCATTCCACTCCATTCCTTTCCAATCCATTGCATTCCATTGCTTTGCATTGCATTCCATTCCATTCCATTCCATTCCATTCCATTCCATTCCATTCCATTCCATTCCATTCCATTCCGTTCCGTTCTACTCGGGTACATTCCATTCCATTCCATTCCATTCCATTCCATTCCATTCCATTCCATTCCATTCCATTCCATTCGTGTCCATTCCATTCCATTCCATTCCATTCCGTTTGTTTCTACTCGGGTAGATTCCATTCCATTCCATTCCGTTCCATTCTACTCGGGTACATTCCATTCAATGTCATTGCATTCCATTCCATTCCATTCCATTCCATTCCATTCCATTCCATTCGTGTCCATTCCATTCCATTCCATTCCATTCCATTCCATTCCATTTGTTTCTACTCGGGTAGATTCCATTCCAGTCCATTCCATTCCATTCCTTCCATTCCATTGCATTCCATGGCATTGCATTCCATTCCATTCCGTTCCATTCCATTCCATTCCATTTCATTCCATTCCATTCCATTCCATTCCGTTCCGTTCTACTGGTGTCCATTCCATTCCATTCCATTCCATTCCATTCCATTCCATTCCATTCTAATCGGGTAGATTCCATTCAATTATATTCCATTCCTTTCCTTTCCATTCCATTGCATTCCATTGCATTGCATTCCATTCCATTCAGTTCCTTTCCATTCCATTCCATTCCATTCCATTCCATTCCTTTCTATTCCATTCCATTACATTCCATTCCATTCCATTCCATTCCATTTCCATTCCATTCCATTCCGTTCTGCTCGGGTACATTCTATTCCATTCCATTCCATTCCATTCCGTTCCATTCCGTTCTACTCGGGTAGATTCCATTCCATTCCATTCCACTCCATTCCTTTCCAATCCATTGCATTCCATTGCATTGCATTGCATTCCATTCCATTCCATTCCATTCCATTCAACTCCATTCCATTCCATTCCATTCCATTCCATTCCATTCCATTCCATTCCGTATTCGGTTCCATTCGATTCCATTCGATTCCATTCCATTTCACTCCATTCCATTCCATTCCGTTCCGTTCCGTTCCGTTCCGTTCCGTTCCGTTCCGTTCTATTCGGGTTGATTCCATTCTATTCCATTCCATTCCATTCGATTCCATTCGATTCCATTCGATTCAATTCCATTCCATTCCATTCCATTCTATTCTATTGAATTCCATTCCATTCCATTCCATTTCATTCCAATCCATTTCATTCTACTTGGGTTGATTCCATTCCATTCCATTCCATTCCATTCCATTCCATTCCATTCCATTCCATTCCATTCCATTCCATTCCATTCCATTCCACTCAGGTTCATTCCATTCCATTCCATTCCATTCCATTCTATTCCACTGAATTCCATTCTATTCCATTCCATTCCATTCCATTCCATTCCTTTCCATTCCATTCCGTTCTACTCGGGTTGATTCCATTCCATACCATTCCATTCCATTCCATTCCATTACATTACATTACATTACATTCTATTCGGGTACATTCCATTCCATTCCATTCCATTCTTTTCCATTCCATTCCATTCCATTCCATTCCATTCCATTCCGTTCTACTCGTGTCCATTCCATTCCATTCCATTCCATTCCATTCCATTCCTATCCATTCCATTGCATTCCATTGCATTCCTTTCCATTCCATTCCATTCCATTCCATTCCATTCCATTCCATTCCATTCCATAACATTCCATTCCCGTTCCATTTCCATTCCCGTTCCTTTTCCATTCCCGTTCCATTTCCGTTCCCGTTCCATTTCCGTTCCCGTTCCATTTCCATTCCCGTTTCATTTCCATTACCGTTCCATTTCCATTCCCGTTCTATTTCCATCCCCGATCCATTTCCATTGCCATTCCATTTCCATTCCCGTTCCATTTCCATTCCCGATCCATTTCCATTCCCATTCCATTTCCATTCCCGTTCCATTTCCATTCCCATTCCATTTCCATTCCATTCCATTCCGTTCTGCTCGGGTACATTCTATTCCATTCCATTCCATTCCATTCCGTTCCATTCCGTTCTACTCGGGTAGATTCCATTCCATTCCATTCCACTCCATTCCTTTCCAATCCATTGCATTCCATTGCTTTGCATTGCATTCCATTCCATTCCATTCCATTCCATTCCATTCCATTCCATTCCATTCCGTTCCGTTCTACTCGGGTACATTCCATTCCATTCCATTCCATTCCATTCCATTCCATTCCATTCCATTCCATTCCATTCCATTCGTGTCCATTCCATTCCATTCCATTCCATTCCGTTTGTTTCTACTCGGGTAGATTCCATTCCATTCCATTCCGTTCCATTCTACTCGGGTACATTCCATTCAAAGTCATTGCATTCCATTCCATTCCATTCCATTCCATTCCATTCCATTCCATTCCATTCGTGTCCATTCCATTCCATTCCATTCCATTCCATTCCATTTGTTTCTACTCGGGTAGATTCCATTCCAGTCCATTCCATTCCATTCCTTCCATTCCATTGCATTCCATGGCATTGCATTCCATTCCATTCCGTTCCATTCCATTCCATTCCATTTCATTCCATTCCATTCCATTCCATTCCGTTCCGTTCTACTGGTGTCCATTCCATTCCATTCCATTCCATTCCATTCCATTCCATTCCATTCTAATCGGGTAGATTCCATTCCATTATATTCCATTCCTTTCCTTTCCATTCCATTGCATTCCATTGCATTGCATTCCATTCCATTCAGTTCCTTTCCATTCCATTCCATTCCATTCCATTCCATTCCTTTCTATTCCATTCCATTACATTCCATTCCATTCCATTCCATTCCATTTCCATTCCATTCCATTCCGTTCTGCTCGGGTACATTCTATTCCATTCCATTCCATTCCATTCCGTTCCATTCCGTTCTACTCGGGTAGATTCCATTCCATTCCATTCCACTCCATTCCTTTCCAATCCATTGCATTCCATTGCATTGCATTGCATTCCATTCCATTCCATTCCATTCCATTCAATTCCATTCCATTCCATTCCATTCCATTCCATTCCATTCCATTCCGTATTCGGTTCCATTCGATTCCATTCGATTCCATTCCATTTCACTCCATTCCATTCCATTCCGTTCCGTTCCGTTCCGTTCCGTTCCGTTCCGTTCCGTTCTATTCGGGTTGATTCCATTCTATTCCATTCCATTCCATTCGATTCCATTCGATTCCATTCGATTCAATTCCATTCCATTCCATTCCATTCTATTCTATTGAATTCCATTCCATTCCATTCCATTTCATTCCAATCCATTTCATTCTACTTGGGTTGATTCCATTCCATTCCATTCCATTCCATTCCATTCCATTCCATTCCATTCCATTCCATTCCATTCCATTCCATTCCATTCCACTCAGGTTCATTCCATTCCATTCCATTCCATTCCATTCTATTCCACTGAATTCCATTCTATTCCATTCCATTCCATTCCATTCCATTCCTTTCCATTCCATTCCGTTCTACTCGGGTTGATTCCATTCCATACCATTCCATTCCATTCCATTCCATTCCATTCCATTCCATTCTATTCCATTCGATTCCATTCGATTCCATTCCATTCCATTCCATTCCATTCCATCCCAATCCATTCCATTCTTCTCGGGTTGATTCCATTCCATTCCATTCCATTCCATTCCATTCCATTCCATTCCATTCCATTCCATTCCATTCCATTCGGTTCCATTCGATTCCATTCGATTCCATTCCATTTCACTCCATTCCATTCCATTCCGTTCCGTTCTATTCGGGTTGATTCCATTCTATTCCACTCCATTCCATTCGATTCCATTCGATTCCATTCGATTCCATTCCATTCCATTCCATTCCATGCCATTCCATTATATTCTATTGAATTCCATTCCATTCCATTCCATTCCATTCCAATCCATTCCATTCTACTCGGGTTGATTCCATTCCATTCCATTCCATTCCATTGCTTTCCATTCCACTCGGGTTGATTCAATTCTATTCCATTCCATTCCATTCGATTCCATTTGATTCCATTCCATTCCATTCCATTCCATCCCATTCCATTCCATTCCATTCCATTGAATTCCATCCCATTCCATTCTATTCCATTCCATTCCATTCCATTCCATTCCATTCCGTTCTACTCGGGTTGATTCCATTCTATTCCACTCCATTCCATTCGATTCCATTTGATTCCATTCAATTCCATTCCATTCCATTCCATTCCATTCCATTCCATTCCATTCTATTCCTTTGAATTCCATTCCATTCCATTCCATTCCATTCCATTCCATTCCATTCCATTCCATTCCATTCCATTCCATTGAATTCCATTGAATTCCATTCCATAGAATTCCATTCCATTCCATTCCATTGAATTTCATTCCTTTCCATTCCATTCCATTCCATTCCATTCCATTCCTATGAATTCCATTCCATTCCATTCCATTCCATTCCACTCCATTCCACTCCACTCCACTCCACTCCACTCCACTCCACTCCACTCAATTCTATTCCATTCCACTCCATTGAATTCCATTGAATTCCATTCCATTGAATTCCATTCCGTTCCGTTCCGTTCCGTTCCGTTCCGCTCTACTCGGGTTGATTCCATTCTATTCCATTCCATTCCATTCGATCGCAATCGATTCCATTCTATTCCATTCGATTCCACTCGATTCCATTGCATTCCATTCCATTCCATTGAATTCCATTCCATTCCATTCCATTCCATTCCATTCCATCGAATTCCATTCCATTCCATTGAATTCCGTTCCATTCCATTCCATTCCATTCCATTCCATTCCATTCCATTCCATTCCAATCCAGTCCATTCCATTCCATTGCATTCCATTGCATTGCATTGCATTCCATTCCATTCCATTCCATTCCATTCCATTCTTTTCCATTCCATTCCATTCCATTCCATTCCATTCCATTCCATTCCGTTCTACTCGTGTCCATTCCATTCCGTTCAATTCCATTCCATTCCATTCCATTCCATTCCTTTCCATTCCATTGCATTCCATTGCATTCCATTGCATTCCATTGCATTCCATTCCATTCCATTCCATTCCATTCCACTCCACTCCACTCCACTCCACTCCACTCCACTCCAGTACATTCCATTCCATTCCATTCCATTCCATTCCATTCCATTCCATTCCATTCCACTCCGTTCTACTCGGGTACATTCCGTTCCGTTCCATCCCATTCCATTCCATTCCATTCCATTCCATTCCAGTGCACTCCACTCCACTGCACTCCACTCCACTCCGGAACATTCCATTCCATTCCATTCCATTCCATTCCATTCCATTCCATAACATTCCTTTCCCGTTCCATTTCCATTCCCGTTCCTTTTCCATTCCCGTTCCATTTCCATTCCCGTTCCATTTCCATTCCCGTTCCATTTCCATTCCCGTTCCATTTCCATTCCCGTTCCATTTCCATTCCCGTTCCATTTCCGTTCCCGTTCCATTTCCGTTCCCGTTCCATTTCCGTTCCCGATCCATTTCCTTTCCCGTTCCATTTCCGTTCCCGTTCCATTTCCGTTCCCGTTCCATTTCCGTTCCCGTTCCATTTCCGTTCCCCTTCCATTTCCGTTCCCGTTCCATTTCCGTTCCCGTTCCATTTCCGTTCCCGTTTCATTTCCGTTCCCGTTCCGTTTCCGTTCCCGTTCAATTTCCGTTCCCGTTCCATTTCCATTACCTTTCCATTTCCATTCCCGTTCCATTTCCATTCCTGATCTATTTCCTTTCCCATTCCATTTCCATTCCCATTCCATTTCCATTCCTATTCCATTTCCATTCCATTCCTTTCCGTTCTGCTCGGGTACATTCTATTCCATTCCATTCCATTCCATTCCATTCCATTCCATTCCATTCCGTTCTACTCGGGTAGATTCCATTCCATTCCATTCCTCTCCATTCCTTTCCAATCCATTGCATTCCATTGCATTGCATTGCATTCCATTCCATTCCATTCCATTTCATTCCATTCCATACCATTCCATTCCATTCCATTTCATTCCATTCCGTTCCGTTCTACTTGGTTACATTCCATTCAATTCCATTCCATTCCGTTCTACTCGGTTACATTCCATTCCATTCCATTCCATTCCATTCCATTCCATTCCATTCCTTTCCGTTCTACTCGGGTACATTCCATTCCATTCCATTCCATTCCATTCCATTCCATTCCATTCCATTCCATTCCATTCCATTCCATTCCATTCGTGTCCATTCCATTCCATTCCATTCCATTCCATTTGTTTCTACTCGGGTAGATTCCATTCCAGTCCATTCCATTCCATTCCTTCCATTCCATTGCATTCCATGGCATTGCATTCCATTCCATTCCGTTCCATTCCATTCCATTCCATTTCATTCCATTCCATTCCATTCCATTCCGTTCCGTTCTACTGGTGTCCATTCCATTCCATTCCATTCCATTCCATTCTACTCGGGTAGATTCCATTCCATTCCATTCCATTCCTTTCCTTTCCATTCCATTGCATTCCATTGCATTGCATTCCATTCCATTCAGTTCCATTCCATTCCATTCCATTCCATTCCATTCCATTCCATTCCATTACATTACATTACATTCTATTCGGTTACATTCCATTCCATTCCATTCCATTCTTTTCCATTCCATTCCATTCCATTCCATTCCATTCCATTCCATTCCGTTCTACTCGTGTCCATTCCATTCCATTCCATTCCATTCCATTCCTATCCATTCCATTGCATTCCATTGCATTCCTTTCCATTCCATTCCATTCCATTCCATTCCATTCCATTCCATTGCATTCCATTCCATTCCATTCCATAACATTCCATTCCCGTTCCATTTCCATTCCCGTTCCTTTTCCATTCCCGTTCCATTTCCGTTCCCGTTCCATTTCCGTTCCCGTTCCATTTCCATTCCCGTTTCATTTCCATTACCGTTCCATTTCCATTCCCGTTCTATTCCCATCCCCGATCCATTTCCATTGCCATTCCATTTCCATTCCCGTTCCATTTCCATTCCCGATCCATTTCCATTCCCATTCCATTTCCATTCCTGTTCCATTTCCATTCCCATTCCATTTCCATTCCATTCCATTCCGTTCTGCTCGGGTACATTCTATTCCATTCCATTCCATTCCATTCCGTTCCATTCCGTTCTACTCGGGTAGATTCCATTCCATTGAATTCCACTCCATTCCTTTCCAATCCATTGCATTCCATTTCTTTGCATTGCATTCCATTCCATTCCATTCCATTCCATTCCATTCCATTCCATTCCATTCCATTCCATTCCGTTCCGTTCTACTCGGGTACATTCCATTCCATTCCATTCCATTCCATTCCATTCCATTCGTGTCCATTCCATTTCATTCCATTCCATTCCGTTTGTTTCTACTCGGGTAGATTCCATTCCATTCCATTCCGTTCCATTCTACTCGGGTACATTCCATTCCATGTCATTGCATTCCATTCCATTCCATTCCATTCCATTCCATTCCATTCCATTCGTGTCCATTCCATTCCATTCCATTCCATTCCATTCCATTTGTTTCTACTCGGGTAGATTCCATTCCAGTCCATTCCATTCCATTCCTTCCATTCCATTGCATTCCATGGCATTGCATTCCATTCCATTCCGTTCCATTCCATTCCATTCCATTTCATTCCATTCCATTCCATTCCATTCCGTTCCGTTCTACTGGTGTCCATTCCATTCCATTCCATTCCATTCCATTCCATTCTAATCGGGTAGATTCCATTCCATTATATTCCATTCCTTTCCTTTCCATTCCATTGCATTCCATTGCATTGCATTCCATTCCATTCAGTTCCTTTCCATTCCATTCCATTCCATTCCATTCCATTCCATTCCATTCCTTTCTATTCCATTCCATTACATTCCATTCCATTCCATTCCATTCCATTTCCATTCCATTCCATTCCGTTCTGCTCGGGTACATTCTATTCCATTCCATTCCATTCCATTCCGTTCCATTCCGTTCTACTCGGGTAGATTCCATTCCATTCCATTCCACTCCATTCCTTTCCAATCCATTGCATTCCATTGCATTGCATTGCATTCCATTCCATTCCATTCCATTCCATTCAATTCCATTCCATTCCATTCCATTCCATTCCATTCCATTCCGTATTCGGTTCCATTCGATTCCATTCGATTCCATTCCATTTCACTCCATTCCATTCCATTCCGTTCCGTTCCGTTCCGTTCCGTTCCGTTCCGTTCCGTTCTATTCGGGTTGATTCCATTCTATTCCATTCCATTCCATTTGATTCCATTCGATTCCACTCGATTCCATTCCATTCCATTCCATTCCATTCTATTCTATTGAATTCCATTCCATTCCATTCCATTTCATTCCAATCCATTTCATTCTACTTGGGTTGATTCCATTCCATTCCATTCCATTCCATTCCATTCCATTCCATTCCATTCCATTCCATTCCATTCCATTCCATTCCATTCCACTCAGGTTCATTCCATTCCATTCCATTCCATTCCATTCTATTCCACTGAATTCCATTCTATTCCATTCCATTCCATTCCATTCCATTCCTTTCCATTCCATTCCGTTCTACTCGGGTTGATTCCATTCCATTCCATTCCATTCCATTCCATTCCATTCCATTCCATTCCATTCCATTCTATTCCATTCGATTCCATTCGATTCCATTCCATTCCATTCCATTCCATTCCATCCCAATCCATTCCATTCTTCTCGGGTTGATTCCATTCCATTCCATTCCATTCCATTCCATTCCATTCCATTCCATTCCATTCCATTCCATTCGGTTCCATTCGATTCCATTCGATTCCATTCCATTCCATTCGATCCCATTCGATTCCATTCGATTCCGTTCCATTCCATTCCATTCCATTGAATCCCATTCCATTCCATTCCATTGAATTCCGTTCCATTCCATTCCATTCCGTTCCGTTCCGTCCCGTTCCATTCCATTCCGTTCCGTTGCGTGCCGTTCTGTTCTACTCGGGATGATTCCATTCTATTCCATTCCATTCCATTCCATTCCATTCGATTCCAATTGATTCCATTCGATTCCATTCGATTCCATTCCATTCCATTCCATTGAATTCCATTCCGTTCCACTCCATTCCATTCCATTCCATTGAATTTCATTCCAATCCATTCCATTCCATTCCATTCCATTGAATTCCATTCCATTCCATTCCATTCCATTCCATGGAATTCCATTCCATTCCATTCCATTCCATTCCATTGAATTCCATTCCATTCCATTCCATAGAATTCCATTCCATTCCTTTCCATTCCATTGCATTCCATTCCATTCCATTCCATTTGAATTCCATTCCATTCCATTCCATTCCATTCTATTCCATTCCATTCCATTCCATTCCATTCCATTCCATTCTACTCGGGTTGATTGCATTCTATTCCATTCCATTCCATTCGATTCCATTCGATTCCATTCGATTCCATTCGATTCCATTCCATTCCATTCCATTCCATTCCATTCCATTGAATTCCCTTCCATTCCATTCCATTCCATTCCATTGAATTCCATTCCATTCCATTCCATTGCATTCCATTCCATTCCATTCCATTCCATTCCATTCCATTGCATTCCATTCCATTCCATTCCATTCCATTCCATTCCATTCCATTCCATTCCATTCCATTGAATTCCATTCCATTCCATTCCATTCCATTGAATTCCGTTCCTTTCCATTCCATTCCGTTCCGTTCCATTCCGTTCCGTTCCGTTCCGTTCCGTTGCGTTCCGTTCCGTTCCGTTGCATTCCGTTCCATTCTACTCGGGTTGATTCCATTCTATTCCATTCCATTCCATTCCATTCCATTCCATTGAATTCCATTCCATTCAATTCCATAGAATTCCGTTCCATTCCATTCCATTCCATTCCATTCCATTCCATTCCATTGAATTCCATTCCATTCCATTCCATTCCATTCCATTGAATTCCATTCCGTTCCATTCCATTCCATTGAATTCCGTTCCATTCCATTCCATTCCATTCCGTTCCGTTCCATTCCGTTCCGTTGCGTTCCGCTCCGTTCTACTGGGGTTGATTCCATTCTATTCCATTCCATTCCATTCGATCCCATTCGATTCCATTCGATTCCATTCGATTCCATTCGATTCCACTCCATTCCATTCCATAGAATTCCATTCCATTCCATTCCATTCCATTCCATGGAATTCCATTCCATTCCATTCCATTCCATTCCATTCCATAGAATTCCATTCCATTCCATTCCATTCCATTGAATTCCGTTCCACTCCATTCCATTCCGTTCCGTTCCGTTCCGTTCCGTTGCGTTCCGTTCCGTTCCGTTGCGTTCCGTTCCGTTCTACTCGGGTTGATTCCATTCTATTCCATTCCATTCCAATCCATTCCTTTCCATTCCACTGAATTCCATTCCATTCCATTCAATTCCATTCCATTCCATTCCATTCCATTCCATAGAATTCCATTCCATTTCATTCCATTCCATTCCATTCCATTCCATTCCAATCCATTCCATTGAATTCCATTCCATTCCATTCCATGGAATTCCGTTCCATTCCATTCCATTCCGTTCCGTTCCGTCCCGTTCCGCTCCGTTGCGTTCCGTTCCGTTCTACTCGGGTTGATTCCATTCTATTCCATTCCTTTCCATTCGATTCCATTCGATTCCATTCGATTCCATTCGATTCCATTCCATTCCATTCCATTGAATTCCATTCCATTCCATTCCATTCCATTGAATTCCATTCCATTCCATTCCATTCCATTGAATTCCATTCCATTCCATTCCATTCCATAGAATTCCATTCCGTTCCATTCCATTCCATTGAATTCCATTCCATTCCATTCCATTCCATTCCATTCCATTCCATTCCATTGAATTCCATTCCATTCCATTCCATTCCATTGAATTCCATTCCATTCCATTCCATAGAATTCCATTCCGTTCCATTCCATTCCATTCCATTCAATTCCATTCCATTCCATTCCATTCCATTCCATTCCATTTGAATTCCATTCCGTTCCATTCCATTCCATTCCCTTCCATTCCATTCCATTCCATTCTACTCGGGTTGATTCCATTCTATTCCATTCCATTCCATTCGATTCCATTCGATTCGATTCGATTCCATTCCATTCCATTCCATTCCATTCCATTCCATTCCGTTCTACTCGGGTTGATTCCATTCTATTCCATTCCATTCCATTCGATTCCATTCGATTCCATTCGATTCCATTCGATTCCATTCCATTCCATAGAATTCCATTCCATTCCATTCCATTCCATTCCATTGAATTCCATTCCATTCCATTCCATTACATTCCATTTCATTGAATTCCATTCAATTCCATTCCATTCCATTCCATTCCATTGAATTCCATTCCATTCCATTCCATTCCATTCCATTCCATTCCATTCCATTCCATTCCATTCTACTCGGGTTGATTCCATTCTATTCCATTCCATTCCATTCGATCCCATTCGATTCCATTCGATTCCGTTCCATTCCATTCCATTCCATTCCATTCCATTCCATTCCATTCCATTCCATTCCATTGAATTCCATTCTATTCCATTCCATTGAATTCCGTTCCATTCCATTCCATTCCGTTCCGTTCCGTCCCGTTCCATTCCATTCCATTCCGTTGCGTGCCGTTCTGTTCTACTCGGAATGATTCCATTCTATTCCATTCCATTCCATTCCATTCCATTCGATACCAATTGATTCCTTTCGATTCCATTCGATTCCATTCCATTCCATTCCATTGAATTCCATTCCGTTCCACTCCATTCCATTCCATTCCATTGAATTCCATTCCAATCCATTCCATTCCATTCCATTCCATTGAATTCCATTCCATTCCATTCCATTCCATAGAATTCCATTCCATTCCATTCCATTCCTTTCCATTCCATTGAATTCCATTCCATTCCATTCCATAGAATTCCGTTCCATTCCATTCCATTCCATTCCATTCCATTCCATTCCATTCCATTCCATTCCATTTGAATTCCATTCCATTCCATTCCATTCCATTCTATTCCATTCCATTCCATTCCATTCCATTCCATTCCATTCCATTCTACTCGGGTTGATTGCATTCTATTCCATTCCATTCCATTCGATTCCATTCGATTCCATTCGATTCCATTCCATTCCATTCCATTGAATTCCATTCCATTCCATTCCATTCCATTCCATTCCATTCCATTCCATTGAATTCCATTCCATTCCATTCCATTCCATTCCATTCCATTCCATTCCATTCCATTTGAATTCCACTCCATTCCATTCCATTCCATTCCATTCCATTCCATTCCATTCCATTCCATTCCATTCCATTGAATTCCATTCCGTTCCATTCCATTCCATTGAATTCCGTTCCATTCCACTCCATTCCATTCCGTTCCGTTCCGTTCCGTTCCGTTCCCTTCCGTTGCGTTCCGCTCCGTTCTACTCGGGTTGATTCCATTCTATTCCATTCCAGTCCATTCGATCCCATTCGATTGCATTCGATTCCATTCGATTCCACTCAATTCCATTCCAAAGAATTCCATTCCATTCCATTCCATTCCATTCCATTCCATTCCATTGAATTCCATTCCATTCCATTCCATTCCATGGAATTCCATTCCATTCCATTCCATTCCAATCCATAGAATTCCATTCCATTCCATTCCATTCCATTGAATTCCGTTCCATTCCATTCCATTCCGTTCCGTTCCGTTCCGTTCCGTTGCGTTCCGTTCCGTTCCGTTGTGTTCCGTTCCGTTCTACTCGGGTTGATTCCATTCTATTCCATTCCATTCCAATCCATTCCATTCCATTCCATTCCATTCCATTCCATTCCATTCCATTCCATTCCATTCCATTCCATTGAATTCCATTCCATTCCATTCCATTCCATGGAATTCCGTTCCATTCCATTCCATTCCGTTCCGTTCCATCCCTTTCCGCTCCGTTGCGTTCCGTTCCGTTCTACTCGGGTTGATTCCATTCTATTCCATTCCTTTCCATTCGATTCCATTCGATTCCATTCGATTCCATTCGATTCCATTCCATTCCATTCCATTGAATTCCATTCCATTCCATTCCATTCCATTGAATTCCATTCCATTCCATTCCATTCCATTCCATTCCATTGAATTGCATTCCATTCCATTCCATTCCATTCCATAGAATTCCATTCCGTTCCATTCCATTCCATTGAATTCCGTTCCATTCCATTCCATTCCATTCCATTCCATTCCATTCCATTGAATTCCATTCCATTCCATTTCATAGAATTCCATTCCGTTCCATTCCATTCCATTCCATTCAATTCCATTCCATTCCATTCCATTCCATTCCATTTGAATTCCATTCCGTTCCATTCCATTCCATTCCCTTCCATTCCATTCCATTCCATTCTACTCGGGTTGATTCCATTCTATTCCATTCCATTCCATTCGATTCCATTCGATTCGATTCGATTCGATTCCATTCCATTCCATTCCATTCCATTCCATTCCATTCCGTTCTACTCGGGTTGATTCCATTCTATTCCATTCCATTCCATTCGATTCCATTCGATTCCATTCGATTCCATTCGATTCCATTCCATTCCATAGAATTCCATTCCATTCCATTCCATTCCATTCCATTGAATTCCATTCCATTCCATTCCATTCCATTCCATTGAATTCCATTCCATTCCATTCCATTCCATTCCATTCCATTCTACTCGGGTTGATTCCATTCTATTCCATTCCATTCCATTCGATCCCATTCGATTCCATTCGATTCCGTTCCATTCCATTCCATTCCTTTCCATTCCATTGCATTCCATTCCATTCCATTCCATTTGAATTCCATTCCATTCCATTCCATTCCATTCTATTCCATTCCATTCCATTCCATTCCATTCCATTCCATTCCATTCTACTCGGGTTGATTGCATTCTATTCCATTCCATTCCATTCGATTCCATTCGATTCCATTCGATTCCATTCCATTCCATTCCATTCCATTCCATTCCATTGAATTCCCTTCCATTCCATTCCATTCCATTCCATTGAATTCCATTCCATTCCATTCCATTGCATTCCATTCCATTCCATTCCATTCCATTCCATTCCATTCCATTCCATTCCATTCCATTGAATTCCATTCCATTCCATTCCATTCCATTGAATTCCGTTCCTTTCCATTCCATTCCGTTCCGTTCCATTCCGTTCCGTTCCGTTCCGTTCCGTTGCGTTCCGTTCCGTTCCGTTGCATTCCGTTCCGTTCTACTCGGGTTGATTCCATTCTATTCCATTCCATTCCATTCCATTCCATTCCATTGAATTCCATTCCATTCAATTCCATAGAATTCCGTTCCATTCCATTCCATTCCATTCCATTCCATTCCATTCCATTGAATTCCATTCCATTCCATTCCATTCCATTCCATTGAATTCCATTCCGTTCCATTCCATTCCATTGAATTCCGTTCCATTCCATTCCATTCCATTCCGTTCCGTTCCATTCCATTCCGTTGCGTTCTGCTCCGTTCTACTGGGGTTGATTCCATTCTATTCCATTCCATTCCATTCGATCCCATTCGATTCCATTCGATTCCATTCGATTCCATTCGATTCCACTCCATTCCATTCCATAGAATTCCATTCCATTCCATTCCATTCCATTCCATGGAATTCCATTCCATTCCATTCCATTCCATTCCATTCCATAGAATTCCATTCCATTCCATTCCATTCCATTGAATTCCGTTCCACTCCATTCCATTCCGTTCCGTTCCGTTCCGTTCCGTTGCGTTCCGTTCCGTTCCGTTGCGTTCCGTTCCGTTCTACTCGGGTTGATTCCATTCTATTCCATTCCATTCCAATCCATTCCTTTCCATTCCATTGAATTCCATTCCATTCCATTCAATTCCATTCCATTCCATTCCATTCCATTCCATAGAATTCCATTCCATTTCATTCCATTCCATTCCATTCCATTCCATTCCAATCCATTCCATTGAATTCCATTCCATTCCATTCCATGGAATTCCGTTCCATTCCATTCCATTCCGTTCCGTTCCGTCCCGTTCCGCTCCGTTGCGTTCCGTTCCGTTCTACTCGGGTTGATTCCATTCTATTCCATTCCTTTCCATTCGATTCCATTCGATTCCATTCGATTCCATTCGATTCCATTCCATTCCATTCCATTGAATTCCATTCCATTCCATTCCATTCCATTGAATTCCATTCCATTCCATTCCATTCCATTGAATTCCATTCCATTCCATTCCATTCCATAGAATTCCATTCCGTTCCATTCCATTCCATTGAATTCCATTCCATTCCATTCCATTCCATTCCATTCCATTCCATTCCATTGAATTCCATTCCATTCCATTCCATTCCATTGAATTCCATTCCATTCCATTCCATAGAATTCCATTCCGTTCCATTCCATTCCATTCCATTCAATTCCATTCCATTCCATTCCATTCCATTCCATTCCATTTGAATTCCATTCCGTTCCATTCCATTCCATTCCCTTCCATTCCATTCCATTCCATTCTACTCGGGTTGATTCCATTCTATTCCATTCCATTCCATTCGATTCCATTCGATTCGATTCGATTCCATTCCATTCCATTCCATTCTATTCCATTCCATTCCGTTCTACTCGGGTTGATTCCATTCTATTCCATTCCATTCCATTCGATTCCATTCGATTCCATTCGATTCCATTCGATTCCATTCCATTCCATAGAATTCCATTCCATTCCATTCCATTCCATTCCATTGAATTCCATTCCATTCCATTCCATTACATTCCATTTCATTGAATTCCATTCCATTCCATTCCATTCCATTCCATTCCATTGAATTCCATTCCATTCCATTCCATTCCATTCCATTCCATTCCATTCCATTCCATTCCATTCTACTCGGGTTGATTCCATTCTATTCCATTCCATTCCATTCGATCCCATTCGATTCCATTCGATTCCGTTCCATTCCATTCCATTCCATTCCATTCCATTCCATTCCATTCCATTCCATTCCATTCCATTGAATTCCATTCTATTCCATTCCATTGAATTCCGTTCCATTCCATTCCATTCCGTTCCGTTCCGTCCCGTTCCATTCCATTCCATTCCGTTGCGTGCCGTTCTGTTCTACTCGGAATGATTCCATTCTATTCCATTCCATTCCATTCCATTCCATTCGATTCCATTCGATTCGATTCGATTCGATTCCATTCCATTCCATTCCATTCCATTCCATTCCATTCCATTCCGTTCTACTCGGGTTGATTCCATTCTATTCCATTCCATTCCATTCGATTCCATTCGATTCCATTCGATTCCATTCGATTCCATTCCATTCCATAGAATTCCATTCCATTCCATTCCATTCCAATCCATTGAATTCCACTCCATTCCATTCCATTCCATTCCATTGAATTCCATTCCATTCCATTCCATTCCATTCCATTCCATTCTACTCGGGTTGATTCCATTCTATTCCATTCCATTCCATTCGATCCCATTCGATTCCATTCGATTCCGTTCCATTCCATTCCATTCCTTTCCATTCCATTGCATTCCATTCCATTCCATTCCATTTGAATTCCATTCCATTCCATTCCATTCCATTCTATTCCATTCCATTCCATTCCATTCCATTCCATTCCATTCTACTCGGGTTGATTGCATTCTATTCCATTCCATTCCATTCGATTCCATTCGATTCCATTCGATTCCATTCGATTCCATTCCATTCCATTCCATTCCATTCCATTCCATTGAATTCCCTTCCATTCCATTCCATTCCATTCCATTGAATTCCATTCCATTCCATTCCATTGCATTCCATTCCATTCCATTCCATTCCATTCCATTCCATTCTATTCCATTCCATTCCATTGAATTCCATTCCATTCCATTCCATTCCATTGAATTCCGTTCCTTTCCATTCCATTCCGTTCCGTTCCATTCCGTTCCGTTCCGTTCCGTTCCGTTGCGTTCCGTTCCGTTCCGTTGCATTCCGTTCCGTTCTACTCGGGTTGATTCCATTCTATTCCATTCCATTCCATTCCATTCCATTCCATTGAATTCCATTCCATTCAATTCCATAGAATTCCGTTCCATTCCATTCCATTCCATTCCATTCCATTCCATTCCATTGAATTCCATTCCATTCCATTCCATTCCATTCCATTGAATTCCATTCCGTTCCTTTCCATTCCATTGAATTCCGTTCCATTCCATTCCATTCCATTCCGTTCCGTTCCATTCCATTCCGTTGCGTTCCGCTCCGTTCTACTGGGGTTGATTCCATTCTATTCCATTCCATTCCATTCGATCCCATTCGATTCCATTCGATTCCATTCGATTCCATTCGATTCCACTCCATTCCATTCCATAGAATTCCATTCCATTCCATTCCATTCCATTCCATGGAATTCCATTCCATTCCATTCCATTCCATTCCATTCCATAGAATTCCATTCCATTCCATTCCATTCCATTGAATTCCGTTCCACTCCGTTCCATTCCGTTCCGTTCCGTTCCGTTCCGTTGCGTTCCGTTCCGTTCCGTTGCGTTCCGTTCCGTTCTACTCGGGTTGATTCCATTCTATTCCATTCCATTCCAATCCATTCCTTTCCATTCCATTGAATTCCATTCCATTCCATTCAATTCCATTCCATTCCATTCCATTCCATTCCATAGAATTCCATTCCATTTCATTCCATTCCATTCCATTCCATTCCATTCCAATCCATTCCATTGAATTCCATTCCATTCCATTCCATGGAATTCCGTTCCATTCCATTCCATTCCGTTCCGTTCCGTCCCGTTCCGCTCCGTTGCGTTCCGTTCCGTTCTACTCGGGTTGATTCCATTCTATTCCATTCCTTTCCATTCGATTCCATTCGATTCCATTCGATTCCATTCGATTCCATTCCATTCCATTCCATTGAATTCCATTCCATTCCATTCCATTCCATTGAATTCCATTCCATTCCATTCCATTCCATTGAATTCCATTCCATTCCATTCCATTCCATAGAATTCCATTCCGTTCCATTCCATTCCATTGAATTCCATTCCATTCCATTCCATTCCATTCCATTCCATTCCATTCCATTGAATTCCATTCCATTCCATTCCATTCCATTGAATTCCATTCCATTCCATTCCATAGAATTCCATTCCGTTCCATTCCATTCCATTCCATTCAATTCCATTCCATTCCATTCCATTCCATTCCATTCCATTTGAATTCCATTCCGTTCCATTCCATTCCATTCCCTTCCATTCCATTCCATTCCATTCTACTCGGGTTGATTCCATTCTATTCCATTCCATTCCATTCGATTCCATTCGATTCGATTCGATTCCATTCCATTCCATTCCATTCCATTCCATTCCATTCCATTCCGTTCTACTCGGGTTGATTCCATTCTATTCCATTCCATTCCATTCGATTCCATTCGATTCCATTCGATTCCATTCGATTCCATTCCATTCCATAGAATTCCATTCCATTCCATTCCATTCCATTCCATTGAATTCCATTCCATTCCATTCCATTACATTCCATTTCATTGAATTCCATTCCATTCCATTCCATTCCATTCCATTCCATTGAATTCCATTCCATTCCATTCCATTCCATTCCATTCCATTCCATTCCATTCCATTCCATTCTACTCGGGTTGATTCCATTCTATTCCATTCCATTCCATTCGATCCCATTCGATTCCATTCGATTCCGTTCCATTCCATTCCATTCCATTCCATTCCATTCCATTCCATTCCATTGAATTCCATTCTATTCCATTCCATTGAATTCCGTTCCATTCCATTCCATTCCGTTCCGTTCCGTCCCGTTCCATTCCATTCCATTCCGTTGCGTGCCGTTCTGTTCTACTCGGAATGATTCCATTCTATTCCATTCCATTCCATTCCATTCCATTCGATACCAATTGATTCCTTTCGATTCCATTCGATTCCATTCCATTCCATTCCATTGAATTCCATTCCGTTCCACTCCATTCCATTCCATTCCATTGAATTCCATTCCAATCCATTCCATTCCATTCCATTCCATTGAATTCCATTCCATTCCATTCCATTCCATAGAATTCCATTCCATTCCATTCCATTCCATTCCATTCCATTGAATTCCATTCCATTCCATTCCATAGAATTCCGTTCCATTCCATTCCATTCCATTCCATTCCATTCCATTCCATTCCATTCCATTCCATTCCATTTGAATTCCATTCCATTCCATTCCATTCCATTCTATTCCATTCCATTCCATTCCATTCCATTCCATTCCATTCTACTCGGGTTGATTGCATTCTATTCCATTCCATTCCATTCGATTCCATTCGATTCCATTCGATTCCATTCCATTCCATTCCATTGAATTCCATTCCATTCCATTCCATTCCATTCCATTCCATTCCATTGAATTCCATTCCATTCCATTCCATTCCATTCCATTCCATTCCATTTGAATTCCACTCCATTCCATTCCATTCCATTCCATTCCATTCCATTCCATTCCATTGAATTCCATTCCGTTCCATTCCATTCCATTGAATTCCGTTCCATTCCACTCCATTCCATTCCGTTCCGTTCCGTTCCGTTCCGTTCCCTTCCGTTGCGTTCCGCTCCGTTCTACTCGGGTTGATTCCATTCTATTCCATTCCAGTCCATTCGATCCCATTCGATTGCATTCGATTCCATTCGATTCCACTCCATTCCATTCCAAAGAATTCCATTCCATTCCATTCCATTCCATTCCATTCCATTCCATTCCATTGAATTCCATTCCATTCCATTCCATTCCATGGAATTCCATTCCATTCCATTCCATTCCAATCCATAGAATTCCATTCCATTCCATTCCATTCCATTGAATTCCGTTCCATTCCATTCCATTCCGTTCCGTTCCGTTCCGTTCCGTTGCGTTCCGTTCCGTTCCGTTGTGTTCCGTTCCGTTCTACTCGGGTTGATTCCATTCTATTCCATTCCATTCCAATCCATTCCATTCCATTCCATTCCATTCCATTCCATTCCATTCCATTCCATTCCATTCCATGGAATTCCATTCCATTCCATTCCATTCCATTCCATTCCATTCCATTGAATTCCATTCCATTCCATTCCATTCCATGGAATTCCGTTCCATTCCATTCCATTCCGTTCCGTTCCATCCCTTTCCGCTCCGTTGCGTTCCGTTCCGTTCTACTCGGGTTGATTCCATTCTATTCCATTCCTTTCCATTCGATTCCATTCGATTCCATTCGATTCCATTCGATTCCATTCCATTCCATTCCATTGAATTCCATTCCATTCCATTCCATTCCATTCCATTGAATTCCATTCCATTCCATTCCATTCCATAGAATTCCATTCCGTTCCATTCCATTCCATTGAATTCCGTTCCATTCCATTCCATTCCATTCCATTCCATTCCATTCCATTGAATTCCATTCCATTCCATTTCATAGAATTCCATTCCGTTCCATTCCATTCCATTCCATTCAATTCCATTCCATTCCATTCCATTCCATTCCATTTGAATTCCATTCCGTTCCATTCCATTCCATTCCCTTCCATTCCATTCCATTCCATTCTACTCGGGTTGATTCCATTCTATTCCATTCCATTCCATTCGATTCCATTCGATTCGATTCGATTCGATTCCATTCCATTCCATTCCATTCCATTCCATTCCATTCCATTCCATTCCATTCCATTGAATTCCGTTCCATTCCATTCCATTCCATTCCATTGAATTCCATTCCATTCCATTCCATTCCATTCCATTCCATTCTACTCGGGTTGATTCCATTCTATTCCATTCCATTCCATTCGATCCCATTCGATTCCATTCGATTCCGTTCCATTCCATTCCATTCCATTCCATTCCATTCCATTCCATTCCATTCCATTGAATTCCATTCCATTCCATTCCATTGAATTCCGTTCCATTCCATTCCATTCCGTTCCGTTCCGTCCCGTTCCATTCCATTCCGTTCCGTTGCGTGCCGTTCTGTTCTACTCGGAATGATTCCATTCTATTCCATTCCATTCCATTCCATTCCATTCGATACCAATTGATTCCTTTCGATTCCATTCGATTCCATTCCATTCCATTCCATTGAATTCCATTCCGTTCCACTCCATTCCATTCCATTCCATTGAATTCCATTCCAATCCATTCCATTCCATTCCATTCCATTGAATTCCATTCCATTCCATTCCATTCCATTCCATAGAATTCCATTCCATTCCATTCCATTCCATTCCATTGAATTCCATTCCATTCCATTCCATAGAATTCCGTTCCATACCATTCCATTCCATTCCATTCCATTCCATTCCGTTCCATTCCATTCCATTTGAATTCCATTCCATTCCATTCCATTCCATTCTATTCCATTCCATTCCATTCCATTCCATTCCATTCCATACTACTCGGGTTGATTGCATTCTATTCCATTCCATTCCATTCGATTCCATTCGATTCCATTCGATTCCATTCCATTCCATTCCATTGAATTCCATTCCATTCCATTCCATTCCATTCCATTGAATTCCATTCCATTCCATTCCATTCCATTCCATTCCATTCCATTCCATTGAATTCCATTCCGTTCCATTCCATTCCATTGAATTCCGCTCCATTCCACTCCATTCCATTCCGTTCCGTTCCGTTCCGTTCCGTTCCCTTCCGTTGCGTTCCGCTCCGTTCTACTCGGGTTGATTCCATTCTATTCCATTCCAGTCCATTCGATCCCATTCGATTGCATTCGATTCCATTCGATTCCATTCGATTCCACTCCATTCCATTCCATAGAATTCCATTCCATTCCACTCCATTCCATTCCATTCCATTCCATTCCATTGAATTCCATTCCATTCCATTCCATTCCATGGAATTCCATTCCATTCCATTCCATTCCAATCCATAGAATTCCATTCCATTCCATTCCATTCCATTGAATTCCGTTCCATTCCATTCCATTCCGTTCCGTTCCGTTCCGTTCCGTTCCGTTGCGTTCCGTTCCGTTCCGTTGTGTTCCGTTCCGTTCTACTCGGGTTGATTCCATTCTATTCCATTCCATTCCAATCCATTCCATTCCATTCCATTCCATTCCATTCCATTCCATTCCATTCCATTCCATTGAATTCCATTCCATTCCATTCCATTCCATTCAATTCCATTCCATTGAATTCCATTCCATTCCATTCCATTCCATGGAATTCCGTTCCATTCCATTCCATTCCGTTCCGTTCCATCCCGTTCCGTTCCGTTCCGTTCCGTTCCGTTGCGTTCCGTTCCGTTCTACTAGGGTTGATTCCATTCTATTCCATTCCATTCCATTCGATTCCATTCGATTCCACTCCATTCCATTCCATAGAATTCCATTCCATTCCATTCCATTCCATTAAATTCCATTCCATTCCATTCCATTCCATTCCATTCCATTCCATTCCATTCCATTCCATTGAATTCCATTCCATTCCATTCCATTCCATTCCATTCCATTCCATGCCATTCCATTCCATTCCATTCCATTCCATTGAATTCCATTCCATTCCATTCCATTCCATGGAATTCCGTTCCATTCCATTCCATTCCGTTCCGTTCCATCCCTTTCCGCTCCGTTGCGTTCCGTTCCGTTCTACTCGGGTTGATTCCATTCTATTCCATTCCTTTCCATTCGATTCCATTCGATTCCATTCGATTCCATTCGATTCCATTCCATTCCATTCCATTGAATTCCATTCCATTCCATTCCATTCCATTGAATTCCATTCCATTCCATTCCATTCCATTCCATTCCATTGAATTCCATTCCATTCCATTCCATTCCATTCCATAGAATTCCATTCCGTTCCATTCCATTCCATTGAATTCCGTTCCATTCCATTCCATTCCATTCCATTCCATTCCATTCCATTGAATTCCATTCCATTCCATTTCATAGAATTCCATTCCGTTCCATTCCATTCCATTCCATTCAATTCCATTCCATTCCATTCCATTCCATTCCATTTGAATTCCATTCCGTTCCATTCCATTCCATTCCCTTCCATTCCATTCCATTCCATTCTACTCGGGTTGATTCCATTCTATTCCATTCCATTCCATTCGATTCCATTCGATTCGATTCGATTCGATTCCATTCCATTCCATTCCATTCCATTCCATTCCGTTCCGTTCTACTCGGTTACATTCCATTCAATTCCATTCCATTCCGTTCTACTCGGTTAGATTCCATTCCATTCCATTCCATTCCTTTCCATTCCATTGCATTCCATTGCATTGCATTGCACTCAATTCCATTCCATTCCATTCCATTCCATTCCATTCCATTCCATTCCATTCCGTTCCGTTCAACTCGGTTACATTCCATTCAATTACATTCCATTCCGTTCTACTCGGTTACATACCATTCCATTCCATTCCATTCCATTCCAATCCATTCCATTCCATTCCATTCCGTTCTACTCGTGTACATTCCATTCCATTCCATTCCATTCCATTCCATTCCATTCCATTCCATTCCATTCCATTCCATTCCATTCCGTTCTACTTTGGTACATTCCATTCCATTCCATTCCATTCCATTCCATTCCATTCCATTCCATTCTACTCAGGTTGATTCCATTCTATTCCATTCCATTCCATTCCATTCCATTCCATTCCATTCCATTCGATTCCATTCCATTCCATTCCATAGAATTCCATTCCATTCCATTCCATTCCATGGAATTCCATTCCATTCCATTCCATGGAATTCCATTCCATTCCATTCCATGGAATTCCATTCCATTCCATTCCATTCCATGGAATTCCATTCCATTCTATTCCATGGAATTCCATTCCGTTCCATTCCATTCCATGGAATTCCATTCCATTCCATTCCATTCCATTCCATTCCATTGAATTCCATTCCGTTCCATTCCATTCCATTGAATTCCATTCCATTCCATTCCATTCCATTCCATTCCATTCCATTGAATTCCATTCCATTGAATTCCATTCCATTCCATTCCATTCCATTCCATTCCATCCCATTCCATTCCATTCCATTCCATTCCGTTCTACTCGGGTTGATTCCATTCTATTCCATTCCATTCCATTCGATCCCATTTGATTCCATTCGATTCCATTCAATTCCATTCGATTCCATTCCATTCCACTCCATTCCATTCCATTGAATTCCATTCCATTCCATTCCATTCCATTCCATTCCATTCCATTCCATGGAATTCCATTCCATTCCATTCCATTCCATTCCATAGAATTCCATTCCATTCCATTCCATTCCATTGAATTCCTTTCCATTCCATTCCGTTCCGTTCCGTTCCGTTACGTTCCGTTGCGTGCCGTTCCGTTCCGTTGTGTTCCGTTCCGTTCTACTCGGGATGATTCCATTCTATTCCATTCCATTCCAATCCATTCCATTCCATTCCATTGAATTCCATTCCATTCCATTCCATTCCATTCCATTCCATTCCATTCCATTGAATTCCATTCCATTCCATTCCATTCCATTCCATTCCATTCCATTCCATTGAATTCCATTCCATTCCAATCCAATCCATGGAATTCCGTTCCATTCCATTCCATTCCGTTCCGTTCTGTCCCGTTCCGTTCCGTTCCGTTCCGTTGCGTTCCGTTCCGTTCTACTCGGGTTGATTCCATTCTATTCCATTCCATTCCATTCGATTCCATTCGATTCCATTCGATTCCACTCCATTCCATTCCATAGAATTCCATTCCATTCCATTCCATTCCATTGAATTCCATTCCATTCCATTCCATTCCATTGAATTCCATTCCATTCCATTCCATTCCATTGAATTCCATTCCATTCCATTCCATTCCATTCCATTCCATTCCATTCTACTGTTGTCCATTCCATTCCATTCCATTCCATTCCATTCCATTCCATTCCATTCCATTCCTTTCCATTCCATTGCATTCCATTGCATTCCATTCCATTCCATTCCATTCCATTCCATTCCATTCCACTCCACACCACTCCACTCCACTCCATTCCACTCCACTCCACTCCGGTACTTTCCATTCCATTCCATTCCATTCCATTCCATTCCATTCCATTCCATTCCGTGCTTCTCGGGTACATTCCGTTCCGTTCCATTCCATTCCATTCCATTCCATTCCCTTCCAGTGCACTCTACTCCACTCCACTCCACTCCACTCCGGTACATTCCATTCCATTCCATTCCATTCCATTCCATTCCATTTCCATTCCCATTCCATTTCCATTCCCGTTCCATTTCCATTCCCGTTTCTTTTCCATTCCCGTTCCATTTCCATTCCCGTTCCATTACCATTCCCGTTCCATTTCCATTCCCGATCCATTTCCATTCCCGTTCCTTTTCCATTCCCGTTCCATTTCCATTCCTGTTCCGTTACCATTCCCGTTCCATTTCCGTTCCCGTTCCGTTTCCGTTCCCGTTCCATTTCCGTTCTCGTTCCGTTTCCGTTCCCGTTCCATTTCCATTCCCGTTCCATTTCCGTTCCCGTTCCATTTCCATTCCCGTTCCATTTCCATTCCCTTTCCATTTCCATTTCATTCCATTCCGTTCTGCTCGGGTACATTCCATTCCATTCCATTGCATTCCATTCCGTTCTGTTCCTGTCCATTCCATTCCATTCCATTCCGTTCCATTCCGTTCTATTAGGGTAGATTCCATTCCATTCCATTCCATTCCATTCCATTCCATTCCATTCCATTCCATTCCATTCCATTCTACAGGTGTCCATTCCATTCCATTCCATTCCATTCCATTCCATTCCATTCCATTCCATTGCATTCCATTGCATTCCATTCCATTCCATTCCATTCCATTCCGTTCCGTTCTACTCGGTTACATTCCATTCAATTCCATTCCATTCCGTTCTACTCGGGTAGATTCCATTCCATTCCATTCCATTCCTTTCCATTCCATTGCATTCCATTGCATTGCATTGCACTCAATTCCATTCCATTCCATTCCATTCCATTCCATAGAATTCCGTTCCATTCCATTCCATTCCATTCCACTCCATTCCATTCCATTCCATTCCATTCCATTCCATTCCATTCCATTCCATTCTACTCGGGTTGATTGCATTCTATTCCATTCCATTCCATTCGATTCCATTCGATTCCATTCGATTCCATTCGATTCCATTCCATTCCATTCCATTCCATTCCATTCCATTGAATTCCATTCCATTCCATTGAATTCCGTTGCATTATATTCCATTCCGTTCCGTTCCGTCCCGTTCCGTTCCGTTCCGTTCCGTTGCGTGCCGTTCCGTTCTACTCGGGTTGATTCCATTCCATTCCATTCCATTCCATTCCATTCCATTCCATTCCATTCCATTGAATTCCGTTCCTTTCCATTCCATTCTGTTCCGTTCCGTTCCGTTCCGTTCCGTTGCGTTCCGTTCCGTTCCGTTGCGTTCCGTTCTACTCGGGTTGATTCCATTCTATTCCATTCCATTCCATTCCATTCCATTCCATTCCATGCCATTCCATTCCATTCCATTGAATTCCATTTCATTCCATTCCATTCCATTGAATTCCATTCCATTCCATTCCATTCCATTCTATTCCATTCCATTCCAATCCATTCCATTCCATTCCATTCCATTCCATTCCATTGCATTCCATTCCATTCCATTCCATTCCATTCCATTCCATTGAATTCCATTCCATTCCATTCCATTCCATGGAATTCCGTTCCTTTCCATTCCATTCCGTTCCGTTCCGTCCCGTTCCGTTCCGTTCCGTTCCGTTGCATTCCGTTCCGTTCTACTCGGGTTGATTCCATTCTATTCCATTCCATTCCATTCGATTCCATTCGATTCCATTCGATTCCACTCCATTCCATTCCATAGAATTCCATTCCATTCCATTCCATTCCATTGAATTCCATTCCATTCCATTCCATTCCATAGAATTCCATTCCATTCCATTCCATTCCATTGAATTCCATTCCATTCCATTCCATTCCATTCCATTCCATTCCATTCCATTCCATTCCATTCTACTGGTGTCCATTCCATTCCATTCCATTCCATTCCATTCCATTCCATTCCATTCCTTTCCATTCCATTGCATTCCATTGCATTCCATTCCATTCCATTCCGTTCCATTCCATTCCATTCCACTCCACTCCACTCCACTCCACTCCATTCCACTCCACTCCACTCGGGTATATTCAATTCCATTCCATTCCATTCCATTCCATTCCGTGCTTCTCGGGTACATTCCGTTCCGTTCCATTCCATTCCATTCCATTCCATTCCGTTCCAGTGCACTCTACTCCACTCCACTCCACTCCACTCCACTCCGGTACATTCCATTCCATTCCATTCCATTCCATTCCATTCCGTGCTTCTCGGGTACATTCCGTTCCGTTCCATTCCATTCCATTCCATTCCATTCCATTCCATTCCATTCTACTGGTGTCCATTCCATTCCATTCCATTCCATTCCATTCCATTCCATTCCATTCCATTCCATTGAATTCCATTCCATTCCATTCCATTCAATTGAATTCCGTTCCATTCCATTCCATTCCGTTCCGTTCCGTCCCGTTCCGTTCCGTTCCGTTGCGTTCCGTTCCGTTCAACTAGGGTTGATTCCATTCTATTCAATTCCATTCCATTCCATTCTACACGGGTTGATCATTCCATTCCGTTCCGTTCCGTTCCGTTCCGTTCCGTACCGTTCTACTCGGGTTGATTCCATTCTATTCCATTCCATTCCATTCGATTCCATTCGACTCCATTCCATTCCATTCCATACCATTCCATTCCATTCCATTCCATTGCATTCCATTCCACTCCATTCCATTCCATTCCATTCCATTCCATTACATTCCATTCCGTTCCGTTCCGTTCCGTTCCGTTCCGTTGCGTTCCGTTCCGTTCTACTCGGGTTGATTCCATTCTATTCCATTCCATTCCATTTGACTCCATTCGATTCCATTCCATTCCATTGCATTGAATTCCATTCCATTCCATTCCATTCCATTCCATTCCATTCCATTCCACTCCATTGAATTCCATTCCATTCCATTCCATTCCATTCCATTCCATTCCATTCCACTCCATTCCATTACACTCCACTGCACTCCACTCCACTCCACTCCACTCCATTCCACTCCCTTCCATTCCATTAAATTGAATTCCATTCCATTCCATTCCATTCCATTCCATTCCATTCCATTCCACTCCATTCCATTCCACTCCACTCCACTCCACTCCACTCCACTCCACTCCATTCCATTCCCTTCCATTCCATTCAATTGAATTGCATTGAATTCCATTCCATTCCATTCCATAACATTTCATTCCATTCCATTCCATTCCATTCCATTCCATTCCATTCCATTCCGTTCTACTCGGGTTGATTCCATTCTATTCCATTCCATTCCATTCGATTCCATTAGATTCCATTCGATTCCATTCGATTCCATTCGTTTCCATTCCATTCCATTCCATTCTATTCCATTGAATTCCATTCCATTCCATTCCATTCCATTCCATTCCATTGCATTCCATTCCATTGAATTCCATTGAATTCCATTCCATTCCATGGAATTCCATTCCATTCCATTCCATTCCATTCCATAGAATTCCATTCCATTCCATTCCATTCCATGGAATTCCGTTCCATTCCATTCCATTCCGTTCCGTTCCATTCCGTTCCGTTCCGTTGCGTTCCGTTCCGTTCCGTTGTGTTCCGTTCCGTTCTACTCGGGTTGATTCCATTCTATTCCATTCCATTCCAATCCATTCCATTCCATTCCATTGAATTCCATTCCATTCCATTCCATTCCATTCCATTCCATTCCATTCCATTCCATTCCATTCCATTGAATTCCATTCCATTCCATTCCATTCCATTCCATTCCATTGAATTCCATTCCATTCCATTCCATTCCATGGAATTCCGTTCCATTCCATTCCATTCCGTTCCGTTCCGTCCCGTTCCGTTCCGTTCCGTTCCGTTGCGTTCCGTTCCGTTCTACTCGGGTTGATTCCATTCTATTTCATTCCATTCCATTCGATTCCATTCGATTCCATTCGATTCCACTCCATTCCATTCCATAGAATTCCATTCCATTCCATTCCATTCCATTGAATTCCATTCCATTCCATTCCATTCCATAGAATTCCATTCCATTCCATTCCATTCCATTGAATTCCATTCCATTCCATTCCATTCCATTCCATTCCATTCCATTCCATTCCATTCCATTCTACTGGTGTCCATTCCATTCCATTCCATTCCATTCCATTCCATTCCATTCCTTTCCATTCCATTGCATTCCATTGCATTCCATTCCATTCCATTCCGTTCCATTCCACTCCACTCCACTCCACTCCACTCCATTCCACTCCACTCCACTCCGGTACATTCAATTCCATTCCATTCCATTCCATTCCATTCCATTCCATTCCATTCCGTGCTTCTCGGGTACATTCCGTTCCGTTCCATTCCATTCCATTCCATTCCATTCCGTTCCAGTGCACTCTACTCCACTCCACTCCACTCCACTCCTTTCTGGTACATTCCATTCCATTCCATTCCATTCCATTTCCATTCCCATTCCATTTCCATTCCCGTTCCATTTCCATTCCCGTTTCTTTTCCATTCCCGTTCCATTTCCATTCCAGTTCCATTACCATTCCCGTTCCATTTCCATTCCCGATCCATTTCCATTCCCGTTCCATTTCCATTCCCGTTCCATTTCCATTCCCGTTCCATTACCATTCCCGTTCCATTTCCGTTCCCGTTCCGTTTCCGTTCCCGTTCCATTTCCGTTCTCGTTCCGTTTCCGTTCCCGTTCCATTTCCATTCCCGTTCCGTTTCCGTTCCCGTTCCATTTCCATTCCCGTTCCATTTCCATTCCCTTTCCATTTCCATTTCATTCCATTCCGTTCTGCTCGGGTACATTCCATTCCATTCCATTGCATTCCATTCCGTTCTGCTCCTGTCCATTCCATTCCATTCCATTCCGTTCCATTCCGTTCTACTCGGGTAGATTCCATTCCATTCCATTCCATTCCATTCCATTCCATTCCATTCCATTCCATTCCATTCCATTCCATTCCATTCCATTCTACTGGTGTCCATTCCATTCCATTCCATTCCATTCCATTCCATTCCATTCCATTCCATTCCATTGAATTCCATTCCATTCCATTCCATTCAATTGAATTCCGTTCCATTCCATTCCATTCCGTTCCGTTCCGTCCCGTTCCGTTCCGATCCGTTGCGTTCCGTTCCGTTCAACTAGGGTTGATTCCATTCTATTCAATTCCATTCCATTCCATTCTACACGGGTTGATCATTCCATTCCGTTCCGTTCCGTTCCGTTCCGTACCGTTCTACTCGGGTTGATTCCATTCTATTCCATTCCATTCCATTCGATTCCATTCGACTCCATTCCATTCCATTCCATTCCATTCCATTCCATTCCATTGCATTCCATTCCACTCCATTCCATTCCATTCCATTCCATTCCATTACATTCCATTCCGTTCCGTTCCGTTCCGTTCCGTTCCGTTGCGTTCCGTTCCGTTCTACTCGGGTTGATTCCATTCTATTCCATTCCATTCCATTTGACTCCATTCGATTCCATTCCATTCCATTGCAATGAATTCCATTCCATTCCATTCCATTCCATTCCATTCCATTCCATTCCACTCCATTGAATTCCATTCCATTCCATTCCATTCCATTCCATTCCATTCCATTCCATTCCACTCCATTCCATTACACTCCACTGCACTCCACTCCACTCCACTCCACTCCATTCCACTCCCTTCCATTCCATTAAATTGAATTCCGTTCCATTCCATTCCATTCCATTCCATTCCATTCCATTCCATTCCACTCCATTCCATTCCACTCCACTCCACTCCACTCCACTCCACTCCATTCCATTCCCTTCCATTCCATTCAATTGAATTGCATTGAATTCCATTCCATTCCATTCCATAACATTTCATTCCATTCCATTCCATTCCATTCCATTCCATTCCATTCCATTCCATTCCGTTCTACTCGGGTTGATTCCATTCTATTCCATTCCATTCCATTCGATTCCATTAGATTCCATTCGATTCCATTCGATTCCATTCGTTTCCATTCCATTCCATTCCATTCTATTCCATTGAATTCCATTCCATTCCATTCCATTCCATTCCATTCCATTCCATTGCATTCCATTCCATTGAATTCCATTGAATTCCATTCCATTCCATGGAATTCCATTCCATTCCATTCCATTCCATTCCATAGAATTCCATTCCATTCCATTCCATTCCATTGAATTCCGTTCCATTCCATTCCATTCCGTTCCGTTCCGTTCCGTTCCGTTCCGTTGCGTTCCGTTCCGTTCCGTTGTGTTCCGTTCCGTTCTACTCGGGTTGATTCCATTCTATTCCATTCCATTCCATTCGATTCCATTCCATTCCATTGAATTCCATTCCATTCCATTCCATTCCATTCCATTCCATTGAATTCCATTCCATTCCATTCCATTCCATTCCATTCCATTCCATTCCATTGAATTCCATTCCATTCCATTCCATTCCATTCCATTCCATTGAATTCCATTCCATTCCATTCCATTCCATGGAATTCCGTTCCATTCCATTCCATTCCGTTCCGTTCCGTCCCGTTCCGTTCCGTTCCGTTCCGTTGCGTTCCGTTCCGTTCTCCTCGGGTTGATTCCATTCTATTCCATTCCATTCCATTCGATTCCATTCGATTCCATTGGATTCCACTCCATTCCATTCCATAGAATTCCATTCCATTCCATTCCATTCCATTGAATTCCATTCCATTCCATTCCATTCCATTGAATTCCATTCCATTCCATTCCATTCCATTGAATTCCATTCCATTCCATTCCATTCCATTCCATTCCATTCCATTCCATTCCATTCTACTGTTGTCCATTCCATTCCATTCCATTCCATTCCATTCCATTCCATTCCATTCCATTCCATTCCATTGAATTCCATTCCATTCCATTCCATTCCATTCCATTCCATTGAATTCCATTCCATTCCATTCCATTCCATGGAATTCCGTTCCATTCCATTCCATTCCGTTCCGTTCCGTCCCGTTCCGTTCCGTTCCGTTCCGTTGCGTTCCGTTCCGTTCTCCTCGGGTTGATTCCATTCTATTCCATTCCATTCCATTCGATTCCATTCGATTCCATTCGATTCCACTCCATTCCATTCCATAGAATTCCATTCCATTCCATTCCATTCCATTGAATTCCATTCCATTCCATTCCATTCCATTGAATTCCATTCCATTCCATTCCATTCCATTGAATTCCATTCCATTCCATTCCATTCCATTCCATTCCATTCCATTCCATTCTACTGTTGTCCATTCCATTCCATTCCATTCCATTCCATTCCATTCCATTCCATTCCATTCCTTTCCATTCCATTGCATTCCATTGCATTGCATTCCATTCCATTCCATTCCATTCCAATCCACTCCACTCCACTCCACTCCATTCCACTCCACTCCACTCCGGTACATTCCATTCCATTCCATTCCATTCCATTCCATTCCATTCCATTCCGTGCTTCTCGGGTACATTCCGTTCCGTTCCATTCCATTCCATTCCATTCCATTCCGTTCCAGTGCACTCTACTCCACTCCACTCCACTCCACTCCACTCTGGTACATTCCATTCCATTCCATTCCATTCCATTTTCATTCCCATTCCATTTCCATTCCCGTTCCATTTCCATTCCCGTTTCTTTTCCATTCCCGTTCCATTTCCATTCCAGTTCCATTACCATTCCCGTTCCATTTCCATTCCCGATCCATTTCCATTCCCGATCCATTTCCATTCCCGTTCCATTTCCATTCCCGTTCCATTACCATTCCCGTTCCATTTCCGTTCCCGTTCCGTTTCCGTTCCCGTTCCATTTCCGTTCTCGTTCCGTTTCCGTTCCCGTTCCATTTCCATTCCCGTTCCATTTCCGTTCCCGTTCCATTTCCATTCCCGTTCCATTTCCATTCCCTTTCCATTTCCATTTCATTCCATTCTGTTCTGCTCGGGTACATTCCATTCCATTCCATTGCATTCCATTCCGTTCTGCTCCTGTCCATTCCATTCCATTCCATTCCGTTCCATTCCGTTCTACTCGGGTAGATTCCATTCCATTCCATTCCATTCCATTCCATTCCATTCCATTCCATTCCATTCTACTGGTGTCCATTCCATTCCATTCCATTCCATTCCATTCCATTCCATTCCATTCCATAGAATTCCATTCCATTCCATTCCATTCAATTGAATTCCGTTCCATTCCATTCCATTCCGTTCCGTTCCGTCCCGTTCCGTTCCGTTCCGTTCCGTTCCGTTGCGTTCCGTTCCGTTCTACTCGGGTTGATTAAATTCTATTCCATTCCATTCTATTCGATTCCATTCAATTCCAATCGATTCCATTCGATTCCAATCGATTCCATTGAATTCCATTCCATTCCATTCCATTCCATTGAATTCCGTTGCATTATATTCCATTCCGTTCCGTTCCGTCCCGTTCCGTTCCGTTCCGTTCCGTTGCGTGCCGTTCCGTTCTACTCGGGTTGATTCCATTCCATTCCATTCCATTCCATTCCATTCCATTCCATTCCATTCCATTGAATTCCATTCCATTCCATTCCATTCCATTCCATTCCATTCCATTCCATTCCGTTCTACTCGGGTTGATTCCATTCTATTCCATTCCATTCCATTCGATCTCATTCGATTCCATTCGATTCCATTCGATTCCACTCCATTCCATTCCATTGAATTCCATTCCATTCCATTCCATTCCATTCCATTCCATTCCATTGATTTCCATTCCATTCCATTCCATTCCATTCCATTCCATTCCATTCCATTGAATACCATTCCATTCCATTGAATTCCATTCCATTCCATTCCATTCCATTCCATTCCATTCCATTCCATTGAATTCCATTCCATTCCATTGAATTCCATTCCATTCCATTCCATTCCATTGAATTCCGTTCCATTCCATTCCATTCCATTCCATTCCATTGAATTCCATTCCATTCCATTCCATAGAATTCCGTTCCATTCCATTCCATTCCATTCCATTCCATTCCATTCCATTGAATTCAATTCCATTTCATTCCATTCCTTTCCATTGAATTCCATTCTGTTCCATTCCATTCCTTTGAATTCCGTTCCATTCCATTCCATTCCATTCCTTTCCTTTCCGTTCCGTTCCGTTCCGTTCCGTTGCGTTCCGCTCCGTTCTACTCGGGTTGATTCCATTCTATTCCATTCCATTCCATTCGATCCCATTCGATTCCATTCGATTCCATTCGATTCCATTCGATTCCACTCCATTCCATTCCATAGAATTCCATTCCATTCCATTCCATTTGAATTCCATTCCATTCCATTCCATTGAATTCCATTCCATTCCATTCCATTCCATTGAATTCCATTCCATTCCATTCCATTCCATTGAATTCCGTTCCTTTCCATTCCATTCCGTTCCGTTCCGTTCCGTTCCGTTCCGTTGCGTTCCGTTCCGTTCCGTTGCGTTCCGTTCTACTCGGGTTGATTCCATTCTATTCCATTCCATTCCATTCCATTCCATTCCATTCAATTGAATTGCATTGAATTCCATTCCATTCCATTCCATAACATTTCATTCCATTCCATTCCATTCCATTCCATTCCATTCCATTCCATTCCGTTCTACTCGGGTTGATTCCATTCTATTCCATTCCATTCCATTCGATTCCATTAGATTCCATTCGATTCCATTCGATTCCATTCGTTTCCATTCCATTCCATTCCATTCTATTCCATTGAATTCCATTCCATTCCATTCCATTCCATTCCATTCCATTGCATTCCATTCCATTGAATTCCATTGAATTCCATTCCATTCCATGGAATTCCATTCCATTCCATTCCATTCCATTCCATAGAATTCCATTCCATTCCATTCCATTCCATTGAATTCCGTTCCATTCCATTCCATTCCGTTCCGTTCCGTTCCGTTCCGTTGCGTTCCGTTCCGTTCCGTTGTGTTCCGTTCCGTTCTACTCGGGTTGATTCCATTCTATTCCATTCCATTCCATTCGATTCCATTCCATTCCATTGAATTCCATTCCATTCCATTCCATTCCATTCCATTCCATTGAATTCCATTCCATTCCATTCCATTCCATTCCATTCCATTCCATTCCATTCCATTGAATTCCATTGAATTCCATTCCATTCCATTCCATTCCATTGAATTCCATTCCATTCCATTCCATTCCATGGAATTCCGTTCCATTCCATTCCATTCCATTCCATTCCATTGAATTCCATTCCATTCCATTCCATAGAATTCCGTTCCATTCCATTCCATTCCATTCCATTCCATTCCATTCCATTCCATTCCATTGAATTCAATTCCATTTCATTCCATTCCTTTCCATTGAATTCCATTCTGTTCCATTCCATTCCTTTGAATTCCGTTCCATTCCATTCCATTCCATTCCTTTCCTTTCCGTTCCGTTCCGTTCCGTTCCGTTGCGTTCCGCTCCGTTCTACTCGGGTTGATTCCATTCTATTCCATTCCATTCCATTCGATCCCATTCGATTCCATTCGATTCCATTCGATTCCATTCGATTCCACTCCATTCCATTCCATAGAATTCCATTCCATTCCATTCCATTTGAATTCCATTCCATTCCATTCCATTGAATTCCATTCCATTCCATTCCATTCCATTGAATTCCATTCCATTCCATTCCATTCCATTGAATTCCGTTCCTTTCCATTCCATTCCGTTCCGTTCCGTTCCGTTCCGTTCCGTTGCGTTCCGTTCCGTTCCGTTGCGTTCCGTTCTACTCGGGTTGATTCCATTCTATTCCATTCCATTCCATTCCATTCCATTCCATTCAATTGAATTGCATTGAATTCCATTCCATTCCATTCCATAACATTTCATTCCATTCCATTCCATTCCATTCCATTCCATTCCATTCCATTCCATTCCGTTCTACTCGGGTTGATTCCATTCTATTCCATTCCATTCCATTCGATTCCATTAGATTCCATTCGATTCCATTCGATTCCATTCGTTTCCATTCCATTCCATTCCATTCTATTCCATTGAATTCCATTCCATTCCATTCCATTCCATTCCATTCCATTGCATTCCATTCCATTGAATTCCATTGAATTCCATTCCATTCCATGGAATTCCATTCCATTCCATTCCATTCCATTCCATAGAATTCCATTCCATTCCATTCCATTCCATTGAATTCCGTTCCATTCCATTCCATTCCGTTCCGTTCCGTTCCGTTCCGTTGCGTTCCGTTCCGTTCCGTTGTGTTCCGTTCCGTTCTACTCGGGTTGATTCCATTCTATTCCATTCCATTCCATTCGATTCCATTCCATTCCATTGAATTCCATTCCATTCCATTCCATTCCATTCCATTCCATTGAATTCCATTCCATTCCATTCCATTCCATTCCATTCCATTCCATTCCATTCCATTCCATTGAATTCCATTGAATTCCATTCCATTCCATTCCATTCCATTGAATTCCATTCCATTCCATTCCATTCCATGGAATTCCGTTCCATTCCATTCCATTCCGTTCCGTTCCGTCCCGTTCCGTTCCGTTCCGTTCCGTTGCGTTCCGTTCCGTTCTCCTCGGGTTGATTCCATTCTATTCCATTCCATTCCATTCGATTCCATTCGATTCCATTCGATTCCACTCCATTCCATTCCATAGAATTCCATTCCATTCCATTCCATTCCATTGAATTCCATTCCATTCCATTCCATTCCATTGAATTCCATTCCATTGAATTCCATTCCATTGAATTCCATTCCATTCCATTCCATTCCATTCCATTCCATTCCATTCCATTCCATTCTACTGTTGTCCATTCCATTCCATTCCATTCCATTCCATTCCATTCCATTCCATTCCTTTCCATTCCATTGCATTCCATTGCATTCCATTCCATTCCATTCCATTCCATTCCAATCCACTCCACTCCACTCCACTCCATTCCACTCCACTCCACTCCGGTACATTCCATTCCATTCCATTCCATTCCATTCCATTCCATTCCATTCCGTGCTTCTCGGGTACATTCCGTTCCGTTCCATTCCATTCCATTCCATTCCATTCCGTTCCAGTGCACTCTACTCCACTCCACTCCACTCCACTCCACTCTGGTACATTCCATTCCATTCCATTCCATTCCATTTTCATTCCCATTCCATTTCCATTCCCGTTCCATTTCCATTCCCGTTTCTTTTCCATTCCCGTTCCATTTCCATTCCAGTTCCATTACCATTCCCGTTCCATTTCCATTCCCGATCCATTTCCATTCCCGATCCATTTCCATTCCCGTTCCATTTCCATTCCCGTTCCATTACCATTCCCGTTCCATTTCCGTTCCCGTTCCGTTTCCGTTCCCGTTCCATTTCCGTTCTCGTTCCGTTTCCGTTCCCGTTCCATTTCCATTCCCGTTCCATTTCCGTTCCCGTTCCATTTCCATTCCCGTTCCATTTCCATTCCCTTTCCATTTCCATTTCATTCCATTCCGTTCTGCTCGGGTACATTCCATTCCATTCCATTGCATTCCATTCCGTTCTGCTCCTGTCCATTCCATTCCATTCCATTCCGTTCCATTCCGTTCTACTCGGGTAGATTCCATTCCATTCCATTCCATTCCATTCCATTCCATTCCATTCCATTCCATTCCATTCTACTGGTGTCCATTCCATTCCATTCCATTCCATTCCATTCCATTCCATTCCATTGAATTCCATTCCATTCCATTCCATTCAATTGAATTCCGTTCCATTCCATTCCATTCCGTTCCGTTCCGTCCCGTTCCGTTCCGTTCCGTTCCGTTCCGTTGCGTTCCGTTCCGTTCTACTCGGGTTGATTAAATTCTATTCCATTCCATTCTATTCGATTCCATTCAATTCCAATCGATTCCATTCGATTCCAATCGATTCCATTGAATTCCATTCCATTCCATTCCATTCCATTGAATTCCGTTGCATTATATTCCATTCCGTTCCGTTCCGTCCCGTTCCGTTCCGTTCCGTTCCGTTGCGTGCCGTTCCGTTCTACTCGGGTTGATTCCATTCCATTCCATTCCATTCCATTCCATTCCATTCCATTCCATTCCATTGAATTCCGTTCCTTTCCATTCCATTCCGTTCCGTTCCGTTCCGTTCCGTTCCGTTGCGTTCCGTTCCGTTCCGTTGCGTTCCGTTCTACTCGGGTTGATTCCATTCTATTCCATTCCATTCCATTCCATTCCATTCCATTCCATGCCATTCCATTCCATTCCATTGAATTCCATTCCATTCCATTCCATTCCATTGAATTCCATTCCATTCCATTCCATTCCATTCTATTCCATTCCATTCCAATCCATTCCATTCCATTCCATTCCATTCCATTCCATTGCATTCCATTCCATTCCATTCCATTCCATTCCATTCCATTGAATTCCATTCCATTCCATTCCATTCCATGGAATTCCGTTCCATTCCATTCCATTCCGTTCCGTTCCGTCCCGTTCCGTTCCGTTCCGTTCCGTTGCATTCCGTTCCGTTCTACTCGGGTTGATTCCATTCTATTCCATTCCATTCCATTCGATTCCATTCGATTCCATTCGATTCCACTCCATTCCATTCCATAGAATTCCATTCCATTCCATTCCATTCCATTGAATTCCATTCCATTCCATTCCATTCCATAGAATTCCATTCCATTCCATTCCATTCCATTGAATTCCATTCCATTCCATTCCATTCCATTCCATTCCATTCCATTCCATTCCATTCCATTCCATTCCATTCCATTCCATTCTACTGGTGTCCATTCCCTTCCATTCCATTCCATTCCATTCCATTCCATTCCATTCCATTCCTTTCCATTCCATTGCATTCCATTGCATTCCATTCCATTCCATTCCGTTCCATTCCATTCCATTCCACTCCACTCCACTCCACTCCACTCCATTCCACTCCACTCCACTCGGGTATATTCAATTCCATTCCATTCCATTCCATTCCATTCCGTGCTTCTCGGGTACATTCCGTTCCGTTCCATTCCATTCCATTCCATTCCATTCCGTTCCAGTGCACTCTACTCCACTCCACTCCACTCCACTCCACTCCGGTACATTCCATTCCATTCCATTCCATTCCATTCCATTCCGTGCTTCTCGGGTACATTCCGTTCCGTTCCATTCCATTCCATTCCATTCCATTCCGTTCCAGTGCACTCTACTCCACTCCACTCCACTCCACTCCACTCTGGTACATTCCATTCCATTCCATTCCATTCCATTTCCATTCCCATTCCATTTCCATTCCCGTTCCATTTCCATTCCCGTTTCTTTTCCATTCCCGTTCCATTTCCATTCCAGTTCCATTACCATTCCCGTTCCATTTCCATTCCCGATCCATTTCCATTCCCGTTCCATTTCCATTCCCGTTCCATTTCCATTCCCGTTCCATTACCATTCCCGTTCCATTTCCGTTCCCGTTCCGTTTCCGTTCCCGTTCCATTTCCGTTCTCGTTCCGTTTCCGTTCCCGTTCCATTTCCATTCCCGTTCCATTTCCGTTCCCGTTCCATTTCCATTCCCGTTCCATTTCCATTCCCTTTCCATTTCCATTTCATTCCATTCCGTTCTGCTCGGGTACATTCCATTCCATTCCATTGCATTCCATTCCGTTCTGCTCCTGTCCATTCCATTCCATTCCATTCTGTTCCATTCCGTTCTACTCGGGTAGATTCCATTCTATTCCATTCCATTCCATTCCATTCCATTCCATTCCATTCCATTCCATTCCATTCTACTGGTGTCCATTCCATTCCATTCCATTCCATTCCATTCCATTCCATTCCATTCCATTCCATTCCATTGAATTCCATTCCATTCCATTCCATTCAATTGAATTCCGTTCCATTCCATTCCATTCCGTTCCGTTCCGTCCCGTTCCGTTCCGTTCCGTTGCGTTCCGTTCCGTTCAACTAGGGTTGATTCCATTCTATTCAATTCCATTCCATTCCATTCTACACGGGTTGATCATTCCATTCCGTTCCGTTCCGTTCCGTTCCGTTCCGTACCGTTCTACTCGGGTTGATTCCATTCTATTCCATTCCATTCCATTCGATTCCATTCGACTCCATTCCATTCCATTCCATACCATTCCATTCCATTCCATTCCATTGCATTCCATTCCACTCCATTCCTTTCCATTCCATTCCATTCCATTACATTCCATTCCGTTCCGTTCCGTTCCGTTCCGTTCCGTTGCGTTCCGTTCCGTTCTACTCGGGTTGATTCCATTCTATTCCATTCCATTCCATTTGACTCCATTCGATTCCATTCCATTCCATTGCATTGAATTCCATTCCATTCCATTCCATTCCATTCCATTCCATTCCATTCCACTCCATTGAATTCCATTCCATTCCATTCCATTCCATTCCATTCCATTCCATTCCATTCCACTCCATTCCATTACACTCCACTGCACTCCACTCCACTCCACTCCACTCCATTCCACTCCCTTCCATTCCATTAAATTGAATTCCATTCCATTCCATTCCATTCCATTCCATTCCATTCCATTCCATTCCACTCCATTCCATTCCACTCCACTCCACTCCACTCCACTCCACTCCATTCCATTCCCTTCCATTCCATTCAATTGAATTGCATTGAATTCCATTCCATTCCATTCCATAACATTTCATTCCATTCCATTCCATTCCATTCCATTCCATTCCATTCCATTCCATTCCGTTCTACTCGGGTTGATTCCATTCTATTCCATTCCATTCCATTCGATTCCATTAGATTCCATTCGATTCCATTCGATTCCATTCGTTTCCATTCCATTCCATTCCATTCTATTCCATTGAATTCCATTCCATTCCATTCCATTCCATTCCATTCCATTGCATTCCATTCCATTGAATTCCATTGAATTCCATTCCATTCCATGGAATTCCATTCCATTCCATTCCATTCCATTCCATAGAATTCCATTCCATTCCATTCCATTCCATGGAATTCCGTTCCATTCCATTCCATTCCGTTCCGTTCCGTTCCGTTCCGTTCCGTTGCGTTCCGTTCCGTTCCGTTGTGTTCCGTTCCGTTCTACTCGGGTTGATTCCATTCTATTCCATTCCATTCCAATCCATTCCATTCCATTCCATTGAATTCCATTCCATTCCATTCCATTCCATTCCATTCCATTCCATTCCATTGAATTCCATTCCATTCCATTCCATTCCATTCCATTCCATTGAATTCCATTCCATTCCATTCCATTCCATGGAATTCCGTTCCATTCCATTCCATTCCGTTCCGTTCCGTCCCGTTCCGTTCCGTTCCGTTCCGTTGCATTCCGTTCCGTTCTACTCGGGTTGATTCCATTCTATTCCATTCCATTCCATTCCATTCCATTCGATTCCATTCGATTCCACTCCATTCCATTCCATAGAATTCCATTCCATTCCATTCCATTCCATTGAATTCCATTCCATTCCATTCCATTCCATAGAATTCCATTCCATTCCATTCCATTCCATTGAATTCCATTCCATTCCATTCCATTCCATTCCATTCCATTCCATTCCATTCCATTCCATTCTACTGGTGTCCATTCCATTCCATTCCATTCCATTCCATTCCATTCCATTCCTTTCCATTCCATTGCATTCCATTGCATTCCATTCCATTCCATTCCGTTCCATTCCATTCCATTCCACTCCACTCCACTCCACTCCACTCCATTCCACTCCACTCCACTCCGGTACATTCAATTCCATTCCATTCCATTCCATTCCATTCCATTCCGTGCTTCTCGGGTACATTCCGTTCCGTTCCATTCCATTCCATTCCATTCCATTCCGTTCCAGTGCACTCTACTCCACTCCACTCCACTCCACTCCACTCCGGTACATTCCATTCCATTCCATTCCATTCCATTCCATTCCGTGCTTCTCGGGTACATTCCGTTCCGTTCCATTCCATTCCATTCCATTCCATTCCGTTCCAGTGCACTCTACTCCACTCCACTCCACTCCACTCCACTCTGGTACATTCCATTCCATTCCATTCCATTCCATTTCCATTCCCATTCCATTTCCATTCCCGTTCCATTTCCATTCCCGTTTCTTTTCCATTCCCGTTCCATTTCCATTCCAGTTCCATTACCATTCCCGTTCCATTTCCATTCCCGATCCATTTCCATTCCCGTTCCATTTCCATTCCCGTTCCATTTCCATTCCCGTTCCATTACCATTCCCGTTCCATTTCCGTTCCCGTTCCGTTTCCGTTCCCGTTCCAATTCCGTTCTCGTTCCGTTTCCGTTCCCGTTCCATTTCCATTCCCGTTCCGTTTCCGTTCCCGTTCCATTTCCATTCCCGTTCCATTTCCATTCCCTTTCCATTTCCATTTCATTCCATTCCGTTCTGCTCGGGTACATTCCATTCCATTCCATTGCATTCCATTCCGTTCTGCTCCTGTCCATTCCATTCCATTCCATTCCGTTCCATTCCGTTCTACTCGGGTAGATTCCATTCCATTCCATTCCATTCCATTCCATTCCATTCCATTCCATTCCATTCCATTCCATTCCATTCCATTCTACTGGTGTCCATTCCATTCCATTCCATTCCATTCCATTCCATTCCATTCCATTCCATTGAATTCCATTCCATTCCATTCCATTCAATTGAATTCCGTTCCATTCCATTCCATTCCGTTCCGTTCCGTCCCGTTCCGTTCCGATCCGTTGCGTTCCGTTCCGTTCAACTAGGGTTGATTCCATTCTATTCAATTCCATTCCATTCCATTCTACACGGGTTGATCATTCCATTCCGTTCCGTTCCGTTCCGTTCCGTACCGTTCTACTCGGGTTGATTCCATTCTATTCCATTCCATTCCATTCGATTCCATTCGACTCCATTCCATTCCATTCCATTCCATTCCATTCCATTGCATTCCATTCCACTCCATTCCATTCCATTCCATTCCATTCCATTACATTCCATTCCGTTCCGTTCCGTTCCGTTGCGTTCCGTTCCGTTCTACTCGGGTTGATTCCATTCTATTCCATTCCATTCCATTTGACTCCATTCGATTCCATTCCATTCCATTGCAATGAATTCCATTCCATTCCATTCCATTCCATTCCATTCCATTCCATTCCATTCCATTCCATTCCACTCCATTGAATTCCATTCCATTCCATTCCATTCCATTCCATTCCATTCCATTCCACTCCATTCCATTACACTCCACTGCACTCCACTCCACTCCACTCCACTCCATTCCACTCCCTTCCATTCCATTAAATTGAATTCCGTTCCATTCCATTCCATTCCATTCCATTCCATTCCATTCCACTCCATTCCATTCCACTCCACTCCACTCCACTCCACTCCACTCCATTCCATTCCCTTCCATTCCATTCAATTGAATTGCATTGAATTCCATTCCATTCCATTCCATAACATTTCATTCCATTCCATTCCATTCCATTCCATTCCATTCCATTCCATTCCGTTCTACTCGGGTTGATTCCATTCTATTCCATTCCATTCCATTCGATTCCATTAGATTCCATTCGATTCCATTCGATTCCATTCGTTTCCATTCCATTCCATTCCATTCTATTCCATTGAATTCCATTCCATTCCATTCCATTCCATTCCATTCCATTGCATTCCATTCCATTGAATTCCATTGAATTCCATTCCATTCCATGGAATTCCATTCCATTCCATTCCATTCCATTCCATAGAATTCCATTCCATTCCATTGAATTCCGTTCCATTCCATTCCATTGCGTTCCGTTCCGTTCCGTTCCGTTCCGTTGCGTTCCGTTCCGTTCCGTTGTGTTCCGTTCCGTTCTACTCGGGTTGATTCCATTCTATTCCATTCCATTCCATTCCATTCCATTCCATTCCATTCCATTGAATTCCATTCCATTCCATTCCATTCCATTCCATTCCATTCCATTGAATTCCATTCCATTCCATTCCATTCCATTCCATTCCATTCCATTCCATTGAATTCCATTCCATTCCATTCCATTCCATTCCATTCCATTGAATTCCATTCCATTCCATTCCATTCCATGGAATTCCGTTCCATTCCATTCCATTCCGTTCCGTTCCGTCCCGTTCCGTTCCGTTCCGTTCCGTTGCGTTCCGTTCCGTTCTCCTCGGGTTGATTCCATTCTATTCCATTCCATTCCATTCGATTCCATTCGATTCCATTCGATTCCACTCCATTCCATTCCATAGAATTCCATTCCATTCCATTCCATTCCATTGAATTCCATTCCATTCCATTCCATTCCATTGAATTCCATTCCATTCCATTCCATTCCATTGAATTCCATTCCATTCCATTCCATTCCATTCCATTCCATTCCATTCCATTCCATTCTACTGTTGTCCATTCCATTCCATTCCATTCCATTCCATTCCTTTCCATTCCATTGCATTCCATTGCATTCCATTCCATTCCATTCCATTCCATTCCAATCCACTCCACTCCACTCCACTCCATTCCACTCCACTCCACTCCGGTACATTCCATTCCATTCCATTCCATTCCATTCCATTCCATTCCATTCCGTGCTTCTCGGGTACATTCCGTTCCGTTCCATTCCATTCCATTCCATTCCATTCCGTTCCAGTGCACTCTACTCCACTCCACTCCACTCCACTCCACTCTGGTACATTCCATTCCATTCCATTCCATTCCATTTTCATTCCCATTCCATTTCCATTCCCGTTCCATTTCCATTCCCGTTTCTTTTCCATTCCCGTTCCATTTCCATTCCAGTTCCATTACCATTCCCGTTCCATTTCCATTCCCGATCCATTTCCATTCCCGATCCATTTCCATTCCCGTTCCATTTCCATTCCCGTTCCATTACCATTCCCGTTCCATTTCCGTTCCCGTTCCGTTTCCGTTCCCGTTCCATTTCCGTTCTCGTTCCGTTTCCGTTCCCGTTCCATTTCCATTCCCGTTCCATTTCCGTTCCCGTTCCATTTCCATTCCCGTTCCATTTCCATTCCCTTTCCATTTCCATTTCATTCCATTCCGTTCTGCTCGGGTACATTCCATTCCATTCCATTGCATTCCATTCCGTTCTGCTCCTGTCCATTCCATTCCATTCCATTCCGTTCCATTCCGTTCTACTCGGGTAGATTCCATTCCATTCCATTCCATTCCATTCCATTCCATTCCATTCCATTCCATTCCATTCTACTGGTGTCCATTCCATTCCATTCCATTCCATTCCATTCCATTCCATTCCATTCCATTGAATTCCATTCCATTCCATTCCATTCAATTGAATTCCGTTCCATTCCATTCCATTCCGTTCCGTTCCGTCCCGTTCCGTTCCGTTCCGTTCCGTTCCGTTGTGTTCCGTTCCGTTCTACTCGGGTTGATTAAATTCTATTCCATTCCATTCTATTCGATTCCATTCAATTCCAATCGATTCCATTCGATTCCAATCGATTCCATTGAATTCCATTCCATTCCATTCCATTCCATTGAATTCCGTTGCATTATATTCCATTCCGTTCCGTTCCGTCCCGTTCCGTTCCGTTCCGTTCCGTTGCGTGCCGTTCCGTTCTACTCGGGTTGATTCCATTCCATTCCATTCCATTCCATTCCATTCCATTCCATTCCATTCCATTCCATTGAATTCCATTCCATTCCATTCCATTCCATTCCATTCCATTCCATTCCATTCCGTTCTACTCGGGTTGATTCCATTCTATTCCATTCCATTCCATTCGATCTCATTCGATTCCATTCGATTCCATTCGATTCCACTCCATTCCATTCCATTGAATTCCATTCCATTCCATTCCATTCCATTCCATTCCATTCCATTGATTTCCATTCCATTCCATTCCATTCCATTCCATTCCATTCCATTCCATTGAATACCATTCCATTCCATTGAATTCCATTCCATTCCATTCCATTCCATTCCATTCCATTCCATTGAATTCCATTCCATTCCATTGAATTCCATTCCATTCCATTCCATTCCATTGAATTCCGTTCCATTCCATTCCATTCCATTCCATTCCATTGAATTCCATTCCATTCCATTCCATAGAATTCCGTTCCATTCCATTCCATTCCATTCCATTCCATTCCATTCCATTCCATTCCATTGAATTCAATTCCATTTCATTCCATTCCTTTCCATTGAATTCCATTCTGTTCCATTCCATTCCTTTGAATTCCGTTCCATTCCATTCCATTCCATTCCTTTCCTTTCCGTTCCGTTCCATTCCGTTCCGTTGCGTTCCGCTCCGTTCTACTCGGGTTGATTCCATTCTATTCCATTCCATTCCATTCGATCCCATTCGATTCCATTCGATTCCATTCGATTCCATTCGATTCCACTCCATTCCATTCCATAGAATTCCATTCCATTCCATTCCATTTGAATTCCATTCCATTCCATTCCATTGAATTCCATTCCATTCCATTCCATTCCATTGAATTCCATTCCATTCCATTCCATTCCATTGAATTCCGTTCCTTTCCATTCCATTCCGTTCCGTTCCGTTCCGTTCCGTTCCGTTGCGTTCCGTTCCGTTCCGTTGCGTTCCGTTCTACTCGGGTTGATTCCATTCTATTCCATTCCATTCCATTCCATTCCATTCCATTCCATGCCATTCCATTCCATTCCATTGAATTCCATTCCATTCCATTCCATTCCATTGAATTCCGTTCCATTCCATTCCATACCCTTCCGTTCCGTCCCGTTCCGTTCCGTTCCGTTCCGTTGCGTGCCGTTCCGTTCTACTCAGGTTGATTACATTCTATTCCATTCCATTCCATTCGATTCCATTCGATTCCATTCGATTCCATTCGATTGCATTCGATTCCATTCGTTGCCATTCCATTCCATTCCATTGAATTCCATTCCGTTCCATTCCATTCCATTCCATTCCATTGAATTCCATTCCATTCCATTCCATTCCTTTCCATTCCATTGAATTCCATTCCATTCCATTCCATTCCATTCCATTCCATTCCATTGAATTCCATTCCATTCCATTCCATAGAATTCCGTTCCATTCCATTCCATTCCATTCCATTCCATTCCATTCCATTGAATTCCATTCCGTTCCATTCCATTCCATTGAATTCCGTTCCATTCCACTCCATTCCATTCCGTTCCGTTCCGTTCCGTTCCGTTCCGTTCCGTTGCGTTCCGCTCCGTTCTACTCGGGTTGATTCCATTCTATTCCATTCCAGTCCATTCGATCCCATTCGATTCCATTCGATTCCACTCCATTCCATTCCATAGAATTCCATTCCATTCCATTCCATCCCATTCCATTCCATTGAATTCCATTCCATTCCATTCCATTCCATTCCATTCCATTGAATTCCATTCCATTCCATTCCATTCCATGGAATTCCATTCCATTCCATTCCATTCCATGGAAATCCATTCCATTCCATTCCATTCCATTCCATTCCATAGAATTCCATTCCATTCCATTCCATTCCATTGAATTCCGTTCCATTCCGTTCCATTCCGTTCCGTTCCGTTCCGTTCCGTTGCGTTCCGTTCCGTTCCGTTGTGTTCCGTTCCGTTCTACTCGGGTTGATTCCATTCTATTCCATTCCATTCCAATCCATTCCATTCCATTCCATTGAATTCCATTCCATTCCATTCCATTCCATTCCATTCCATTCCATTCCATTGAATTCCATTCCATTCCATTCCATTCCATTCCATTCCATTGAATTCCATTCCATTCCATTCCATTCCATGGAATTCCGTTCCATTCCATTCCATTCCGTTCCGTTCCGTCCCGTTCCGTTCCGTTCCGTTCAGTTCCGTTCCGTTCCGTTCTACTCGGGTTGATTCCATTCTATTCCATTCCATTCCATTCGATTCCATTCGATTCCATTCGATTCCACTCCATTCCATTCCATAGAATTCCATTCCATTCCATTCCATTCCATTGAATTCCATTCCATTCCATTCCATTCCATAGAATTCCATTCCATTCCATTCCATTCCATTGAATTCCATTCCATTCCATTCCATTCCATTCCATTCCATTCCATTCCATTCCATTCTACTGGTGTCCATTCCATTCCATTCCATTCCATTCCATTCCATTCCATTCCATTCCATTCCATTCCTTTCCATTCCATTTCATTCCATTGCATTCCATTCCATTCCATTCCGTTCCATTCCATTCCATTCCACTCCACTGCACTCCACTCCACTCCATTCCACTCCACTCCACTCCGGTACATTCCATTCCATTCCATTCCATTCCATTCCATTCCATTCCATTCCGTGCTTCTCGGGTACATTCCGTTCCGTTCCATTCCATTCCATTCCATTCCATTCCGTTCCAGTGCACTCTACTCCACTCCACTCCACTCCACTCCACTCCGGTACATTCCATTCCATTCCATTCCATTCCATTCCATTCCGTGCTTCTCGGGTACATTCCGTTCCGTTCCATTCCATTCCATTCCATTCCATTCCGTTCCAGTGCACTCTACTCCACTCCACTCCACTCCACTCCACTCTGGTACATTCCATTCCATTCCATTCCATTCCATTTCCATTCCCATTCCATTTCCATTCCCGTTCCATTTCCATTCCCGTTTCTTTTCCATTCCCGTTCCATTTCCATTCCAGTTCCATTACCATTCCCGTTCCATTTCCATTCCCGATCCATTTCCATTCCCGTTCCATTTCCATTCCCGTTCCATTTCCATTCCCGTTCCATTACCATTCCCGTTCCATTTCCGTTCCCGTTCCGTTTCCGTTCCCGTTCCATTTCCGTTCTCGTTCCGTTTCCGTTCCCGTTCCATTTCCATTCCCGTTCCATTTCCGTTCCCTTTCCATTTCCATTTCATTCCATTCCGTTCTGCTCGGGTACATTCCATTCCATTCCATTGCATTCCATTCCGTTCTGCTCCTGTCCATTCCATTCCATTCCATTCCGTTCCATTCCGTTCTACTCGGGTAGATTCCATTCCATTCCATTCCATTCCATTCCATTCCATTCCATTCCATTCCATTCTACTGGTGTCCATTCCATTCCATTCCATTCCATTCCATTCAATTCCATTCCATTCCATTCCATTCCATTGAATTCCATTCCATTCCATTCCATTCAATTGAATTCCGTTCCATTCCATTCCATTCCGTTCCGTTCCGTCCCGTTCCGTTCCGTTCCGTTCCGTTCCGTTGCGTTCCGTTCCGTTCTACTCGGGTTGATTAAATTCTATTCCATTCCATTCTATTCGATTCCATTCGATTCCAATCGATTCCATTCGATTCCATTCGATTCCATTGAATTCCATTCCATTCCATTCCATTCCATTGAATTCCATTCCATTCCATTCCATTCCATTCCATTCCATTCCATTCCATTCCATTCCATTCCATTCCATTCTACTGGTGTCCATTCCATTCCATTCCATTCCATTCCATTCCATTCCATTCCATTCCTTTCCATTCCATTGCATTCCATTGCATTCCATTCCATTCCATTCCGTTCCATTCCATTCCATTCCACTCCACTCCACTCCACTCCACTCCATTCCACTCCACTCCACTCCGGTACATTCCATTCCATTCCATTCCATTCCATTCCATTCCATTCCATTCCGTGCTTCTCGGGTACATTCCGTTCCGTTCCATTCCATTCCATTCCATTCCATTCCGTTCCAGTGCACTCTACTCCACTCCACTCCACTCCACTCCACTCCGGTACATTCCATTCCATTCCATTCCATTCCATTCCATTCCATTCCGTGCTTCTCGGGTACATTCCGTTCCGTTCCATTCCATTCCATTCCATTCCATTCCGTTCCAGTGCACTCTACTCCACTCCACTCCACTCCACTCCACTCTGGTACATTCCATTCCATTCCATTCCATTCCATTTCCATTCCCATTCCATTTCCATTCCCGTTCCATTTCCATTCCCGTTTCTTTTCCATTCCCGTTCCATTTCCATTCCAGTTCCATTACCATTCCCGTTCCATTTCCATTCCCGATCCATTTCCATTCCCGTTCCATTTCCATTCCCGTTCCATTTCCATTCCCGTTCCATTACCATTCCCGTTCCATTTCCGTTCCCGTTCCGTTTCCGTTCCCGTTCCATTTCCGTTCTCGTTCCGTTTCCGTTCCCGTTCCATTTCCATTCCCGTTCCATTTCCGTTCCCGTTCCATTTCCATTCCCGTTCCATTTCCATTCCCTTTCCATTTCCATTTCATTCCATTCCGTTCTGCTCGGGTACATTCCATTCCATTCCATTGCATTCCATTCCGTTCTGCTCCTGTCCATTCCATTCCATTCCATTCCGTTCCATTCCGTTCTACTCGGGTAGATTCCATTCCATTCCATTCCATTCCATTCCATTCCATTCCATTCCATTCCATTCTACTGGTGTCCATTCCATTCCATTCCATTCCATTCCATTCCATTCCATTCCATTCCATTCCATTCCATTGAATTCCATTCCATTCCATTCCATTCAATTGAATACCGTTCCATTCCATTCCATTCCGTTCCGTTCCGTCCCGTTCCGTTCCGTTCCGTTCCGTTGCGTTCCGTTCCGTTCTACTCGGGTTGATTAAATTCTATTCCATTCCATTCTATTCGATTCCATTCGATTCCAATCGATTCCATTCGATTCCATTCGATTCCATTGAATTCCATTCCATTCCATTCGATTCCATTGAATTCCATTCCATTCCATTCCATTCCATTCCATTCCATTCCATTCCATTCCATTCTACTGGTGTCCATTCCATTCCATTCCATTCCATTCCATTCCATTCCATTCCATTCCTTTCCATTCCATTGCATTCCATTGCATTCCATTCCATTCCATTCCGTTCCATTCCATTCCATTCCACTCCACTCCACTCCACTCCACTCCATTCCACTCCACTCCACTCCGGTACATTCCATTCCATTCCATTCCATTCCATTCCATTCCGTGCTTCTGGGGTACATTCCGTTCCGTTCCATTCCATTCCATTCCATTCCATTCCGTTCCAGTGCACTCTACTCCACTCCACTCCACTCCACTCCGGTACATTCCATTCCATTCCATTCCATTCCATTCCATTCCGTGCTTCTCGGGTACATTCCGTTCCGTTCCATTCCATTCCATTCCATTCCATTCCGTTCCAGTTCACTCTACTCCACTCCACTCCACTCCACTCCACTCTGGTACATTCCATTCCATTCCATTCCATTCCATTTCCATTCCCATTCCATTTCCATTCCCGTTCCATTTCCATTCCCGTTTCTTTTCCATTCCCGTTCCATTTCCATTCCAGTTCCATTACCATTCCCGTTCCATTTCCATTCCCGATCCATTTCCATTCCCGTTCCATTTCCATTCCCTTTCCATTTCCATTTCATTCCATTCCGTTCTGCTCGGGTACATTCCATTCCATTCCATTGCATTCCATTCCGTTCTGCTCCTGTCCATTCCATTCCATTCCATTCCGTTCCATTCCGTTCTACTCGGGTAGATTCCATTCCTTTCCATTCCATTCCATTCCATTCCATTCCATTCCATTCCATTCCATTCCATTCTACTGGTGTCCATTCCATTCCATTCCATTCCATTCCATTCCATTCCATTCCATTCCATTCCATTCCATTGAATTCCATTCCATTCCATTCCATTCAATTGAATTCCGTTCCATTCCATTCCATTCCGTTCCGTTCCGTCCCGTTCCGTTCCGTTCCGTTCCGTCCCGTTCCGTTCCGTTCCGTTCCGTTCCGTTGCGTTCCGTTCCGTTCTACTCGGGTTGATTAAATTCTATTCCATTCCATTCTATTCGATTCCATTCGATTCCAATCGATTCCATTCGATTCCATTCGATTCCATTGAATTCCATTCCATTCCATTCCATTCCATTGAATTCCATTCCATTCCATTCCATTCCATTCCATTCCATTCCATTCCATTCCATTCTACTGGTGTCCATTCCATTCCATTCCATTCCATTCCATTCCATTGCATTCCATTCCTTTCCATTCCATTGCATTCCATTGCATTCCATTCCATTCCATTCCGTTCCATTCCATTCCATTCCACTCCACTCCACTCCACTCCACTCCATTCCACTCCACTCCACTCCGGTACATTCCATTCCATTCCATTCCATTCCATTCCATTCCATTCCATTCCGTGCTTCTCGGGTACATTCCGTTCCGTTCCATTCCATTCCATTCCATTCCATTCCGTTCCAGTGCACTCTACTCCACTCCACTCCACTCCACTCCACTCCGGTACATTCCATTCCATTCCATTCCATTCCATTCCATTCCATTCCGTGCTTCTCGGGTACATTCCGTTCCGTTCCATTCCATTCCATTCCATTCCATTCCATTCCGTTCCAGTGCACTCTACTCCACTCCACTCCACTCCACTCCACTCTGGTACATTCCATTCCATTCCATTCCATTCCATTTCCATTCCCATTCCATTTCCATTCCCGTTCCATTTCCATTCCCGTTTCTTTTCCATTCCCGTTCCATTTCCATTCCAGTTCCATTACCATTCCCGTTCCATTTCCATTCCCGATCCATTTCCATTCCCGTTCCATTTCCATTCCCGTTCCATTTCCATTCCCGTTCCATTACCATTCCCGTTCCATTTCCGTTCCCGTTCCGTTTCCGTTCCCGTTCCATTTCCGTTCTCGTTCCGTTTCCGTTCCCGTTCCATTTCCATTCCCGTTCCATTTCCGTTCCCGTTCCATTTCCATTCCCGTTCCATTTCCATTCCCTTTCCATTTCCATTTCATTCCATTCCGTTCTGCTCGGGTACATTCCATTCCATTCCATTGCATTCCATTCCGTTCTGCTCCTGTCCATTCCATTCCATTCCATTCCGTTCCATTCCGTTCTACTCGGGTAGATTCCATTCCATTCCATTCCATTCCATTCCATTCCATTCCATTCCATTCCATTCCATTCCATTCCATTCCATTCTACTGGTGTCCATTCCATTCCATTCCATTCCATTCCATTCCATTCCATTCCATTGAATTCCATTCCATTCCATTCCATTCAATTGAATTCCGTTCCATTCCATTCCATTCCGTTCCGTTCCGTCCCGTTCCGTTCCGTTCCGTTCCGTTCCGTTGCGTTCCGTTCCGTTCTACTCGGGTTGATTAAATTCTTTTCCATTCCATTCTATTCGATTCCATTCGATTCCAATCGATTCCATTCGATTCCATTCGATTCCATTGAATTCCATTCCATTCCATTCCATTCCATTGAATTCCGTTGCATTATATTCCATTCCGTCCGTTCCGTCCCGTTCCGTTCCGTTCCGTTCCGTTGCGTGCCGTTCCGTTCTACTCGGGTTGATTCCATTCCATTCCATTCCATTCCATTCCATTGAATTCCATTCCATTCCATTCCATTCCGTTCTACTCGGGTTGATTCCATTCTATTCCATTCCATTCCATTCGATCTCATTCGATTCCATTCGATTCCATTCGATTCCACTCCATTCCATTCCATTGAATTCCATTCCATTCCATTCCATTCCATTCCATTCCATTGAATTCCATTCCATTCCATTCCATTCCATTCCATTCCATTCCATTGAATACCATTCCATTCCATTGAATTCCATTCCATTCCATTCCATTCCATTCCATTCCATTCCATTCCATTCCATTGAATTCCATTCCATTCCATTCCATTCCATTCCATTGAATTCCATTCCATTCCATTCCATTCCATGGAATTCCGTTCCATTCCATTCCATTCCGTTCCGTTCCGTCCCGTTCCGTTCCGTTCCGTTCCGTTGCGTTCCGTTCCGTTCTACTCGGGTTGATTCCATTCTATTCCATTCCATTCCATTCGATTCCATTCGATTCCATTCGATTCCACTCCATTCCATTCCATAGAATTCCATTCCATTCCATTCCATTCCATTGAATTCCATTCCATTCCATTCCATTCCATAGAATTCCATTCCATTCCATTCCATTCCATTGAATTCCATTCCATTCCATTCCATTCCATTCCATTCCATTCCATTCCATTCCATTCCATTCTACTGGTGTCCATTCCATTCCATTCCATTCCATTCCATTCCATTCCATTCCATTCCTTTCCATTCCATTGCATTCCATTGCATTCCATTCCATTCCATTCCGTTCCATTCCATTCCATTCCACTCCACTCCACTCCACTCCACTCCATTCCACTCCACTCCACTCCGGTACATTCCATTCCATTCCATTCCATTCCATTCCATTCCATTCCATTCCGTGCTTCTAGGGTACATTCCGTTCCGTTCCATTCCATTCCATTCCATTCCATTCCGTTCCAGTGCACTCTACTCCACTCCACTCCACTCCACTCCACTCCGGTACATTCCATTCCATTCCATTCCATTCCATTCCATTCCATTTCCATTCCCATTCCATTTCCATTCCCGTTCCATTTCCATTCCCGTTTCTTTTCCATTCCCGTTCCATTTCCATTCCAGTTCCATTACTATTCCCGTTCCATTTCCATTCCCGATCCATTTCCATTCCCGTTCCTTTTCCATTCCCGTTCCATTTCCATTCCCGTTCCGTTACCATTCCCGTTCCATTTCCGTTCCCGTTCCGTTTCCGTTCCCGTTCCATTTCCGTTCTCGTTCCGTTTCCGTTCCCGTTCCATTTCCATTCCCGTTCCATTTCCGTTCCCGTTCCATTTCCATTCCCTTTCCATTTCCATTTCATTCCATTCCGTTCTGCTCGGGTACATTCCATTCCATTCCTTTGCATTCCATTCCGTTCTGCTCCTGTCCATTCCATTCCATTCCATTCCGTTCCATTCCGTTCTACTCGGGTAGATTCCATTCCATTCCATTCCATTCCATTCCATTCCATTCCATTCCATTCCATTCTACTGGTGTCCATTCCATTCCATTCCATTCCATTCCATTCCATTCCATTCCATTCCATTGCATTCCATTCCATTCCATTCCATTCCATTCCATTCCGTTCCGTTCTACTCGGTTACATTCCATTCAATTCCATTCCATTCCGTTCTACTCGGGTAGATTCCATTCCATTCCATTCCATTCCTTTCCATTCCATTGCATTCCATTGCATTGCATTGCACTCAATTCCATTCCATTCCATTCCATTCCATTCCATTCCATTCCATTCCATTCCGTTCCGTTCAACTCGGTTACATTCCATTCAATTACATTCCATTCCGTTCTACTCGGTTACATTCCATTAAATTCCATTCCATTCCATTCCAATCCATTCCATTCCATTCCATTCCGTTCTACTCGGGTACATTCCATTCCATTCCATTCCATTCCATTCCATTCCATTCCATTCCATTCCATTCCGTTCTACTTTGTTACATTCCATTCCATTCCATTCCATTCCATTCCATTCCATTCCATTCCATTCCATTCCGTTCTACTCGGGTTGATTCCACTCTATTCCATTCCATTCTATTCCATTCCATTCCACCCCATTCCATTCCATTGAATTCCATTCCATTCCATTCCATTCCATTCTATTCCATGGAATTCCATTCCATTCCATTCCATTCCATTCCATTGAATTCCATTCCATTCCATTCCATTCAATTGAATTCCGTTCCATTCCATTCCATTCCGTTCCGTTCCGTCCCGTTCCGTTCCGTTCCGTTGCGTTCCGTTCCGTTCTACTCGGGTTGATTAAATTCTATTCCATTCCATTCTATTCGATTCCATTCGATTCCAATCGATTCCATTCGATTCCATTCGATTCCATTGAATTCCATTCCATTCCATTCCATTCCATTGAATTCCGTTGCATTATATTCCATTCCGTTCCTTTCCGTCCCGTTCCGTTCCGTTCCGTTCCGTTGCGTGCCGTTCCGTTCTACTCGGGTTGATTCCATTCCATTCCATTCCATTCCATTCCATTCCATTCCATTCCATTCCATTGAATTCCATTCCATTCCATTCCATTCCATTCCATTCCATTCCATTCCATTCCGTTCTACTCGGGTTGATTCCATTCTATTCCATTCCATTCCATTCGATCTCATTCGATTCCATTCGATTCCATTCGATTCCACTCCATTCCATTCCATTGAATTCCATTCCATCCCATTCCATTCCATTCCATTCCATTGAATTCCATTCCATTCCATTCCATTCCATTCCATTCCATTCCATTCCATTCCATTCCATTCCATTCCATTGAATTCCATTCCATTCCATTGAATTCCATTCCATTCCATTCCATTCCATTGAATTCCGTTCCATTCCATTCCATTCCATTCCATTCCATTGAATTCCATTCCATTCCATTCCATAGAATTCCGTTCCATTCCATTCCATTCCATTCCATTCCATTCCATTCCATTCCATTCCATTGAATTCCATTCTGTTCCATTCCATTCCTTTGAATTCCGTTCCATTCCATTCCATTCCATTCCTTTCCGTTCCGTTCCGTTCCGTTCCGTTGCGTTCCGCTCCGTTTTACTCGGGTTGATTCCATTCTATTCCATTCCATTCCATTCGATCCCATTCGATTCCATTCGATTCCATTCGATTCCATTCGATTCCACTCCATTCCATTCCATAGAATTCCATTCCATTCCATTCCATTTGAATTCCATTCCATTCCATTCCATTCCATTCCATTCCATTCCATTCCATTCCATTCCATTCCATTGAATTCCATTCCATCCCATTCCATTCCATTGAATTCCGTTCCTTTCCATTCCATTCCGTTCCGTTTCGTTCCGTTCCGTTCCGTTGCGTTCCGTTCCGTTCCGTTGCGTTCCGTTCCGTTCTACTCGGGTTGATTCCATTCTATTCCATTCAATTCCATTCCATTCCATTCCATTCCATTCCATCCCATTCCATTGAATTCCATTCCATTCCATTCCATTCCATTGAATTCCGTTCCATTCCATTCCATACCCTTCTGTTCCGTCCCGTTCCGTTCCGTTCCGTTCCGTTGCGTGCCGTTCCGTTCTACTCAGGTTGATTACATTCTATTCCATTCCATTCCATTCGATTCCATTCGATTCCAATCGATTCCATTCGATTGCATTCGATTCCATTCGTTGCCATTCCATTCCATTCCATTGAATTCCATTCCGTTCCATTCCATTCCATTCCATTCCATTGAATTCCATTCCATTCCATTCCATTCTTTCCATTCCATTGAATTCCATTCCATTCCATTCCATTCCATTCCATTCCATTCCATTCCATTCCATTCCATAGAATTCCGTTCCATTCCATTCCATTCCATTCCATTCCATTCCATTGAATTCCTTTCCGTTCCATTCCATTCCATTGAATTCCGTTCCATTCCACTCCATTCCATTCCGTTCCGTTCCGTTCCGTTCCGTTCCGTTCCGTTGCGTTCCGCTCCGTTCTACTCGGGTTGATTCCATTCTATTCCATTCCAGTCCATTCGATCCCATTCGATTCCATTCGATTCCATTCGATTCCATTCGATTCCACTCCATTCCATTCCATAGAATTCCATTCCATTCCATTCCATCCCATTCCATTCCATGGAATTCCATTCCATTCCATTCCATTCCATTCCATTCCATTCCATTGAATTCCATTCCATTCCATTCCAGTCCATGGAATTCCATTCCATTCCATTCCATTCCATGGAATTCCATTCCATTCCATTCCATTCCATGGAATTCCATTCCATTCCATTCCATTCCATTCCATAGAATTCCATTCCATTCCATTCCATTCCATTGAATTCCGTTCCATTCCGTTCCATTCCGTTCCGTTCCGTTCCGTTCCGTTGCGTTCCGTTCCGTTCCGTTGTGTTCCGTTCCGTTCTACTCGGGTTGATTCCATTCTATTCCACTCCATTCCAATCCATTCCATTCCATTCGATTCAATTGAATTCCATTCCATTCCATTCCATTCCATGGAATTCCGTTCCATTCCATTCCATTCCGTTCCGTTCCGTCCCGTTCCGTTCCGTTCCGTTCCGTTGCGTTCCGTTCCGTTCTACTCGGGTTGATTCAATTCTATTCCATTCCATTCCATTCGATTCCATTCGATTCCATTCGATTCCACTCCATTCCATTCCATAGAATTCCATTCCATTCCATTCCATTCCATTGAATTCCTTTCCATTCCATTCCATTCCATTGAAATCCATTCCATTCCATTCCATTCCATTCCATTGAATTCCATTCCATTCCATTCCATTCCGTTCCATTCCCTTCCATTCCATTCCTTTCCATTCCATTTCATTCCATTGCATTCCATTCCATTCCATTCCATTCCACTCCACTCCACTCCACTCCACTCCATTCCACTCCACTCCACTCCGGTACATTCCATTCCATTCCATTCCATTCCATTCCGTGCTTCTCGGGTACATTCCGTTCCGTTCCATTCCATTCCATTCCATTCCATTCCGTTCCAGTGCACTCTACTCCACTCCACTCCACTCCACTCCACTCCGGTACATTCCATTCCATTCCATTCCATTCCATTTCCATTCCCATTCCATTTCCATTCCCGTTCCATTTCCATTCCCGTTTCTTTTCCATTCCCGTTCCATTTCCATTCCAGTTCCATTACCATTCCCGTTCCATTTCCATTCCCGATCCATTTCCATTCCCGTTCCTTTTCCATTCCCGTTCCATTTCCATTCCCGTTCCGTTACCATTCCCGTTCCATTTCAGTTCCCGTTCCATTTCCATTCCCGTTCCATTTCCATTCCCTTTCCATTTCCATTTCATTCCATTCCGTTCTGCTCGGGTACATTCCATTCCATTCCATTGCATTCCATTCCGTTCTGCTCCTGTCCATTCCATTCCATTCCATTCCGTTCCATTCCGTTCTACTCGGGTAGATTCCATTCCATTCCATTCCATTCCATTCCATTCCTTTCCATTCCATTCCATTCCATTCCATTCTACTGGTGTCCATTCCATTCCATTCCATTCCATTCCATTCCATTCCATTCCATTCCATTCCATTGCATTCCATTCCATTCCATTCCATTCCATTCCGTTCCGTTCTACTCGGTTACATTCCATTCAATTCCATTCCATTCCGTTCTACTCAGGTAGATTCCATTCCATTCCATTCCATTCCTTTCCATTCCATTGCATTCCATTGCATTGCATTGCACTCAATTCCATTCCATTCCATTCCATTCCATTCCATTCCATTCCATTCCATTCCATTCCGTTCCATTCAACTCGGTTACATTCCATTCAATTACATTCCATTCCGTTCTACTCGGTTACATTCCATTCCATTCCATTCCATTCCATTCCAATCCATTCCATTCCATTCCATTCCGTTCTACTCGGGTTGATTCCATTCTTTTCCATTACATTCCATTCGATCCCATTTGATTCCATTCGATTCCATTCAATTCCATTCGATTCCATTCCATTCCACTCCATTCCATTCCATTGAATTCCATTCCATTCCATTCCATTCCATTCCATTCCTATTCATTCCATTCTACTCGGGTTGATTCCATTCCATTCCAATCCATTCCATTCCATTCCATTCCATTGAATTCCATTCCATTCCATTCCATTCCATTCCATTCCATTCCATTCCATTGAATTCCATTCCATTCCTTTCCATTCCATTCCACTCCATTCCATTCCACTCCACTCCACTCCACTCCACTCCACTCCATTCCATTCCCTTCCATTCCATTCAATTGAATTGCATTGAATTCCATTCCATTCCATTCCATAACATTTCATTCCATTCCATTCCATTCCATTCCATTCCACTCCATTCCATTCCGTTCTACTCGGGTTGATTCCATTCTATTCCATTCCATTTCATTCGATTCCATTAGATTCCATTCGATTCCATTCGATTCCATTCCATTCCACTCCATTCCATTCCATTGAATTCCATTCCATTCCATTCCATTCCATTCCTATTCATTCCATTCTACTCGGGTTGATTCCATTCCATTCCAATCCATTCCATTCCATTCCATTCCATTGAATTCCATTCCATTCCATTCCATTCCATTCCATTCCATTCCATTCCATTGAATTCCATTCCATTCCTTTCCATTCCATTCCACTCCATTCCATTCCACTCCACTCCACTCCACTCCACTCCACTCCATTCCATTCCCTTCCATTCCATTCAATTGAATTGCATTGAATTCCATTCCATTCCATTCCATAACATTTCATTCCATTCCATTCCATTCCATTCCATTCCATTCCATTCCATTCCGTTCTACTCGGGTTGATTCCATTCTATTCCATTCCATTTCATTCGATTCCATTAGATTCCATTCGATTCCATTCGATTCCATTCGTTTCCATTCCATTCCATTCCATTCTTTTCCATTGAATTCCATTCCATTCCATTCCATTCCATTCCATTCCATTGCATTCCATTCCATCGAATTCCATTGAATTCCATTCCATTCCATGGAATTCCATTCCATTCCATTCCATTCCATTCCATAGAATTCCATTCCATTCCATTCCATTCCATTGAATTCCGTTCCATTCCATTCCATTCCGTTCCGTTCCGTTCCGTTCCGTTCCGTTGCGTTCCGTTCCGTTCCGTTGTGTTCCGTTCCATTCTACTCGGGTTGATTCCATTCTATTCCATTCCATTCCAATCCATTCCATTCCATTCCATGGAATTCCATTCCATTCCATTCCATTCCATTCCATTCCATTCCATTCCATTCCATTCCATTCCATTGAATTCCATTCCATTCCATTCCATTCCATGGAATTCCGTTCCATTCCATTCCATTCCGTTCCGTTCCGTCCCGTTCCGCTCCGTTCCGTTCCGTTGCGTTCCGTTCCGTTCTACTCGGGTTGATTCCATTCTATTCCATTCCATTCCATTCGATTCCATTCGATTCCATTCGATTCCACTCCATTCCATTCCATAGAATTCCATTCCATTCCATTCCATTCCATTGAATTCCATTCCATTCCATTCCATTCCATTGAATTCCATTCCATTCCATTCCATTCCATTGAATTCCATTCCATTCCATTCCATTCCATTCCATTCCATTCCATTCCATTCCATTCTACTGGTGTCCATTCCATTCCATTCCATTCCATTCCATTCCATTCCATTCCTTTCCATTCCATTGCATTCCATTGCATTCCATTCCATTCCATTCCATTCCATTCCATTCCATTCCATTCCACTCCACGCCACTCCACTCCACTTCATTCCACTCCACTCCACTCCGGTACATTCCATTCCATTCCATTCCATTCCATTCCATTCCATTCCGTGCTATTCGGGTACATTCCGTTCCGTTCCATTCCATTCCATTCCATTCCATTCCGTTCCAGTGCACTCTACTCCACTCCACTCCACTCCACTCCACTCCGGTACATTCCATTCCATTCCATTCCATTTCCATTCCCATTCCATTTCCATTCCCGTTCCATTTCCATTCCCGTTTCTTTTCCATTCCCGTTCCATTTCCATTCCAGTTAAATTACCTTTCCCGTTCCATTTCCATTCCCGATCCATTTCCATTCCCGTTCCATTTCCATTCCCGTTCCATTTCCATTCCCGTTCCATTACCATTCCCGTTCCATTTCCGTTCCCGTTCCGTTTCCGTTCCCGTTCCATTTCCGTTCTCGTTCCGTTTCCGTTCCCGTTCCATTTCCATTCCCGTTCCATTTCCGTTCCCGTTCCTTTTCCATTCCCGTTCCATTTCCATTCCCTTTCCATTTCCATTTCATTCCATTCCGTTCTGCTCGGGTACATTCCATTCCATTCCATTGCATTCCATTCCGTTCTGCTCCTGTCCATTCCATTCCATTCCATTCCGTTCCATTCCGTTCTACTCGGGTAGATTCCATTCCATTCCATTCCATTCCATTCCATTCCATTCCATTCCATTCCATTCCATTCTACTGGTGTCCATTCCATTCCATTCCATTCCATTCCATTCCATTCCATTCCATTCCATTCCATTCCATTCTACTCGGGTTGATTCCATTCTATTCCATTCCATTCCATTCGATCCCATTCGATTCCATTCGATTCCGTTCCATTCCATTCCATTCCATTCCATTGAATTCCATTCCATTCCATTCCATTGAATTCCGTTCCATTCCATTCCATTCCGTTCCGTTCCGTCCCGTTCCATTCCATTCCGTTCCGTTGCGTGCCGTTCTGTTCTACTCGGGATGATTCCATTCTATTCCATTCCATTCCATTCCATTCCATTCCATTCCAATTGATTCCATTCGATTCCATTCGATTCCATTCCATTCCATTCCATTGAATTCCATTCCGTTCCACTCCATTCCATTCCATTCCATTGAATTCCATTCCAATCCGTTCCATTCCATTCCATTCCATTGAATTCCATTCCATTCCATTCCATTCCATTCCATTCCATTGAATTCCATTCCATTCCATTCCATTCCATTCCATTCCATTGAATTCCATTCCATTCCATTCCATAGAATTCCGTTCCATTACTTTCCATTCCATTCCATTCCATTCCTTTCCATTCCATTTGAATTCCATTCCATTCCATTCCATTCCATTCTATTCCATTCCATTCCATTCCATTCCGTTCCATTCCATTCTACTCGGGTTGATTGCATTCTATTCCATTCCATTCCATTCGATTCCATTCGATTCCATTCGATTCCATTCGATTCCATTCCATTCCATTCCATTCCATTCCATTCCATTGAATTCCCTTCCATTCCATTCCATTCCATTCCATTGAATTCCATTCCATTCCATTCCATTGCATTCCATTCCATTCCATTCCATTCCATTCCATTCCATTCCATTCCATTCCATTGAATTCCATTCCATTCCATTCCATTCCATTGAATTCCGTTCCTTTCCATTCCATTCCGTTCCGTTCCGTTCCGTTCCGTTCCGTTCCGTTCCGTTGCGTTCCGTTCCGTTCCGTTGCGTTCCGTTCCGTTCTACTCGGGTTGATTCCACTCCATTCCATTCCATTCCATTCCATTCCATTCCATTCCATTCCATTCCATTCCAGTCCATTCCATTCCATTCCATTCCATTCCATTTCATTGCATTCCATTCCATTCCATTCCATTCCATTCCATTCCATTCCATTCCATTCCATTCCATTCCAGTCCATTCCATTCCATTCCATTCCATTCCATTTCATTGCATTCCATTCCATTCCATTCCATTCCATTCCTTTCCATTCCATTCCATTCCATTCCATTCCATTCCATTCCATTCCATTCCTTTCTACTCGTGTTGATTCCATTCCATTCCATTCCATTCCATTCCATTCCATTCCATTCCATTCCATTCCGTTCCGTTCCATTCCATTCCATTCCCTTCCATTCCATTCCATTCCAATCCAATCCATTCTACTCGGGTTTATTCCATTCAATTCCATTCCATTCCATTCCATTCCTTTCCCTTCCATTCCATTCCATTCGGTTCCATTCGATTCCATTCGATTCCATTCCATTTCACTCCATTCCATTCCGTTCCGTTCCGTTCCGTTCCATTCCGTTCCGTTCCGTTCCGTTCCATTCCGTTGCATTCCATTCGGTTCCATTCGATTCCATTCGATTCCATTCCATTCCATTCCATTCCATTCCATTCCATTCCATTCCATTCCATTCCATTCCATTCCGGTCTACTCGGGTCCACTCCATTCCATTCCATTCCATTCTATTCCATTCGATTCCATTCGATTCCATTCCATTCGATTCCATTCCAATCCATTCCATTCCAATCCATTCCATTCTACTTGGGTTGATTCCATTCCATTGCATTCCATTCCATTCCATGCCCTTCCATTCCATTCCATTCGGTTCCGTTCGATTCCATTCGATTCCATTCCATTTCACTCCATTCCATTCCATTCCGTTCCGTTCCGTTCCGTTCCGTTCGGTTCCGTTCCGTTCTATTCGGGTTGATTCCATTCTATTCCACTCCAGTCCATTCGATTCCTTTCGATTCCATTCGATTCCATTCCATTCCATTCCATTCCATTCCATTCCATTCCAATCCATTCCATTCTACTCGGGTTGATTCCATTCCATTCCATTCCGTTCCATTCCATTCCATTCCATTCCATTCCATTCCATTCCATTCCATTCCATTCCATTCCATTCGATTCCATTCCATTCCATTCCATTCCATTCCATTCCATTCCATTCCATTCAATTCCATTCCATTCCATTCCGTTCTACTCGGGTTCATTCCATTCCATTCCATTCCATTCCATTCTATTCCATGGAATTCCATTCGATTCCATTCCATTCCATTCCATTCCATTGCATTCCATTCCATTCCATTCCATTCCATTCCATTCCATTCCGTTTTACTCGGGTTGATTCCATTCCATTCCTTTCCATTCCATTCCATTCCATTCCGTTCTACTCGGGTTGATTCCATTCCATTCCATTCCATTCCATTCAATTCCATTCCATTCCATTCCATTCCATTCCATTCCATTCCATTCCGTTCGATTCCATTTCATTCCATTCCATTCCATTCCATTCCAATCCATTCCATTCTACTCGGGTTGATTCCATTCCATTCCATTCCATTCCATTCTATTCCATTCGATTCCATTCGATTCCATTTCATTCCATTCCATTCCATTCCATTCCAATCCATTCCATTCTACTCGAGTAGATTCCATTCCATTCCATTCCATTCCATTCCTTTCCCTTCCATTCCATTCCATTCGGTTCCATTCGTTTCCATTCGATTCCACTCCATTTCACTGCATTCCATTCCGTTCCGTTCCGTTCCGTTCTGTTCCATTCTATTCGGGTTGATTCCATTCTATTCCACTCCATTCCCTTCGATTCCATTCGATTCCATTCGATTCCATTCCATTCCATTCCATTCCATTCCATTCCATTCCATTCCATTCCCTTCCCTTCGGTTCTATTCTATTGAATTCCATTCCATTTCATTCCATTCCATTCCATTCCTATCCATTCCATTCTACTCGGGTTGATTCCATTCCATTCCATTCCATTCCATTCCATTCCATTCCATTCCATTCCATTCCATTGAATTCCATTCCATTCCATTCCATTCCATTGAATTCCGTTCCTTTCCATTCCATTCCGTTCCGTTCCGTTCCGTTCCGTTCCGTTCCGTTCCGTTGCGTTCCGTTCCGTTCCGTTGCGTTCCGTTCCGTTCTACTCGGGTTGATTCCACTCCATTCCATTCCATTCCATTCCATTCCATTCCATTCCATTCCATTCCATTCCATTCCATTCCATTTCATTCCAGTCCATTCCATTCCATTCCATTCCATTCCATTTCATTGCATTCCATTCCATTCCATTCCATTCCATTCCATTCCATTCCATTCCATTCCATTCCTTTCTACTCGTGTTGATTCCATTCCATTCCATTCCATTCCATTCCATTCCATTCCATTCCATTCCATTCCATTCCATTCCCTTCCATTCCATTCCATTCCAATCCAATCCATTGTACTCGGGTTTATTCCATTCAATTCCATTCCATTCCATTCCGTTCCGTTCCGTTCCGTTCCATTCCGTTGCATTCCACTCGGTTCCATTCGATTCCATTCGATTCCATTCCATTCCATTCCATTCCATTCCATTCCATTCCATTCCATTCCATTCCATTCCATTCCATTCCATTCCGTTCTACTCGGGTCCACTCCATTCCATTCCATTCCATTCCATTCCATTCCATTCCATTCCATTCCATTCCGTTCTACTCGGGTCCACTCCATTCCATTCCATTCCATTCCATTCCATTCTATTCCATTCGATTCCATTAGATTCCATTCCATTCGATTCCATTCCAATCCATTCCATTCCAATCCATTCCATTCTACTTGGGTTGATTCCATTCCATTCCATTCCATTCCATTCCATTCCCTTCCATTCCATTCCATTCGGTTCCTTTCGATTCCATTCAATTCCATTCCATTTCACTCCATTCCATTCCATTCCGTTCCGTTCCGTTCCGTTCCGTTCGGTTCCGTTCCGTTCTATTCGGGTTGATTCCATTCTATTCCACTCCACTCCATTCGATTCCTTTCGATTCCATTCGATTCCATTCCATTCCATTCCATTCCATTCCATTCCATTCCATTCCATTCCATTCCATTCCATTTCATTCTATTCCATTCCATTCCATTCCATTCCAATCCATTCCATTCTACTCGGGTTGATTCCAATCCATTCCATTCCGTTCAATTCCATTCCATTCCATTCCATTCCATTCCATTCCATTCCATTCCATTCCATTCCATTCCATTCGATTCCATTCCATTCCATTCCATTCCATTCCATTCCAATCCATTCCATTCTACTCGGGTTGATTCCATTCCATTCCTTTCCATTCCATTCCATTCCCTTCCATTCCATTCCATTCGGTTCCATTCGATTCCATTCGATTCCATTCCATTTCACTCCATTCCATTCCGTTCCGTTCCGTTCCGTTCCGTTCCGTTCCGTTCCATTCCATTCCGTTCTACTCGGGTTGATTCCATTCTATTCCACTCCATTCCATTCGATTCCATTCGATTCCATTCCATTCCATTCCATTCCATTCCATTCCATTCCATTCCATTCCATTCCAATCCATTCCTTTCTTCTCGGGTTGATTCCATTCCATTCCATTCCATTCCATTCCATTCCATTCCATTCCATTCCATTCCATTCCATTCCATTCTACTCCATTCCATTCCATTCGATTCCATTCCATTCCATTCCTTTCCGTTCCATTCCATTCGATTCCATTCCATTCCATTCCATTCCGTTCTACTCGGGTTCATTCCATTCCATTCCATTCCTTTCCATTCTATTGCATTGAATTCCTTTCCATTCCATTCCAATCCATTCCTTTCTTCTCGGGTTGATTCCATTCCATTCCATTCCATTCCATTCCATTCGATTCCATTCGATTCCATTCCATTCCATTCCATTCTACTCCATTCCTTTCCATTCTATTCCATTCCATTCCATTCCATTCCGTTCCATTCCATTCGATTCCAATCGATTCCATTCCATTCCATTCCATTCCATTCCGTTCTACTCGGGTTCATTCCATTCCATTCCATTCCATTCCATTCCATTGCATTCCATTCCATTCTACTCGGGTTGATTCCATTCGATTCCATTCCATTCCATTCCATTCAATTCCATTCGATTCCATTCGATTCCATTCCATTCCATTCCAATCCATTCCATTCTACCCGGGTTGATTCCATTCCACTCCATTCCATTCAATTCCATTCCATTCCATTCCGTTCAACTCGGGTTCATTCCATTCCATTCCATTCCATTCCATTCCATTCTATTCCATTGAATTCCATTCCATTCCATTCCATTCCATTCCATTCCATTGAATTCCATTGAATTACATTCCATTCCATTCCACTCCATTCCATTCCACTCCACTCCACTCCACTCCACTCCACTGCACTCCACTCCACTCCATTCCATTCCATTCCATTCCATTGAATTCCATTGAATTCCATTCCATTGAATTCCATTCCGTTCTGTTCCGTTCCGTTCCGTTCCGTTCCGCTCTACTCGGGTTGATTCCATTCTATTCCATTCCTTTCCATTCGATTCCATTCGATTCCATCCGATTCCATTCGATTCCATTCGATTCCATCCGATTCCATTCGATTCCATTCGATTCCATTCCATTCCATTCCATTCCATTCCATTCCATTCCATTCCATTCCATTCCATTGAATTCCATTCCATTCCATTCCATTCCATTCCATTCCATTGAATTCCATTCCATTCCTTTCCATTCCATTCCACTCCATTCCATTCCACTCCACTCCACTCCACTCCACTCCACTAAACTCCACTCCATTCCATTCCATTCCATTCCATTGAATTCCATTGAATTCCATTCCATTGAATTCCATTGAATTCAATTCCATTGAATTCCATTCCATTCCATTCCATTCCATTCCATTCTATTCCATTCCATTGAATTCCATTCCGTTCCGTTCCGTTCCGTTCCGTTCCGCTCTACTCGGATTGATTCCATTCTATTCCATTCCATTCCATTCGATTCCATTCGATTCCATTCGATTCCATTCGATTCCATTCCATTCCATTCCATTCCATTCCATTCCATTCCATTCCATTGAATTCCATTCCATTCCATTCCATTCCATTCCATTCTATTCCATTCCATTGAATTCCATTCCATTCCTTTCCATTCCATTCCACTCCATTCCATTCCACTCCACTCCACTCCACTCCACTCCACTCCACTAAACTCCACTCCATTCCATTCCATTCCATTCCATTGAATTCCATTGAATTCCATTCCATTGAATTCCATTCCATTCCGTTCCATTCCATTCCATTCCATTCCGTTCTACTCGGGTTGATTCCATTCTATTCCATTCCCTTCCATTCGAATCCATTCGATTCCATTCGATTCCATTCAATTCCATTCCATTCCATTCCATTGAATTCCATTCCATTCCATTCGATTCCATTCCATTCCATTCCATGAAATTCCATTGAATTCCATTCCATTCCATTCCATTCCTTTCCATTCCATTGAATTCCATTCCATTCCATTCCATTCCTTTCCATTCCATTCCACTCCATTCCATTCCACTCCACTCCACTCCACTCCACTCCACTCCACTCCACTCCATTCCATTCCATTCCATTCCATTGAATTCCATTGAATTCAATTCCATTGAACTCCATTCCATTCCGTTCCGTTCCGTTCCGTTCTGTTCCGCTCTACTCGGGTTGATTCCATTCTATTCCATTCCATTCCATTCGATTCCATTCGATTCCATTCGATTCCATTCGATTCCATTCCATTCCATTCCATTCCATTCCATTCCATTCCATTGAATTCCATTCCATTCCATTCCATTCCATTCCATTCCATTCCATTGAATTCCATTCCATTCCATTCCATTCCATTCCATTCCATTCCATTCCATTCCATTCCATTCCATAACATTCCATTCCCGTTCCATTTCCATTCCCGTTCCTTTTCCATTCCCGTTCCATTTCCATTCCCATTCCATTTCCATTTCCGTTCCATTTCCATTCCCGTTCCATTTCCGTTCCCGTTCCATTTCCGTTCCCGTTCCATTTCCGTTCCCGTTCCATTTCCCTTACCGTTCCATTTCCGTTCCCGTTCCATTTCCATTCCCGATCCATTTCCATTCCCGTTCCATTTCCATTCCTGTTCCATTTCCATTACCGTTCCATTTCCATTCCCTTTCCATTTCCATTCCCGATCCATTTCCATTCCCGTTCCATTTCCATTCCCGTTCCATTTCCATTCCCATTCCATTTCCATTCCATTCCATTCCGTTCTGCTCGGGTACATTCTAGTCCATTCCATTCCATTCCATTCCGTTCCATTCCGTTCTACTCCGGTAGATTCCATTCCATTCCATTCCACTCCATTCCTTTCCAATCCATTGCATTCCATTGCATTGCATTGCATTCCATTCCATTCCATTCCATTCCATTCCATTCCATTCCATTCCATTAGATTCCGTTCTACTCGGGTACATTCCATTCCATTCCATTCCATTCCATTCTATTCCATTCCATTCCATTCGTGTCCATTCCATTCCATTCCATTCCATTCCATTTGTTTCTACTCGGGTAGATTCCATTCCAGTCCATTCCATTCCATTCCTTCCATTCCATTGCATTCCATGGCATTGCATTCCATTCCATTCCGTTCCATTCCATTCCATTCAATTTCCTTCCATTCCATTCCATTCCATTCCATTCCATTCCGTTCTACTGGTGTCCATTCCATTCCATTCCATTCCATTCCATTCCATTCCATTCCATTCCATTCTAATCGGGTAGATTCCATTCCATTATATTCCATTCCTTTCCTTTCCATTCCATTGCATTCCATTGCATTGCATTCCATTCCATTCACTTCCTTTCCATTCCATTCCATTCCATTCCATTCCATTCAATTCCATTCCATTCCATTCCATTCCATTCCGTTCTACTCGTGTCCATTCCATTCCATTCCATTCCATTCCATTCCTTTCCATTCCATTGCATTCCATTGCATTCCATTGCATTCCATTCCATTCCATTCCATTCCATTCCATTCCATTCCACTCCACTCCACTCCACTCCACTCCACTCCACTCCGGTACATTCCATTAAATTCCAATCCATTCCATTCCATTCGTGTCCATTCCATTCCATTCCATTCCATTCCATTCCATTTGTTTCTACTCGGGTAGATACCATTCCAGTCCATTCCATTCCTTCCATTCCATTGCATTCCATTCCATTCCGTTCCATTCCATTCCATTCTATTTCATTCCATTCCATTCCATTCCATTCCGTTCCGTTCTACTGGTGTCCATTCCATTCCATTCCATTCCATTCCATTCCATTCCATTCCATTCTACTCGGGTAGATTCCATTCCATTCCATTCCATTCCTTTCCTTTCCATTCCATTGCATTCCATTGCATTGCATTCCATTCCATTCAGTTCCATTCCATTCCATTCCATTCCATTCCATGGAATTCCATTCCATTCCGTTCTACTCGGGTACAATCCATTCCATTCCATTCCATTCCATTCCATTCCATTCCATTCCATTCCATTCCATTCCATTCCACTCGGGTACATTCCATTCCATTCCATTCCACTCCACTCCACTCCACTCCACTCCACTCCACTCCACTCCACTCCACTCCACTGTATTCCCTTCCATTCCACTCCATTGAATTCCATTGAATTCCATTCCATTGAATTCCATTCCATTGAATTCCATTCCGTTCCGTTCCTTTCCGTTCCGTTCCACTCTACTCGGTTGATTCCATTCGATTCCATTCGATTCCATTCGATTCAATTCGATTCCATTCGATTCCATTCGATTCCATTCGATTCCATTCCATTCCATTCCATTCCATTGAATTCCATTCCATTCCATTCCATTCCATTCCATTCCATTCCATTGAATTCCATTGAATTCCATTCCATAGAATTTCATTCCATTCCATTCCATTGAATTTCATTCCTTTCCATTCCATTCCATTCCATTCCATTCCATTCCATTCCATTGCAATGAATTCCATTCCATTCCATTCCATTCCATTCCACTCCATTCCACTCCACTCCACTCCACTCCACTCCACTCAATTCTATTCCATTCCACTCCATTGAATTCCATTGAATTCCATTCCATTGAATTCCATTCCGCTCCGTTCCGTTCCGTTCCGTTCCGCTCTACTCGGGTTGATTCCACTCTATTCCATTCCATTCCATTCGATTGCAATCGATTCCATTCGATTCCATTCGATTCCACTCGATTCCATTGCATTCCATTCCATTCCATTGAATTCCATTCCATTCCATTCCATTCCATTCCATTCCATTCCATTGAATTTCATTCCATTCCATTCCATCGAATTCCATTCCATTCCATTGAATTCCGTTCCATTCCATTCCATTCCATTCCATTCCATTCCATTCCATTCCATTCCATTCCAATCCAGTCCATTCCATTCCATTGCATTCCATTGCATTGCATTGCATTCCATTCCATTCCATTCCATTCCATTCCATTCTTTTCCATTCCATTCCATTCCATTCCATTCCATTCCATTCCCTTCCATTCCATTCCGTTCTACTCGTGTCCATTCCATTCCGTTCAATTCCATTCCATTCCATTCCATTCCATTCCTTTCCATTCCATTGCATTCCATTGCATTCCATTGCATTCCATTGCATTCCATTCCATTCCATTCCATTCCATTCCACTCCACTCCACTCCACTCCACTCCACTCCAGTACATTCCATTCCATTCCATTCCATTCCATTCCATTCCATTCCATTCCATTCCATTCCATTCCACTCCGTTCTACTCGGGTACATTCCGTTCCGTTCCATCCCATTCCATTCCATTCCATTCCATTCCATTCCAGTGCACTCCACTCCACTGCACTCCACTCCACTCCGGTACATTCCATTCCATTCCATTCCATTCCATTCCATTCCATTCCATAACAATCCATTCCCGTTCCATTTCCATTCCCGTTCCTTTTCCATTCCCGTTCCATTTCCATTCCTGTTCCATTTCCATTCCCGTTCCATTTCCATTCCCGTTCCATTTCCATTCCCGTTCCATTTCCATTCCCGTTCCATTTCCGTTCCCGTTCCGTTTCCGTTCCCGTTCCATTTCCGTTCCCGTTCCATTTCCGTTCCCGATCCATTTCCTTTCCCGTTCCATTTCCGTTCCCGTTCCATTTCCGTTCCCGTTCCATTTCCGTTCCCGTTCCATTTCCGTTCCCCTTCCATTTCCGTTCCCGTTCCATTTCCGTTCCCGTTCCATTTCCGTTCCCGTTTCATTTCCGTTCCCGTTCCGTTTCCGGTCCCGTTCAATTTCCGTTCCCGTTCCATTTCCATTACCGTTCCATTTCCATTCCCGTTCCATTTCCATTCCTGATCCATTTCCTTTCCCATTCCATTTCCATTCCCATTCCATTTCCATTCCTATTCCATTTCCATTCCATTCCATTCTGTTCTGCTCGGGTACATTCTATTCCATTCCATTCCATTCCATTCCATTCCATTCCATTCCATTCCGTTCTACTCGGGTAGATTCCATTCCATTCCATTCCTCTCCATTCCTTTCCAATCCATTGCATTCCATTGCATTGCATTGCATTCCATTCCATTCCATTCCATTTCATTCCATTCCATACCATTCCATTCCATTCCATTCCATTCCGTTCCGTTCTACTTGGTTACATTCCATTCAATTCCATTCCATTCCGTTCTACTCGGTTACATTCCATTCCATTCCATTCCATTCCATTCCATTCCATTCCATTCCGTTCTATTCGGGTACATTCCATTCCATTCCATTCCATTCCATTCCATTCCATTCCATTCCATTCCATTCCATTCCATTCCATTCCATTCCATTCGTGTCCATTCCATTCCATTCCATTCCATTCCATTTGTTTCTACTCGGGTAGATTCCATTCCAGTCCATTCCATTCCATTCCTTCCATTCCATTGCATTCCATGGCATTGCATTCCATTCCATTCCGTTCCATTCCATTCCATTCTATTTCATTCCATTCCATTCCATTCCATTCCGTTCCGTTCTACTGGTGTCCATTCCATTCCATTCCATTCCATTCCATTCTACTCGGGTAGATTCCATTCCATTCCATTCCATTCCATTCCTTTCCTTTCCATTCCATTGCATTCCATTGCATTGCATTCCATTCCATTCAGTTCCATTCCATTCCATTCCATTCCATTCCATTCCATTCCATTCCATTACATTACATTACATTACATTACATTCTATTCGGGTACATTCCATTCCATTCCATTCCATTCTTTTCCATTCCATTCCATTCCATTCCATTCCATTCCATTCCGTTCTACTCGTGTCCATTCCATTCCATTCCATTCCATTCCATTCCATTCCTATCCATTCCATTGCATTCCATTGCATTCCTTTCCATTCCATTCCATTCCATTCCATTCCATTCCATTCCATAACATTCCATTCCCGTTCCATTTCCATTCCCGTTCCTTTTCCATTCCCGTTCCATTTCCGTTCCCGTTCCATTTCCGTTCCCGTTCCATTTCCATTCCCGTTTCATTTCCATTACCGTTCCATTTCCATTCCCGTTCTATTTCCATCCCCGATCCATTTCCATTGCCATTCCATTTCCATTCCCGTTCCATTTCCATTCCCGATCCATTTCCATTCCCATTCCATTTCCATTCCCGTTCCATTTCCATTCCCATTCCATTTCCATTCCATTCCATTCCGTTCTGCTCGGGTACATTCTATTCCATTCCATTCCATTCCATTCCGTTCCATTCCGTTCTACTCGGGTAGATTCCATTCCATTCCATTCCACTCCATTCCTTTCCAATCCATTGCATTCCATTGCTTTGCATTGCATTCCATTCCATTCCATTCCATTCCATTCCATTCCATTCCATTCCATTCCATTCCATTCCATTCCGTTCCGTTCTACTCGGGTACATTCCATTCCATTCCATTCCATTCCATTCCATTCCATTCCATTCCATTCCATTCCATTCCATTCGTGTCCATTCCATTCCATTCCATTCCATTCCGTTTGTTTCTACTCGGGTAGATTCCATTCCATTCCATTCCGTTCCATTCTACTCGGGTACATTCCATTCAATGTCATTGCATTCCATTCCATTCCATTCCATTCCATTCCATTCCATTCCATTCGTGTCCATTCCATTCCATTCCATTCCATTCCATTCCATTTGTTTCTACTCGGGTAGATTCCATTCCAGTCCATTCCATTCCATTCCTTCCATTCCATTGCATTCCATGGCATTGCATTCCATTCCATTCCGTTCCATTCCATTCCATTCCATTTCATTCCATTCCATTCCATTCCATTCCGTTCCGTTCTACTGGTGTCCATTCCATTCCATTCCATTCCATTCCATTCCATTCCATTCCATTCTAATCGGGTAGATTCCATTCAATTATATTCCATTCCTTTCCTTTCCATTCCATTGCATTCCATTGCATTGCATTCCATTCCATTCAGTTCCTTTCCATTCCATTCCATTCCATTCCATTCCATTCCTTTCTATTCCATTCCATTACATTCCATTCCATTCCATTCCATTCCATTTCCATTCCATTCCATTCCGTTCTGCTCGGGTACATTCTATTCCATTCCATTCCATTCCATTCCGTTCCATTCCGTTCTACTCGGGTAGATTCCATTCCATTCCATTCCACTCCATTCCTTTCCAATCCATTGCATTCCATTGCATTGCATTGCATTCCATTCCATTCCATTCCATTCCATTCAATTCCATTCCATTCCATTCCATTCCATTCCATTCCATTCCATTCCGTATTCGGTTCCATTCGATTCCATTCGATTCCATTCCATTTCACTCCATTCCATTCCATTCCGTTCCGTTCCGTTTCGTTCCGTTCCGTTCCGTTCCGTTCTATTCGGGTTGATTCCATTCTATTCCATTCCATTCCATTCGATTCCATTCGATTCCATTCGATTCAATTCCATTCCATTCCATTCCATTCTATTCTATTGAATTCCATTCCATTCCATTCCATTTCATTCCAATCCATTTCATTCTACTTGGGTTGATTCCATTCCATTCCATTCCATTCCATTCCATTCCATTCCATTCCATTCCATTCCATTCCATTCCATTCCATTCCATTCCATTCCACTCAGGTTCATTCCATTCCATTCCATTCCATTCCATTCTATTCCACTGAATTCCATTCTATTCCATTCCATTCCATTCCATTCCATTCCTTTCCATTCCATTCCGTTCTACTCGGGTTGATTCCATTCCATACCATTCCATTCCATTCCATTCCATTACATTACATTACATTACATTCTATTCGGGTACATTCCATTCCATTCCATTCCATTCTTTTCCATTCCATTCCATTCCATTCCATTCCATTCCATTCCGTTCTACTCGTGTCCATTCCATTCCATTCCATTCCATTCCATTCCATTCCTATCCATTCCATTGCATTCCATTGCATTCCTTTCCATTCCATTCCATTCCATTCCATTCCATTCCATTCCATTCCATAACATTCCATTCCCGTTCCATTTCCATTCCCGTTCCTTTTCCATTCCCGTTCCATTTCCGTTCCCGTTCCATTTCCGTTCCCGTTCCATTTCCATTCCCGTTTCATTTCCATTACCGTTCCATTTCCATTCCCGTTCTATTTCCATCCCCGATCCATTTCCATTGCCATTCCATTTCCATTCCCGTTCCATTTCCATTCCCGATCCATTTCCATTCCCATTCCATTTCCATTCCCGTTCCATTTCCATTCCCATTCCATTTCCATTCCATTCCATTCCGTTCTGCTCGGGTACATTCTATTCCATTCCATTCCATTCCATTCCGTTCCATTCCGTTCTACTCGGGTAGATTCCATTCCATTCCATTCCACTCCATTCCTTTCCAATCCATTGCATTCCATTGCTTTGCATTGCATTCCATTCCATTCCATTCCATTCCATTCCATTCCATTCCATTCCATTCCATTCCATTCCGTTCCGTTCTACTCGGGTACATTCCATTCCATTCCATTCCATTCCATTCCATTCCATTCCATTCCATTCCATTCCATTCCATTCGTGTCCATTCCATTCCATTCCATTCCATTCCGTTTGTTTCTACTCGGGTAGATTCCATTCCATTCCATTCCGTTCCATTCTACTCGGGTACATTCCATTCAATGTCATTGCATTCCATTCCATTCCATTCCATTCCATTCCATTCCATTCCATTCCATTCCATTCGTGTCCATTCCATTCCATTCCATTCCATTCCATTCCATTTGTTTCTACTCGGGTAGATTCCATTCCAGTCCATTCCATTCCATTCCTTCCATTCCATTGCATTCCATGGCATTGCATTCCATTCCATTCCGTTCCATTCCATTCCATTCCATTTCATTCCATTCCATTCCATTCCATTCCGTTCCGTTCTACTGGTGTCCATTCCATTCCATTCCATTCCATTCCATTCCATTCCATTCCATTCTAATCGGGTAGATTCCATTCCATTATATTCCATTCCTTTCCTTTCCATTCCATTGCATTCCATTGCATTGCATTCCATTCCATTCAGTTCCTTTCCATTCCATTCCATTCCATTCCATTCCATTCCTTTCTATTCCATTCCATTACATTCCATTCCATTCCATTCCATTCCATTTCCATTCCATTCCATTCCGTTCTGCTCGGGTACATTCTATTCCATTCCATTCCATTCCATTCCGTTCCATTCCGTTCTACTCGGGTAGATTCCATTCCATTCCATTCCACTCCATTCCTTTCCAATCCATTGCATTCCATTGCATTGCATTGCATTCCATTCCATTCCATTCCATTCCATTCAATTCCATTCCATTCCATTCCATTCCATTCCATTCCATTCCATTCCGTATTCGGTTCCATTCGATTCCATTCGATTCCATTCCATTTCACTCCATTCCATTCCATTCCGTTCCGTTCCGTTCCGTTCCGTTCCGTTCCGTTCCGTTCTATTCGGGTTGATTCCATTCTATTCCATTCCATTCCATTCGATTCCATTCGATTCCATTCGATTCAATTCCATTCCATTCCATTCCATTCTATTCTATTGAATTCCATTCCATTCCATTCCATTTCATTCCAATCCATTTCATTCTACTTGGGTTGATTCCATTCCATTCCATTCCATTCCATTCCATTCCATTCCATTCCATTCCATTCCATTCCATTCCATTCCATTCCATTCCACTCAGGTTCATTCCATTCCATTCCATTCCATTCCATTCTATTCCACTGAATTCCATTCTATTCCATTCCATTCCATTCCATTCCATTCCTTTCCATTCCATTCCGTTCTACTCGGGTTGATTCCATTCCATACCATTCCATTCCATTCCATTCCATTCCATTCCATTCCATTCCATTCTATTCCATTCGATTCCATTCGATTCCATTCCATTCCATTCCATTCCATTCCATCCCAATCCATTCCATTCTTCTCGGGTTGATTCCATTCCATTCCATTCCATTCCATTCCATTCCATTCCATTCCATTCCATTCCATTCCATTCGGTTCCATTCGATTCCATTCGATTCCATTCCATTTCACTCCATTCCATTCCATTCCGTTCCGTTCTATTCGGGTTGATTCCATTCTATTCCACTCCATTCCATTCGATTCCATTCGATTCCATTCGATTCCATTCCATTCCATTCCATTCCATGCCATTCCATTATATTCTATTGAATTCCATTCCATTCCATTCCATTCCATTCCAATCCATTCCATTCTACTCGGGTTGATTCCATTCCATTCCATTCCATTCCATTGCTTTCCATTCCACTCGGGTTGATTCAATTCTATTCCATTCCATTCCATTCGATTCCATTTGATTCCATTCCATTCCATTCCATTCCATCCCATTCCATTCCATTCCATTCCATTGAATTCCATCCCATTCCATTCTATTCCATTCCATTCCATTCCATTCCATTCCATTCCGTTCTACTCGGGTTGATTCCATTCTATTCCACTCCATTCCATTCGATTCCATTTGATTCCATTCAATTCCATTCCATTCCATTCCATTCCATTCCATTCCATTCCATTCTATTCCTTTGAATTCCATTCCATTCCATTCCATTCCATTCCATTCCATTCCATTCCATTCCATTCCATTCCATTCCATTCCATTGAATTCCATTGAATTCCATTCCATAGAATTCCATTCCATTCCATTCCATTGAATTTCATTCCTTTCCATTCCATTCCATTCCATTCCATTCCATTCCATTCCTATGAATTCCATTCCATTCCATTCCATTCCATTCCACTCCATTCCACTCCACTCCACTCCACTCCACTCCACTCCACTCCACTCAATTCTATTCCATTCCACTCCATTGAATTCCATTGAATTCCATTCCATTGAATTCCATTCCGTTCCGTTCCGTTCCGTTCCGTTCCGCTCTACTCGGGTTGATTCCATTCTATTCCATTCCATTCCATTCGATTGCAATCGATTCCATTCGATTCCATTCGATTCCACTCGATTCCATTGCATTCCATTCCATTCCATTGAATTCCATTCCATTCCATTCCATTCCATTCCATTCCATTGAATTTCATTCCATTCCATTCCATCGAATTCCATTCCATTCCATTGAATTCCGTTCCATTCCATTCCATTCCATTCCATTCCATTCCATTCCATTCCATTCCAATCCAGTCCATTCCATTCCATTGCATTCCATTGCATTGCATTGCATTCCATTCCATTCCATTCTATTCCATTCCATTCTTTTCCATTCCATTCCATTCCATTCCATTCCATTCCATTCCATTCCATTCCGTTCTACTCGTGTCCATTCCATTCCGTTCAATTCCATTCCATTCCATTCCATTCCATTCCTTTCCATTCCATTGCATTCCATTGCATTCCATTGCATTCCATTGCATTCCATTCCATTCCATTCCATTCCATTCCACTCCACTCCACTCCACTCCACTCCACTCCACTCCAGTACATTCCATTCCATTCCATTCCATTCCATTCCATTCCATTCCATTCCATTCCATTCCATTCCACTCCGTTCTACTCGGGTACATTCCGTTCCGTTCCATCCCATTCCATTCCATTCCATTCCATTCCATTCCAGTGCACTCCACTCCACTGCACTCCACTCCACTCCGGAACATTCCATTCCATTCCATTCCATTCCATTCCATTCCATTCCATAACATTCCTTTCCCGTTCCATTTCCATTCCCGTTCCTTTTCCATTCCCGTTCCATTTCCATTCCCGTTCCATTTCCATTCCCGTTCCATTTCCATTCCCGTTCCATTTCCATTCCCGTTCCATTTCCGTTCCCGTTCCATTTCCGTTCCCGTTCCATTTCCGTTCCCGTTCCATTTCCGTTCCCGTTCCATTTCCGTTCCCGTTCCATTTCCGTTCCCGTTCCATTTCCGTTCCCGTTCCATTTCCGTTCCCCTTCCATTTCCGTTCCCGTTCCATTTCCGTTCCCGTTCCATTTCCGTTCCCGTTCCGTTTCCGTTCCCGTTCAATTTCCGTTCCCGTTCCATTTCCATTACCTTTCCATTTCCATTCCCGTTCCATTTCCATTCCTGATCTATTTCCTTTCCCATTCCATTTCCATTCCCATTCCATTTCCATTCCTATTCCATTTCCATTCCATTCCTTTCCGTTCTGCTCGGGTACATTCTATTCCATTCCATTCCATTCCATTCCATTCCATTCCATTCCATTCCGTTCTACTCGGGTAGATTCCATTCCATTCCATTCCTCTCCATTCCTTTCCAATCCATTGCATTCCATTGCATTGCATTGCATTCCATTCCATTCCATTCCATTTCATTCCATTCCATACCATTCCATTCCATTCCATTTCATTCCATTCCGTTCCGTTCTACTTGGTTACATTCCATTCAATTCCATTCCATTCCGTTCTACTCGGTTACATTCCATTCCATTCCATTCCATTCCATTCCATTCCATTCCATTCCATTCCATTCCGTTCTACTCGAGTACATTCCATTCCATTCCATTCCATTCCATTCCATTCCATTCCATTCCATTCCATTCCATTCCATTCCATTCCATTCGTGTCCATTCCATTCCATTCCATTCCATTCCATTTGTTTCTACTCGGGTAGATTCCATTCCAGTCCATTCCATTCCATTCCTTCCATTCCATTGCATTCCATGGCATTGCATTCCATTCCATTCCGTTCCATTCCATTCCATTCCATTTCATTCCATTCCATTCCATTCCATTCCGTTCCGTTCTACTGGTGTCCATTCCATTCCATTCCATTCCATTCCATTCCATTCTACTCGGGTAGATTCCATTCCATTCCATTCCATTCCTTTCCTTTCCATTCCATTGCATTCCATTGCATTGCATTCCATTCCATTCAGTTCCATTCCATTCCATTCCATTCCATTCCATTCCATTCCATTCCATTACATTACATTACATTCTATTCGGGTACATTCCATTCCATTCCATTCCATTCTTTTCCATTCCATTCCATTCCATTCCATTCCATTCCATTCCATTCCGTTCTACTCGTGTCCATTCCATTCCATTCCATTCCATTCCATTCCTATCCATTCCATTGCATTCCATTGCATTCCTTTCCATTCCATTCCATTCCATTCCATTCCATTCCATTGCATTCCATTCCATTCCATTCCATAACATTCCATTCCCGTTCCATTTCCGTTCCCGTTCCTTTTCCATTCCCGTTCCATTTCCGTTCCCGTTCCATTTCCGTTCCCGTTCCATTTCCATTCCCGTTTCATTTCCATTACCGTTCCATTTCCATTCCCGTTCTATTCCCATCCCCGATCCATTTCCATTGCCATTCCATTTCCATTCCCGTTCCATTTCCATTCCCGATCCATTTCCATTCCCATTCCATTTCCATTCCTGTTCCATTTCCATTCCCATTCCATTTCCATTCCATTCCATTCCGTTCTGCTCGGGTACATTCTATTCCATTCCATTCCATTCCATTCCGTTCCATTCCGTTCTACTCGGGTAGATTCCATTCCATTCCATTCCACTCCATTCCTTTCCAATCCATTGCATTCCATTTCTTTGCATTGCATTCCATTCCATTCCATTCCATTCCATTCCATTCCATTCCATTCCATTCCGTTCCGTTCTACTCGGGTACATTCCATTCCATTCCATTCCATTCCATTCCATTCCATTCGTGTCCATTCCATTCCATTCCATTCCATTCCGTTTGTTTCTACTCGGGTAGATTCCATTCCATTCCATTCCGTTCCATTCTACTCGGGTACATTCCATTCCATGTCATTGCATTCCATTCCATTCCATTCCATTCCATTCCATTCCATTCCATTCGTGTCCATTCCATTCCATTCCATTCCATTCCATTCCATTTGTTTCTACTCGGGTAGATTCCATTCCAGTCCATTCCATTCCATTCCTTCCATTCCATTGCATTCCATGGCATTGCATTCCATTCCATTCCGTTCCATTCCATTCCATTCCATTTCATTCCATTCCATTCCATTCCATTCCGTTCCGTTCTACTGGTGTCCATTCCATTCCATTCCATTCCATTCCATTCCATTCCATTCTAATCGGGTAGATTCCATTCCATTATATTCCATTCCTTTCCTTTCCATTCCATTGCATTCCATTGCATTGCATTCCATTCCATTCAGTTCCTTTCCATTCCATTCCATTCCATTCCATTCCATTCCATTCCATTCCTTTCTATTCCATTCCATTACATTCCATTCCATTCCATTCCATTCCATTTCCATTCCATTCCATTCCGTTCTGCTCGGGTACATTCTATTCCATTCCATTCCATTCCATTCCGTTCCATTCCGTTCTACTCGGGTAGATTCCATTCCATTCCATTCCACTCCATTCCTTTCCAATCCATTGCATTCCATTGCATTGCATTGCATTCCATTCCATTCCATTCCATTCCATTCAATTCCATTCCATTCCATTCCATTCCATTCCATTCCATTCCGTATTCGGTTCCATTCGATTCCATTCGATTCCATTCCATTTCACTCCATTCCATTCCATTCCGTTCCGTTCCGTTCCGTTCCGTTCCGTTCCGTTCCGTTCCGTTCTATTCGGGTTGATTCCATTCTATTCCATTCCATTCCATTCGATTCCATTCGATTCCACTCGATTCCATTCCATTCCATTCCATTCCATTCTATTCTATTGAATTCCATTCCATTCCATTCCATTTCATTCCAATCCATTTCATTCTACTTGGGTTGATTCCATTCCATTCCATTCCATTCCATTCCATTCCATTCCATTCCATTCCATTCCATTCCATTCCATTCCATTCCATTCCACTCAGGTTCATTCCATTCCATTCCATTCCATTCCATTCTATTCCACTGAATTCCATTCTATTCCATTCCATTCCATTCCATTCCATTCCTTTCCATTCCATTCCGTTCTACTCGGGTTGATTCCATTCCATTCCATTCCATTCCATTCCATTCCATTCCATTCCATTCCATTCCATTCCATTCCATTCTATTCCATTCGATTCCATTCGATTCCATTCCATTCCATTCCATTCCATTCCATCCCAATCCATTCCATTCTTCTCGGGTTGATTCCATTCCATTCCATTCCATTCCATTCCATTCCATTCCATTCCATTCCATTCCATTCGGTTCCATTCGATTCCATTCGATTCCATTCCATTCCATTCGATCCCATTCGATTCCATTCGATTCCGTTCCATTCCATTCCATTCCATTGAATTCCATTCCATTCCATTCCATTGAATTCCGTTCCATTCCATTCCATTCCGTTCCGTTCCGTCCCGTTCCATTCCATTCCGTTCCGTTGCGTGCCGTTCTGTTCTACTCGGGATGATTCCATTCTATTCCATTCCATTCCATTCCATTCCATTCGATTCCAATTGATTCCATTCGATTCCATTCGATTCCATTCCATTCCATTCCATTGAATTCCATTCCGTTCCACTCCATTCCATTCCATTCCATTGAATTCCATTCCAATCCATTCCATTCCATTCCATTCCATTCCATTGAATTCCATTCCATTCCATTCCATTCCATTCCATGGAATTCCATTCCATTCCATTCCATTCCATTCCATTGAATTCCATTCCATTCCATTCCATAGAATTCCATTCCATTCCTTTCCATTCCATTGCATTCCATTCCATTCCATTCCATTTGAATTCCATTCCATTCCATTCCATTCCATTCTATTCCATTCCATTCCATTCCATTCCATTCCATTCCATTCTACTCGGGTTGATTGCATTCTATTCCATTCCATTCCATTCGATTCCATTCGATTCCATTCGATTCCATTCGATTCCATTCCATTCCATTCCATTCCATTCCATTCCATTGAATTCCCTTCCATTCCATTCCATTCCATTCCATTGAATTCCATTCCATTCCATTCCATTGCATTCCATTCCATTCCATTCCATTCCATTCCATTCCATTCCATTCCATTCCATTGAATTCCATTCCATTCCATTCCATTCCATTGAATTCCGTTCCTTTCCATTCCATTCCGTTCCGTTCCATTCCGTTCCGTTCCGTTCCGTTCCGTTGCGTTCCGTTCCGTTCCGTTGCATTCCGTTCCGTTCTACACGGGTTGATTCCATTCTATTCCATTCCATTCCATTCCATTCCATTCCATTGAATTCCATTCCATTCAATTCCATAGAATTCCGTTCCATTCCATTCCATTCCATTCCATTCCATTCCATTCCATTCCATTGAATTCCATTCCATTCCATTCCATTCCATTCCATTGAATTCCATTCCGTTCCATTCCATTCCATTGAATTCCGTTCCATTCCATTCCATTCCATTCCGTTCCGTTCCATTCCGTTCCGTTGCGTTCCGCTCCGTTCTACTGGGGTTGATTCCATTCTATTCCATTCCATTCCATTCGATCCCATTCGATTCCATTCGATTCCATTCGATTCCATTCGATTCCACTCCATTCCATTCCATAGAATTCCATTCCATTCCATTCCATTCCATTCCATGGAATTCCATTCCATTCCATTCCATTCCATTCCATTCCATAGAATTAAATTCCATTCCATTCCATTCCATTGAATTCCGTTCCACTCCATTCCATTCCGTTCCGTTCCGTTCCGTTCCGTTGCGTTCCGTTCCGTTCCGTTGCGTTCCGTTCCGTTCTACTCGGGTTGATTCCATTCTATTCCATTCCATTCCAATCCATTCCTTTCCATTCCACTGAATTCCATTCCATTCCATTCAATTCCATTCCATTCCATTCCATTCCATTCCATAGAATTCCATTCCATTTCATTCCATTCCATTCCATTCCATTCCATTCCAATCCATTCCATTGAATTCCATTCCATTCCATTCCATGGAATTCCGTTCCATTCCATTCCATTCCGTTCCGTTCCGTCCCGTTCCGCTCCGTTGCGTTCCGTTCCGTTCTACTCGGGTTGATTCCATTCTATTCCATTCCTTTCCATTCGATTCCATTCGATTCCATTCGATTCCATTCGATTCCATTCCATTCCATTCCATTGAATTCCATTCCATTCCATTCCATTCCATTGAATTCCATTCCATTCCATTCCATTCCATTGAATTCCATTCCATTCCATTCCATTCCATAGAATTCCATTCCGTTCCATTCCATTCCATTGAATTCCATTCCATTCCATTCCATTCCATTCCATTCCATTCCATTCCATTGAATTCCATTCCATTCCATTCCATTCCATTGAATTCCATTCCATTCCATTCCATAGAATTCCATTCCGTTCCATTCCATTCCATTCCATTCAATTCCATTCCATTCCATTCCATTCCATTCCATTCCATTTGAATTCCATTCCGTTCCATTCCATTCCATTCCCTTCCATTCCATTCCATTCCATTCTACTCGGGTTGATTCCATTCTATTCCATTCCATTCCATTCGATTCCATTCGATTCGATTCGATTCCATTCCATTCCATTCCATTCCATTCCATTCCATTCCGTTCTACTCGGGTTGATTCCATTCTATTCCATTCCATTCCATTCGATTCCATTCGATTCGATTCGATTCCATTCCATTCCATTCCATTCCATTCCATTCCATTCCGTTCTACTCGGGTTGATTCCATTCTATTCCATTCCATTCCATTCGATTCCATTCGATTCCATTCGATTCCATTCGATTCCATTCCATTCCATAGAATTCCATTCCATTCCATTCCATTCCATTCCATTGAATTCCATTCCATTCCATTCCATTACATTCCATTTCATTGAATTCCATTCAATTCCATTCCATTCCATTCCATTCCATTGAATTCCATTCCGTTACATTCCATTCCATTCCATTCCATTCCATTCCATTCCATTCCATTCTACTCGGGTTGATTCCATTCTATTCCATTCCATTCCATTCGATCCCATTCGATTCCATTCGATTCCGTTCCATTCCATTCCATTCCATTCCATTCCATTCCATTCCATTCCATTCCATTCCATTGAATTCCATTCTATTCCATTCCATTGAATTCCGTTCCATTCCATTCCATTCCGTTCCGTTCCGTCCCGTTCCATTCCATTCAATTCCGTGGCGTGCCGTTCTGTTCTACTCGGAATGATTCCATTCTATTCCATTCCATTCCATTCCATTCCATTCGATACCAATTGATTCCTTTCGATTCCATTCGATTCCATTCCATTCCATTCCATTGAATTCCATTCCGTTCCACTCCATTCCATTCCATTCCATTGAATTCCATTCCAATCCATTCCATTCCATTCCATTCCATTGAATTCCATTCCATTCCATTCCATTCCATAGAATTCCATTCCATTCCATTCCATTCCATTCCATTCCATTGAATTCCATTCCATTCCATTCCATAGAATTCCGTTCCATTCCATTCCATTCCATTCCATTCCATTCCATTCCATTCCATTCCATTCCATTTGAATTCCATTCCATTCCATTCCATTCCATTCTATTCCATTCCATTCCATTCCATTCCATTCCATTCCATTCTACTCGGGTTGATTGCATTCTATTCCATTCCATTCCATTCGATTCCATTCGATTCCATTCGATTCCATTCCATTCCATTCCATTGAATTCCATTCCATTCCATTCCATTCCATTCCATTCCATTCCATTGAATTCCATTCCATTCCATTCCATTCCATTCCATTCCATTCCATTCCATTCCATTCCATTTGAATTCCACTCCATTCCATTCCATTCCATTCCATTCCATTCCATTCCATTCCATTCCATTCCATTCCATTCCATTCCATTGAATTCCATTCCGTTCCATTCCATTCCATTGAATTCCGTTCCATTCCACTCCATTCCATTCCGTTCCGTTCCGTTCCGTTCCGTTCCCTTCCGTTGCGTTCCGCTCCGTTCTACTCGGGTTGATTCCATTCTATTCCATTCCAGTCCATTCGATCCCATTCGATTGCATTCGATTACATTCGATTCCACTCCATTCCATTCCAAAGAATTCCATTCCATTCCATTCCATTCCATTCCATTCCATTCCATTGAATTCCATTCCATTCCATTCCATTCCATGGAATTCCATTCCATTCCATTCCATTCCAATCCATAGAATTCCATTCCATTCCATTCCATTCCATTGAATTCCGTTCCATTCCATTCCATTCCGTTCCGTTCCGTTCCGTTCCGTTGCGTTCCGTTCCGTTCCGTTGTGTTCCGTTCCGTTCTACTCGGGTTGATTCCATTCTATTCCATTCCATTCCAATCCATTCCATTCCATTCCATTCCATTCCATTCCATTCCATTCCATTCCATTCCATTCCATTCCATTGAATTCCATTCCATTCCATTCCATTCCATTCCATTCCATTCCATTGAATTCCATTCCATTCCATTCCATTCCATGGAATTCCGTTCCATTCCATTCCATTGAATTCCGTTCCATTCCATTCCATTCCATTCCATTCCATTCCATTCCATTGAATTCCATTCCATTCCATTTAATAGAATTCCATTCCGTTCCATTCCATTCCATTCCATTCAATTCCATTCCATTCCATTCCATTCCATTCCATTTGAATTCCATTCCGTTCCATTCCATTCCATTCCCTTCCATTCCATTCCATTCCATTCTACTCGGGTTGATTCCATTCTATTCCATTCCATTCCATTCGATTCCATTCGATTCGATTCGATTCGATTCCATTCCATTCCATTCCATTCCATTCCATTCCATTCCGTTCTACTCGGGTTGATTCCATTCTATTCCATTCCATTCCATTCGATTCCATTCGATTCCATTCGATTCCATTCGATTCCATTCCATTCCATAGAATTCCATTCCATTCCATTCCATTCCATTCCATTGAATTCCATTCCATTCCATTCCATTCCATTCCATTCCATTCCATTCCATTCCATTCCATTCCATTCCATTCCATTCTACTCGGGTTGATTCCATTCTATTCCATTCCATTCCATTCGATCCCATTCGATTCCATTCGATTCCGTTCCATTCCATTCCATTCCTTTCCATTCCATTGCATTCCATTCCATTCCATTCCATTTGAATTCCATTCCATTCCATTCCATTCCATTCTATTCCATTCCATTCCATTCCATTCCATTCCATTCCATTCTACTCGGGTTGATTGCATTCTATTCCATTCCATTCCATTCGATTCCATTCGATTCCATTCGATTCCATTCGATTCCATTCCATTCCATTCCATTCCATTCCATTCCATTGAATTCCCTTCCATTCCATTCCATTCCATTCCATTGAATTCCATTCCATTCCATTCCATTGCATTCCATTCCATTCCATTCCATTCCATTCCATTCCATTCCATTCCATTCCATTCCATTGAATTCCATTCCATTCCATTCCATTCCATTGAATTCCGTTCCTTTCCATTCCATTCCGTTCCGTTCCATTCCGTTCCGTTCCGTTCCGTTCCGTTGCGTTCCGTTCCGTTCCGTTGCATTCCGTTCCGTTCTACTCGGGTTGATTCCATTCTATTCCATTCCATTCCATTCCATTCCATTCCATTGAATTCCATTCCATTCAATTCCATAGAATTCCGTTCCATTCCATTCCATTCCATTCCATTCCATTCCATTCCATTCCATTGAATTCCATTCCATTCCATTCCATTCCATTCCATTGAATTCCATTCCGTTCCATTCCATTCCATTGAATTCCGTTCCATTCCATTCCATTCCATTCCGTTCCGTTCCATTCCATTCCGTTGCGTTCCGCTCCGTTCTACTGGGGTTGATTCCATTCTATTCCATTCCATTCCATTCGATCCCATTCGATTCCATTCGATTCCATTCGATTCCATTCGATTCCACTCCATTCCATTCCATAGAATTCCATTCCATTCCATTCCATTCCATTCCATGGAATTCCATTCCATTCCATTCCATTCCATTCCATTCCATAGAATTCCATTCCATTCCATTCCATTCCATTGAATTCCGTTCCACTCCATTCCATTCCGTTCCGTTCCGTTCCGTTCCGTTGCGTTCCGTTCCGTTCCGTTGCGTTCCGTTCCGTTCTACTCGGGTTGATTCCATTCTATTCCATTCCATTCCAATCCATTCCTTTCCATTCCATTGAATTCCATTCCATTCCATTCAATTCCATTCCATTCCATTCCATTCCATTCCATAGAATTCCATTCCATTTCATTCCATTCCATTCCATTCCATTCCATTCCAATCCATTCCACTGAATTCCATTCCATTCCATTCCATGGAATTCCGTTCCATTCCATTCCATTCCGTTCCGTTCCGTCCCGTTCCGCTCCGTTGCGTTCCGTTCCGTTCTACTCGGGTTGATTCCATTCTATTCCATTCCTTTCCATTCGATTCCATTCGATTCCATTCGATTCCATTCGATTCCATTCCATTCCATTCCATTGAATTCCATTCCATTCCATTCCATTCCATTGAATTCCATTCCATTCCATTCCATTCCATTGAATTCCATTCCATTCCATTCCATTCCATAGAATTCCATTCCGTTCCATTCCATTCCATTGAATTCCATTCCATTCCATTCCATTCCATTCCATTCCATTCCATTCCATTGAATTCCATTCCATTCCATTCCATTCCATTGAATTCCATTCCATTCCATTCCATAGAATTCCATTCCGTTCCATTCCATTCCATTCCATTCAATTCCATTCCATTCCATTCCATTCCATTCCATTCCATTTGAATTCCATTCCGTTCCATTCCATTCCATTCCCTTCCATTCCATTCCATTCCATTCTACTCGGGTTGATTCCATTCTATTCCATTCCATTCCATTCCATTCCATTCCATTCGATTCGATTCCATTCCATTCCATTCCATTCCATTCCATTCCATTCCGTTCTACTCGGGTTGATTCCATTCTATTCCATTCCATTCCATTCGATTCCATTCGATTCCATTCGATTCCATTCGATTCCATTCCATTCCATAGAATTCCATTCCATTCCATTCCATTCCATTCCATTGAATTCCATTCCATTCCATTCCATTACATTCCATTTCATTGAATTCCATTCCATTCCATTCCATTCCATTCCATTCCATTGAATTCCATTCCATTCCATTCCATTCCATTCCATTCCATTCCATTCCATTCCATTCCATTCTACTCGGGTTGATTCCATTCTATTCCATTCCATTCCATTCGATCCCATTCGATTCCATTCGATTCCGTTCCATTCCATTCCATTCCATTCCATTCCATTCCATTCCATTGAATTCCATTCTATTCCATTCCATTGAATTCCGTTCCATTCCATTCCATTCCGTTCCGTTCCGTCCCGTTCCATTCCATTCCATTCCGTTGCGTGCCGTTCTGTTCTACTCGGAATGATTCCATTCTATTCCATTCCATTCCATTCCATTCCATTCGATTCCATTCGATTCGATTCGATTCGATTCCATTCCATTCCATTCCATTCCATTCCATTCCATTCCGTTCTACTCGGGTTGATTCCATTCTATTCCATTCCATTCCATTCGATTCCATTCGATTCCATTCGATTCCATTCGATTCCATTCCATTCCATAGAATTCCATTCCATTCCATTCCATTCCATTCCATTGAATTCCATTCCATTCCATTCCATTCCATTCCATTGAATTCCATTCCATTCCATTCCATTCCATTCCATTCCATTCTACTCGGGTTGATTCCATTCTATTCCATTCCATTCCATTCGATCCCATTCGATTCCATTCGATTCCGTTCCATTCCATTCCATTCCTTTCCATTCCATTGCATTCCATTCCATTCCATTCCATTTGAATTCCATTCCATTCCATTCCATTCCATTCTATTCCATTCCATTCCATTCCATTCCATTCCATTCCATTCTACTCGGGTTGATTGCATTCTATTCCATTCCATTCCATTCGATTCCATTCGATTCCATTCGATTCCATTCGATTCCATTCCATTCCATTCCATTCCATTCCATTCCATTGAATTCCCTTCCATTCCATTCCATTCCATTCCATTGAATTCCATTCCATTCCATTCCATTGCATTCCATTCGATTCCATTCCATTCCATTCCATTCCATTCCATTCCATTCCATTGAATTCCATTCCATTCCATTCCATTCCATTGAATTCCGTTCCTTTCCATTCCATTCCGTTCCGTTCCATTCCGTTCCGTTCCGTTCCGTTCCGTTGCGTTCCGTTCCGTTCCGTTGCATTCCGTTCCGTTCTACTCGGGTTGATTCCATTCTATTCCATTCCATTCCATTCCATTCCATTCCATTGAATTCCATTCCATTCAATTCCATAGAATTCCGTTCCATTCCATTCCATTCCATTCCATTCCATTCCATTCCATTGAATTCCATTCCATTCCATTCCATTCCATTCCATTGAATTCCATTCCGTTCCATTCCATTCCATTGAATTCCGTTCCATTCCATTCCATTCCATTCCGTTCCGTTCCATTCCATTCCGTTGCGTTCCGCTCCGTTCTACTGGGGTTGATTCCATTCTATTCCATTCCATTCCATTCGATCCCATTCGATTCCATTCGATTCCATTCGATTCCATTCGATTCCACTCCATTCCATTCCATAGAATTCCATTCCATTCCATTCCATTCCATTCCATGGAATTCCATTCCATTCCATTCCATGGAATTCCATTCCATTCCATTCCATTCCATTCCATTCCATAGAATTCCATTCCATTCCATTCCATTCCATTGAATTCCGTTCCACTCCATTCCATTCCGTTCCGTTCCGTTCCGTTCCGTTGCGTTCCGTTCCGTTCCGTTGCGTTCCGTTCCGTTCTACTCGGGTTGATTCCATTCTATTCCATTCCATTCCAATCCATTCCTTTCCATTCCATTGAATTCCATTCCATTCCATTCAATTCCATTCCATTCCATTCCATTCCATTCCATAGAATTCCATTCCATTTCATTCCATTCCATTCCATTCCATTCCATTCCAATCCATTCCATTGAATTCCATTCCATTCCATTCCATGGAATTCCGTTCCATTCCATTCCATTCCGTTCCGTTCCGTCCCGTTCCGCTCCGTTGCGTTCCGTTCCGTTCTACTCGGGTTGATTCCATTCTATTCCATTCCTTTCCATTCGATTCCATTCGATTCCATTCGATTCCATTCGATTCCATTCCATTCCATTCCATTGAATTCCATTCCATTCCATTCCATTCCATTGAATTCCATTCCATTCCATTCCATTCCATTGAATTCCATTCCATTCCATTCCATTCCATAGAATTCCATTCCGTTCCATTCCATTCCATTGAATTCCATTCCATTCCATTCCATTCCATTCCATTCCATTCCATTCCATTGAATTCCATTCCATTCCATTCCATTCCATTGAATTCCATTCCATTCCATTCCATAGAATTCCATTCCGTTCCATTCCATTCCATTCCATTCAATTCCATTCCATTCCATTCCATTCCATTCCATTCCATTTGAATTCCATTCCGTTCCATTCCATTCCATTCCCTTCCATTCCATTCCATTCCATTCTACTCGGGTTGATTCCATTCTATTCCATTCCATTCCATTCGATTCCATTCGATTCGATTCGATTCCATTCCATTCCATTCCATTCCATTCCATTCCATTCCGTTCTACTCGGGTTGATTCCATTCTATTCCATTCCATTCCATTCGATTCCATTCGATTCCATTCGATTCCATTCGATTCCATTCCATTCCATAGAATTCCATTCCATTCCATTCCATTCCATTCCATTGAATTCCATTCCATTCCATTCCATTACATTCCATTTCATTGAATTCCATTCCATTCCATTCCATTCCATTCCATTCCATTGAATTCCATTCCATTCCATTCCATTCCATTCCATTCCATTCCATTCCATTCCATTCCATTCCATTCCATTCTACTCGGGTTGATTCCATTCTATTCCATTCCATTCCATTCGATCCCATTCGATTCCATTCGATTCCGTTCCATTCCATTCCATTCCATTCCATTCCATTCCATTCCATTCCATTCCATTCCATTCCATTGAATTCCATTCTATTCCATTCCATTGAATTCCGTTCCATTCCATTCCATTCCGTTCCGTTCCGTCCCGTTCCATTCCATTCCATTCCGTTGCGTGCCGTTCTGTTCTACTCGGAATGATTCCATTCTATTCCATTCCATTCCATTCCATTCCATTCGATACCAATTGATTCCTTTCGATTCCATTCGATTCCATTCCATTCCATTCCATTGAATTCCATTCCGTTCCACTCCATTCCATTCCATTCCATTGAATTCCATTCCAATCCATTCCATTCCATTCCATTCCATTGAATTCCATTCCATTCCATTCCATTCCATAGAATTCCATTCCATTCCATTCCATTCCATTCCATTCCATTGAATTCCATTCCATTCCATTCCATAGAATTCCGTTCCATTCCATTCCATTCCATTCCATTCCATTCCATTCCATTCCATTCCATTCCATTTGAATTCCATTCCATTCCATTCCATTCCATTCTATTCCATTCCATTCCATTCCATTCCATTCCATTCCATTCTACTCGGGTTGATTGCATTCTATTCCATTCCATTCCATTCGATTCCTTTCGATTCCATTCGATTCCATTCCATTCCATTCCATTGAATTCCATTCCATTCCATTCCATTCCATTCCATTCCATTCCATTGAATTCCATTCCATTCCATTCCATTCCATTCCATTCCATTCCATTCCATTCCATTTGAATTCCACTCCATTCCATTCCATTCCATTCCATTCCATTCCATTCCATTCCATTGAATTCCATTCCGTTCCATTCCATTCCATTGAATTCCGTTCCATTCCACTCCATTCCATTCCGTTCCGTTCCGTTCCGTTCCGTTCCCTTCCGTTGCGTTCCGCTCCGTTCTACTCGGGTTGATTCCATTCTATTCCATTCCAGTCCATTCGATCCCATTCGATTGCATTCGATTCCATTCGATTCCACTCCATTCCATTCCAAAGAATTCCATTCCATTCCATTCCATTCCATTCCATTCCATTCCATTCCATTGAATTCCATTCCATTCCATTCCATTCCATGGAATTCCATTCCATTCCATTCCATTCCAATCCATAGAATTCCATTCCATTCCATTCCATTCCATTGAATTCCGTTCCATTCCATTCCATTCCGTTCCGTTCCGTTCCGTTCCGTTGCGTTCCGTTCCGTTCCGTTGTGTTCCGTTCCGTTCTACTCGGGTTGATTCCATTCTATTCCATTCCATTCCAATCCATTCCATTCCATTCCATTCCATTCCATTCCATTCCATTCCATTCCATTCCATTCCATTGAATTCCATTCCATTCCATTCCATTCCATTCCATTCCATTCCATTGAATTCCATTCCATTCCATTCCATTCCATGGAATTCCGTTCCATTCCATTCCATTCCGTTCCGTTCCATCCCTTTCCGCTCCGTTGCGTTCCGTTCCGTTCTACTCGGGTTGATTCCATTCTATTCCATTCCTTTCCATTCGATTCCATTCGATTCCATTCGATTCCATTCGATTCCATTCAATTCCATTCCATTGAATTCCATTCCATTCCATTCCATTCCATTGAATTCCATTCCATTCCATTCCATTCCATTCCATTGAATTCCATTCCATTCCTTTCCATTCCATAGAATTCCATTCCGTTCCATTCCATTCCATTGAATTCCGTTCCATTCCATTCCATTCCATTCCATTCCATTCCATTCCATTGAATTCCATTCCATTCCATTTCATAGAATTCCATTCCGTTCCATTCCATTCCATTCCATTCAATTCCATTCCATTCCATTCCATTGCATTCCATTTGAATTCCATTCCGTTCCATTCCATTCCATTCCCTTCCATTCCATTCCATTCCATTCTACTCGGGTTGATTCCATTCTATTCCATTCCATTCCATTCGATTCCATTCGATTCGATTCGATTCGATTCCATTCCATTCCATTCCATTCCATTCCATTCCATTCCATTCCATTCCATTCCATTGAATTCCGTTCCATTCCATTCCATTCCATTCCATTGAATTCCATTCCATTCCATTCCATTCCATTCCATTCCATTCTACTCGGGTTGATTCCATTCTATTCCATTCCTTTCCATTCGATCCCATTCGATTCCATTCGATTCCGTTCCATTCCATTCCATTCCATTCCATTCCATTCCATTCCATTCCATTCCATTCCATTGAATTCCATTCCATTCCATTCCATTGAATTCCGTTCCATTCCATTCCATTCCGTTCCGTTCCGTCCCGTTCCATTCCATTCCGTTCCGTTGCGTGCCGTTCTGTTCTACTCGGAATGATTCCATTCTATTCCATTCCATTCCATTCCATTCCATTCGATACCAATTGATTCCTTTCGATTCCATTCGATTCCATTCCATTCCATTCCATTTAATTCCATTCCGTTCCACTCCATTCCATTCCATTCCATTGAATTCCATTCCAATCCATTCCATTCCATTCCATTCCATTGAATTCCATTCCATTCCATTCCATTCCATTCCATAGAATTCCATTCCATTCCATTCCATTCCATTCCATTGAATTCCATTCCATTCCATTCCATAGAATTCCGTTCCATACCATTCCATTCCATTCCATTCCATTCCATTCCGTTCCATTCCATTCCATTTGAATTCCATTCCATTCCATTCCATTCCATTCTATTCCATTCCATTCCATTCCATTCCATTCCATTCCATACTACTCGGGTTGATTGCATTCTATTCCATTCCATTCCATTCGATTCCATTCGATTCCATTCGATTCCATTCCATTCCATTCCATGGAATTCCATTCCATTCCATTCCATTCCATTCCATTGAATTCCATTCCATTCCATTCCATTCCATTCCATTCCATTCCATTCCATTGAATTCCATTCCGTTCCATTCCATTCCATTGAATTCCGCTCCATTCCACTCCATTCCATTCCGTTCCGTTCCGTTCCGTTCCGTTCCCTTCCGTTGCGTTCCGCTCCGTTCTACTCGGGTTGATTCCATTCTATTCCATTCCAGTCCATTCGATCCCATTCGATTGCATTCGATTCCATTCGATTCCATTCGATTCCACTCCATTCCATTCCATAGAATTCCATTCCATTCCATTCCATTCCATTCCATTCCATTCCATTCCATTGAATTCCATTCCATTCCATTCCATTCCATGGAATTCCATTCCATTCCATTCCATTCCAATCCATAGAATTCCATTCCATTCCATTCCATTCCATTGAATTCCGTTCCATTCCATTCCATTCCGTTCCGTTCCGTTCCGTTCCGTTCCGTTGCGTTCCGTTCCGTTCCGTTGTGTTCCGTTCCGTTCTACTCGGGTTGATTCCATTCTATTCCATTCCATTCCAATCCATTCCATTCCATTCCATTCCATTCCATTCCATTCCATTCCATTCCATTCCATTGAATTCCATTCCATTCCATTCCATTCCATTCCATTCCATTGAATTCCATTCCATTCCATTCCATTCCATGGAATTCCGTTCCATTCCATTCCATTCCGTTCCGTTCCATCCCGTTCCGTTCCGTTCCGTTCCGTTCCGTTGCGTTCCGTTCCGTTCTACTAGGGTTGATTCCATTCTATTCCATTCCATTCCATTCGATTCCATTCGATTCCACTCCATTCCATTCCATAGAATTCCATTCCATTCCATTGAATTCCATTCCATTCCATTCCATTCCATTCCATTCCATTCCATTCCATTCCATTCCATTCCATTGAATTCCATTCCATTCCATTCCATTCCATTCCATTCCATTCCATGCCATTCCATTCCATTCCATTCCATTCCATTGAATTCCATTCCATTCCATTCCATTCCATGGAATTCCGTTCCATTCCATTCCATTCCGTTCCGTTCCATCCCTTTCCGCTCCGTTGCGTTCCGTTCCGTTCTACTCGGGTTGATTCCATTCTATTCCATTCCTTTCCATTCGATTCCATTCGATTCCATTCGATTCCATTCGATTCCATTCCATTCCATTCCATTGAATTCCATTCCATTCCATTCCATTCCATTGAATTCCATTCCATTCCATTCCATTCCATTCCATTCCATTGAATTCCATTCCATTCCATTCCATTCCATTCCATAGAATTCCATTCCGTTCCATTCCATTCCATTGAATTCCGTTCCATTCCATTCCATTCCATTCCATTCCATTCCATTGAATTCCATTCCATTCCATTTCATAGAATTCCATTCCGTTCCATTCCATTCCATTCCATTCAATTCCATTCCATTCCATTCCATTCCATTCCATTTGAATTCCATTCCGTTCCATTCCATTCCATTCCCTTCCATTCCATTCCATTCCATTCTACTCGGGTTGATTCCATTCTATTCCATTCCATTCCATTCGATTCCATTCCATTCGATTCGATTCGATTCCATTCCATTCCATTCCATTCCATTCCATTCCATTCCGTTCTACTCGGGTTGATTCCATTCTATTCCATTCCATTCCATTCCATTCCATTCTATTCCATTCGATTCCATTCGATTCCATTCCATTCCATAGAATTCCATTCCATTCCATTCCATTCCATTCCATTGAATTCCATTCCATTCCATTCCATTCCATTCCATTGAATTCCATTCCATTCCATTCCATTCCATTCCATTCCATTCTACTCGGGTTGATTCCATTCTATTCCATTCCATTCCATTCGATCCCATTCGATTCCATTCGATTGCGTTCCATTCCATTCCATTCCATTCCATTCCATTCCATTCCATTCCATTCCATTCCATTCCATTCCATTGAATTCCATTCCATTCCATTCCATTGAATTCCGTTCCATTCCATTCCATTCCGTTCCGTTCCGTCCCGTTCCATTCCATTCCGTTCCGTTGCGTGCCGTTCTGTTCTACTCGGAATGATTCCATTCTATTCCATTCCATTCCATTCCATTCCATTCGATACCAATTGATTCCTTTCGATTCCATTCGATTCCATTCCATTCCATTCCATTGAATTCCATTCCGTTCCACTCCATTCCATTCCATTCCATTGAATTCCATTCCAATCCATTCCATTCCATTCCATTCCATTGAATTCCATTCCATTCCATTCCATTCCATTCCATAGAATTCCATTCCATTCCATTCCATTCCATTCCATTGAATTCCATTCCATTCCATTCCATAGAATTCCGTTCCATACCATTCCATTCCATTCCATTCCATTCCATTCCGTTCCATTCCATTCCATTTGAATTCCATTCCATTCCATTCCATTCCATTCTATTCCATTCCATTCCATTCCATTCCATTCCATTCCATTCTACTCGGGTTGATTGCATTCTATTCCATTCCATTCCATTCGATTCCGTTCGATTCCATTCGATTCCATTCCATTCCATTCCATTGAATTCCATTCCATTCCATTCCATTCCATTCCATTCCATTCCATTCCATTCCATTGAATTCCATTCCGTTCCATTCCATTCCATTGAATTCCGTTCCGTTCCACTCCATTCCATTCCGTTCCGTTCCGTTCCGTTCCGTTCCCTTCCGTTGCGTTCCGCTCCGTTCTACTCGGGTTGATTCCATTCTATTCCATTCCAGTCCATTCGATCCCATTCGATTGCATTCGATTCCATTCGATTCCATTCGATTCCACTCCATTCCATTCCATAGAATTCCATTCCATTCCATTCCATTCCATTCCATTCCATTCCATTCCATTCCATTGAATTCCATTCCATTCCATTCCATTCCATGGAATTCCATTCCATTCCATTCCATTCCAATCCATAGAATTCCATTCCATTCCATTCCATTCCATTGAATTCCGTTCCATTCCATTCCATTCCGTTCCGTTCCGTTCCGTTCCGTTCCGTTGCGTTCCGTTCCGTTCCGTTGTGTTCCGTTCCGTTCTACTCGTGTTGATTCCATTCTATTCCATTCCATTCCAATCCATTCCATTCCATTCCATTCCATTCCATTCCATTCCATTCCATTCCATTCCATTGAATTCCATTCCATTCCATTCCATTCCATTCCATTCCATTCCATTGAATTCCATTCCATTCCATTCCATTCCATGGAATTCCGTTCCATTCCATTCCATTCCGTTCCGTTCCATCCCGTTCCGTTCCGTTCCGTTCCGTTCCGTTGCGTTCCGTTCCGTTCTACTAGGGTTGATTCCATTCTATTCCATTCCATTCCATTCGATTCCATTCGATTCCACTCCATTCCATTCCATAGAATTCCATTCCATTCCATTCCATTCCATTGAATTCCATTCCATTCCATTCCATTCCATTCCATTCCATTCCATTCCATTCCATTCCATTGAATTCCATTCCATTCCATTCCATTCCATTCCATTCCATTCCATTCCATTCCATTCTACTGGTGTCCATTCCATTCCATTCCATTCCATTCCATTCCATTCCATTCCATTCCTTTCCATTCCATTGCATTCCATTGCATTCCATTCCATTCCATTCCATTCCATTCCACTCCACTCCACTCCACTCCACTCCATTCCACTCCACTCCACTCCGGTACATTCCATTCCATTCCATTCCATTCCATTCCATTCCATTCCATTCCATTCCGTGCTTCTCGGGTACATTCCGTTCCGTTCCATTCCATTCCATTCCATTCCATTCCATTCCGTTCCAGTGCACTCTACTCCACTCCACTCCACTCCACTCCACTCCGGTACATTCCATTCCATTCCATTCCATTCCATTCCATTCCATTTCCATTCCCATTCCATTTCCATTCCCGTTCCATTTCCATTCCCGTTTCTTTTCCATTCCCGTTCCATTTCCATTCCAGTTCCATTACCATTCCCGTTCCATTTCCATTCCCGATCCATTTCCATTCCCGTTCCATTTCCATTCCTGTTCCATTTCCATTCCCGTTCCGTTACCATTCCCGTTCCATTTCCGTTCCCGTTCCGTTTCCGTTCCCGTTCCATTTCCGTTCTCGTTCCGTTTCCGTTCCCGTTCCATTTCCATTCCCGTTCCATTTCCGTTCCCTTTCCATTTCCATTCCCGTTCCATTTCCATTCCCTTTCCATTTCCATTTCATTCCATTCCATTCTGCTCGGGTACATTCCATTCCATTCCATTGCATTCCATTCCGTTCTGCTCCTGTCCATTCCATTCCATTCCATTCCGTTCCATTCCGTTCTACTCGGGTAGATTCCATTCCATCCCATTCCATTCCATTCCATTCCATTCCATTCCATTCCATTCCATTCTACTGGTGTCCATTCCATTCCATTCCATTCCATTCCATTCCATTCCATTCCATTCCATTCCATTGCATTCCATTCCATTCCATTCCATTCCGTTCCGTTCTACTCGGTTACATTCCATTCAATTCCATTCCATTCCGTTCTACTCGGTTAGATTCCATTCCATTCCATTCCATTCCTTTCCATTCCATTGCATTCCATTGCATTGCATTGCACTCAATTCCATTCCATTCCATTCCATTCCATTCCATTCCATTCCATTCCATTCCGTTCCGTTCAACTCGGTTACATTCCATTCAATTACATTCCATTCCGTTCTACTCGGTTACATACCATTCCATTCCATTCCATTCCATTCCAATCCATTCCATTCCATTCCATTCCGTTCTACTCGTGTACATTCCATTCCATTCCATTCCATTCCATTCCATTCCATTCCATTCCATTCCATTCCATTCCGTTCTACTTTGGTACATTCCATTCCATTCCATTCCATTCCATTCCATTCCATTCCATTCCATTCTACTCAGGTTGATTCCATTCTATTCCATTCCATTCCATTCCATTCCATTCCATTCCATTCCATTCGATTCCATTCCATTCCATTCCATAGAATTCCATTCCATTCCATTCCATTCCATGGAATTCCATTCCATTCCATTCCATGGAATTCCATTCCATTCCATTCCATTCCATGGAATTCCATTCCATTCTATTCCATGGAATTCCATTCCGTTCCATTCCATTCCATGGAATTCCATTCAATTCCATTCCATTCCATTCCATTCCATTCCATTCCATTGAATTCCATTCCGTTCCATTCCATTCCATTGAATTCCATTCCATTCCATTCCATTCCATTCCATTCCATTCCATTGAATTCCATTCCATCGAATTCCATTCCATTCCATTCCATTCCATTCCATTCCATCCCATTCCATTCCATTCCATTCCATTCCGTTCTACTCGGGTTGATTCCATTCTATTCCATTCCATTCCATTCGATCCCATTTGATTCCATTCGATTCCATTCAATTCCATTCGATTCCATTCCATTCCATTCCATTCCATTCCATTCCATTGAATTCCATTCCATTCCATTCCATTCCATGGAATTCCATTCCATTCCATTCCATTCCATTCCATAGAATTCCATTCCATTCCATTCCATTCCATTGAATTCCTTTCCATTCCATTCCGTTCCGTTCCGTTCCGTTACGTTCCGTTGCGTTCCGTTCCGTTCCGTTGTGTTCCGTTCCGTTCTACTCGGGATGATTCCATTCTATTCCATTCCATTCCAATCCATTCCATTCCATTCCATTGAATTCCATTCCATTCCATTCCATTCCATTCCATTCCATTCCATTCCATTCCATTGAATTCCATTCCATTCCATTCCATTCCATTCCATTCCATTCCATTCCATTGAATTCCATTCCATTCCAATCCAATCCATGGAATTCCGTTCCATTCCATTCCATTCCGTTCCGTTCTGTCCCGTTCCGTTCCGTTCCGTTCCGTTGCGTTCCGTTCCGTTCTACTCGGGTTGATTCCATTCTATTCCATTCCATTCCATTCGATTCCATTCGATTCCATTCGATTCCACTCCATTCCATTCCATAGAATTCCATTCCATTCCATTCCATTCCATTGAATTCCATTCCATTCCATTCCATTCCATTGAATTCCATTCCATTCCATTCCATTCCATTGAATTCCATTCCATTCCATTCCATTCCATTCCATTCCATTCCATTCCATTCCATTCCATTCTACTGGTGTCCATTCCATTCCATTCCATTCCATTCCATTCCATTCCATTCCATTCCTTTCCATTCCATTGCATTCCATTGCATTCCATTCCATTCCATTCCGTTCCATTCCATTCCATTCCACTCCACTCCACTCCACTCCACTCCATTCCACTCCACTCCACTCGGGTATATTCAATTCCATTCCATTCCATTCCATTCCATTCCGTGCTTCTCGGGTACATTCCGTTCCGTTCCATTCCATTCCATTCCATTCCATTCCGTTCCAGTGCACTCTACTCCACTCCACTCCACTCCACTCCACTCCGGTACATTCCATTCCATTCCATTCCATTCCATTCCATTCCGTGCTTCTCGGGTACATTCCGTTCCGTTCCATTCCATTCCATTCCATTCCATTCCGTTCCAGTGCACTCTACTCCACTCCACTCCACTCCACTCCACTCTGGTACATTCCATTCCATTCCATTCCATTCCATTTCCATTCCCATTCCATTTCCATTCCCGTTCCATTTCCATTCCCGTTTCTTTTCCATTCCCGTTCCATTTCCATTCCAGTTCCATTACCATTCCCGTTCCATTTCCATTCCCGATCCATTTCCATTCCCGTTCCATTTCCATTCCCGTTCCATTTCCATTCCCGTTCCGTTACCATTCCCGTTCCATTTCCGTTCCCGTTCCGTTTCCGTTCCCGTTCCATTTCCGTTCTCGTTCCGTTTCCGTTCCCGTTCCATTTCCATTCCCGTTCCATTTCCGTTCCCGTTCCATTTCCATTCCCGTTCCATTTCCATTCCCTTTCCATTTCCATTTCATTCCATTCCGTTCTGCTCGGGTACATTCCATTCCATTCCATTGCATTCCATTCCGTTCTGCTCCTGTCCATTCCATTCCATTCCATTCTGTTCCATTCCGTTCTACTCGGGTAGATTCCATTCTATTCCATTCCATTCCATTCCATTCCATTCCATTCCATTCCATTCCATTCCATTCTACTGGTGTCCATTCCATTCCATTCCATTCCATTCCATTCCATTCCATTCCATTCCATTCCATTCCATTGAATTCCATTCCATTCCATTCCATTCAATTGAATTCCGTTCCATTCCATTCCATTCCGTTCCGTTCCGTCCCGTTCCGTTCCGTTCCGTTGCGTTCCGTTCCGTTCAACTAGGGTTGATTCCATTCTATTCAATTCCATTCCATTCCATTCTACACGGGTTGATCATTCCATTCCGTTCCGTTCCGTTCCGTTCCGTTCCGTACCGTTCTACTCGGGTTGATTCCATTCTATTCCATTCCATTCCATTCGATTCCATTCGACTCCATTCCATTCCATTCCATACCATTCCATTCCATTCCATTCCATTGCATTCCATTCCACTCCATTCCATTCCATTACATTCCATTCCATTACATTCCATTCCGTTCCGTTCCGTTCCGTTCCGTTCCGTTGCGTTCCGTTCCGTTCTACTCGGGTTGATTCCATTCTATTCCATTCCATTCCATTTGACTCCATTCGATTCCATTCCATTCCATTGCATTGAATTCCATTCCATTCCATTCCATTCCATTCCATTCCATTCCATTCCACTCCATTGAATTCCATTCCATTCCATTCCATTCCATTCCATTCCATTCCATTCCACTCCATTCCATTACACTCCACTGCACTCCACTCCACTCCACTCCACTCCATTCCACTCCCTTCCATTCCATTAAATTGAATTCCATTCCATTCCATTCCATTCCATTCCATTCCATTCCATTCCATTCCACTCCATTCCATTCCACTCCACTCCACTCCACTCCACTCCACTCCATTCCATTCCCTTCCATTCCATTCAATTGAATTGCATTGAATTCCATTCCATTCCATTCCATAACATTTCATTCCATTCCATTCCATTCCATTCCATTCCATTCCATTCCATTCCGTTCTACTCGGGTTGATTCCATTCTATTCCATTCCATTCCATTCGATTCCATTAGATTCCATTCGATTCCATTCGATTCCATTCGTTTCCATTCCATTCCATTCCATTCTATTCCATTGAATTCCATTCCATTCCATTCCATTCCATTCCATTCCATTGCATTCCATTCCATTGAATTCCATTGAATTCCATTCCATTCCATGGAATTCCATTCCATTCCATTCCATTCCATTCCATAGAATTCCATTCCATTCCATTCCATTCCATGGAATTCCGTTCCATTCCATTCCATTCCGTTCCGTTCCGTTCCGTTCCGTTCCGTTGCGTTCCGTTCCGTTCCGTTGTGTTCCGTTCCGTTCTACTCGGGTTGATTCCATTCTATTCCATTCCATTCCAATCCATTCCATTCCATTCCATTGAATTCCATTCCATTCCATTCCATTCCATTCCATTCCATTCCATTCCATTCCATTCCATTGAATTCCATTCCATTCCATTCCATTCCATTCCATTCCATTGAATTCCATTCCATTCCATTCCATTCCATGGAATTCCGTTCCATTCCATTCCATTCCGTTCCGTTCCGTCCCGTTCCGTTCCGTTCCGTTCCGTTGCGTTCTGTTCCGTTCTACTCGGGTTGATTCCATTCTATTTCATTCCATTCCATTCGATTCCATTCGATTCCATTCGATTCCACTCCATTCCATTCCATAGAATTCCATTCCATTCCATTCCATTCCATTGAATTCCATTCCATTCCATTCCATTCCATAGAATTCCATTCCATTCCATTCCATTCCATTGAATTCCATTCCATTCCATTCCATTCCATTCCATTCCATTCCATTCCATTCCATTCCATTCCATTCTACTGGTGTCCATTCCATTCCATTCCATTCCATTCCATTCCATTCCATTCCTTTCCATTCCATTGCATTCCATTGCATTCCATTCCATTCCATTCCGTTCCATTCCACTCCACTCCACTCCACTCCACTCCATTCCACTCCACTCCACTCCGGTACATTCAATTCCATTCCATTCCATTCCATTCCATTCCATTCCATTCCATTCCGTGCTTCTCGGGTACATTCCGTTCCGTTCCATTCCATTCCATTCCATTCCATTCCGTTCCAGTGCACTCTACTCCACTCCACTCCACTCCACTCCTTTCTGGTACATTCCATTCCATTCCATTCCATTCCATTTCCATTCCCATTCCATTTCCATTCCCGTTCCATTTCCATTCCCGTTTCTTTTCCATTCCCGTTCCATTTCCATTCCAGTTCCATTACCATTCCCGTTCCATTTCCATTCCCGATCCATTTCCATTCCCGTTCCATTTCCATTCCCGTTCCATTTCCATTCCCGTTCCATTACCATTCCCGTTCCATTTCCGTTCCCGTTCCGTTTCCGTTCCCGTTCCATTTCCGTTCTCGTTCCGTTTCCGTTCCCGTTCCATTTCCATTCCCGTTCCGTTTCCGTTCCCGTTCCATTTCCATTCCCGTTCCATTTCCATTCCCTTTCCATTTCCATTTCATTCCATTCCGTTCTGCTCGGGTACATTCCATTCCATTCCATTGCATTCCATTCCGTTCTGCTCCTGTCCATTCCATTCCATTCCATTCCGTTCCATTCAGTTCTACTCGGGTAGATTCCATTCCATTCCATTCCATTCCATTCCATTCCATTCCATTCCATTCCATTCCATTCCATTCCATTCCATTCCATTCTACTGGTGTCCATTCCATTCCATTCCATTCCATTCCATTCCATTCCATTCCATTCCATTCCATTCCATTGAATTCCATTCCATTCCATTCCATTCAATTGAATTCCGTTCCATTCCATTCCATTCCGTTCCGTTCCGTCCCGTTCCGTTCCGATCCGTTGCGTTCCGTTCCGTTCAACTAGGGTTGATTCCATTCTATTCAATTCCATTCCATTCCATTCTACACGGGTTGATCATTCCATTCCGTTCCGTTCCGTTCCGTTCCGTACCGTTCTACTCGGGTTGATTCCATTCTATTCCATTCCATTCCATTCGATTCCATTCGACTCCATTCCATTCCATTCCATTCCATTCCATTCCATTCCATTGCATTCCATTCCACTCCATTCCATTCCATTCCATTCCATTCCATTACATTCCATTCCGTTCCGTTCCGTTCCGTTCCGTTCCGTTGCGTTCCGTTCCGTTCTACTCGGGTTGATTCCATTCTATTCCATTCCATTCCATTTGACTCCATTCGATTCCATTCCATTCCATTGCAATGAATTCCATTCCATTCCATTCCATTCCATTCCATTCCATTCCATTCCACTCCATTGAATTCCATTCCATTCCATTCCATTCCATTCCATTCCATTCCATTCCATTCCACTCCATTCCATTACACTCCACTGCACTCCACTCCACTCCACTCCACTCCATTCCACTCCCTTCCATTCCATTAAATTGAATTCCGTTCCATTCCATTCCATTCCATTCCATTCCATTCCATTCCACTCCATTCCATTCCACTCCACTCCACTCCACTCCACTCCACTCCATTCCATTCCCTTCCATTCCATTCAATTGAATTGCATTGAATTCCATTCCATTCCATTCCATAACATTTCATTCCATTCCATTCCATTCCATTCCATTCCATTCCATTCCATTCCGTTCTACTCGGGTTGATTCCATTCTATTCCATTCCATTCCATTCGATTCCATTAGATTCCATTCGATTCCATTCGATTCCATTCGTTTCCATTCCATTCCATTCCATTCTATTCCATTGAATTCCATTCCATTCCATTCCATTCCATTCCATTCCATTGCATTCCATTCCATTGAATTCCATTGAATTCCATTCCATTCCATGGAATTCCATTCCATTCCATTCCATTCCATTCCATAGAATTCCATTCCATTCCATTCCATTCCATTGAATTCCGTTCCATTCCATTCCATTCCGTTCCGTTCCGTTCCGTTCCGTTCCGTTGCGTTCCGTTCCGTTCCGTTGTGTTCCGTTCCGTTCTACTCGGGTTGATTCCATTCTATTCCATTCCATTCCATTCGATTCCATTCCATTCCATTGAATTCCATTCCATTCCATTCCATTCCATTCCATTCCATTGAATTCCATTCCATTCCATTCCATTCCATTCCATTCCATTCCATTCCATTGAATTCCATTCCATTCCATTCCATTCCATTCCATTCCATTGAATTCCATTCCATTCCATTCCATTCCATGGAATTCCGTTCCATTCCATTCCATTCCGTTCCGTTCCGTCCCGTTCCGTTCCGTTCCGTTCCGTTGCGTTCCGTTCCGTTCTCCTCGGGTTGATTCCATTCTATTCCATTCCATTCCATTCGATTCCATTCGATTCCATTGGATTCCACTCCATTCCATTCCATAGAATTCCATTCCATTCCATTCCATTCCATTGAATTCCATTCCATTCCATTCCATTCCATTGAATTCCATTCCATTCCATTCCATTCCATTGAATTCCATTCCATTCCATTCCATTCCATTCCATTCCATTCCATTCCATTCCATTCTACTGTTGTCCATTCCATTCCATTCCATTCCATTCCATTCCATTCCATTCCATTCCTTTCCATTCCATTGCATTCCATTGCATTCCATTCCATTCCATTCCATTCCATTCCAATCCACTCCACTCCACTCCACTCCATTCCACTCCACTCCACTCCGGTACATTCCATTCCATTCCATTCCATTCCATTCCATTCCATTCCATTCCGTGCTTCTCGGGTACATTCCGTTCCGTTCCATTCCATTCCATTCCGTTCCAGTGCACTCTACTCCACTCCACTCCACTCCACTCCACTCTGGTACATTCCATTCCATTCCATTCCATTCCATTTTCATTCCCATTCCATTTCCATTCCCGTTCCATTTCCATTCCCGTTTCTTTTCCATTCCCGTTCCATTTCCATTCCAGTTCCATTACCATTCCCGTTCCATTTCCATTCCCGATCCATTTCCATTCCCGATCCATTTCCATTCCCGTTCCATTTCCATTCCCGTTCCATTACCATTCCCGTTCCATTTCCGTTCCCGTTCCGTTTCCGTTCCCGTTCCATTTCCGTTCTCGTTCCGTTTCCGTTCCCGTTCCATTTCCATTCCCGTTCCATTTCCATTCCCGTTCCATTTCCATTCCCGTTCCATTTCCATTCCCTTTCCATTTCCATTTCATTCCATTCCGTTCTGCTCGGGTACATTCCATTCCATTCCATTGCATTCCATTCCGTTCTGCTCCTGTCCATTCCATTCCATTCCATTCCGTTCCATTCCGTTCTACTCGGGTAGATTCCATTCCATTCCATTCCATTCCATTCCATTCCATTCCATTCCATTCCATTCCATTCTACTGGTGTCCATTCCATTCCATTCCATTCCATTCCATTCCATTCCATTCCATAGAATTCCATTCCATTCCATTCCATTCAATTGAATTCCGTTCCATTCCATTCCATTCCGTTCCGTTCCGTCCCGTTCCGTTCCGTTCCGTTCCGTTCCGTTGCGTTCCGTTCCGTTCTACTCGGGTTGATTAAATTCTATTCCATTCCATTCTATTCGATTCCATTCAATTCCAATCGATTCCATTCGATTCCAATCGATTCCATTGAATTCCATTCCATTCCATTCCATTCCATTGAATTCCGTTGCATTATATTCCATTCCGTTCCGTTCCGTCCCGTTCCGTTCCGTTCCGTTCCGTTGCGTGCCGTTCCGTTCTACTCGGGTTGATTCCATTCCATTCCATTCCATTCCATTCCATTCCATTCCATTCCATTCCATTGAATTCCATTCCATTCCATTCCATTCCATTCCATTCCATTCCATTCCATTCCGTTCTACTCGGGTTGATTCCATTCTATTCCATTCCATTCCATTCGATCTCATTCGATTCCATTCGATTCCATTCGATTCCACTCCATTCCATTCCATTGAATTCCATTCCATTCCATTCCATTCCATTCCATTCCATTGATTTCCATTCCATTCCATTCCATTCCATTCCATTCCATTCCATTCCATTGAATACCATTCCATTCCATTGAATTCCATTCCATTCCATTCCATTCCATTCCATTCCATTGAATTCCATTCCATTCCATTGAATTCCATTCCATTCCATTCCATTCCATTGAATTCCGTTCCATTCCATTCCATTCCATTCCATTCCATTGAATTCCATTCCATTCCATTCCATAGAATTCCGTTCCATTCCATTCCATTCCATTCCATTCCATTCCATTCCATTCCATTCCATTGAATTCAATTCCATTTCATTCCATTCCTTTCCATTGAATTCCATTCTGTTCCATTCCATTCCTTTGAATTCCGTTCCATTCCATTCCATTCCATTCCTTTCCTTTCCGTTCCGTTCCGTTCCGTTCCGTTGCGTTCCGCTCCGTTCTACTCGGGTTGATTCCATTCTATTCCATTCCATTCCATTCGATCCCATTCGATTCCATTCGATTCCATTCGATTCCATTCGATTCCACTCCATTCCATTCCATAGAATTCCATTCCATTCCATTCCATTTGAATTCCATTCCATTCCATTCCATTGAATTCCATTCCATTCCATTCCATTCCATTGAATTCCATTCCATTCCATTCCATTCCATTGAATTCCGTTCCTTTCCATTCCATTCCGTTCCGTTCCGTTCCGTTCCGTTCCGTTGCGTTCCGTTCCGTTCCGTTGCGTTCCGTTCTACTCGGGTTGATTCCATTCTATTCCATTCCATTCCATTCCATTCCATTCCATTCAATTGAATTGCATTGAATTCCATTCCATTCCATTCCATAACATTTCATTCCATTCCATTCCATTCCATTCCATTCCATTCCATTCCATTCCGTTCTACTCGGGTTGATTCCATTCTATTCCATTCCATTCCATTCGATTCCATTAGATTCCATTCGATTCCATTCGATTCCATTCGTTTCCATTCCATTCCATTCCATTCTATTCCATTGAATTCCATTCCATTCCATTCCATTCCATTCCATTCCATTGCATTCCATTCCATTGAATTCCATTGAATTCCATTCCATTCCATGGAATTCCATTCCATAGAATTCCATTCCATTCCATTCCATTCCATTGAATTCCGTTCCATTCCATTCCATTCCGTTCCCTTCCGTTCCGTTCCGTTGCGTTCCGTTCCGTTCCGTTGTGTTCCGTTCCGTTCTACTCGGGTTGATTCCATTCTATTCCATTCCATTCCATTCGATTCCATTCCATTCCATTGAATTCCATTCCATTCCATTCCATTCCATTCCATTCCATTGAATTCCATTCCATTCCATTCCATTCCATTCCATTCCATTCCATTCCATTCCATTGAATTCCATTGAATTCCATTCCATTCCATTCCATTCCATTGAATTCCATTCCATTCCATTCCATTCCATGGAATTCCGTTCCATTCCATTCCATTCCGTTCCGTTCCGTCCCGTTCCGTTCCGTTCCGTTCCGTTGCGTTCCGTTCCGTTCTCCTCGGGTTGATTCCATTCTATTCCATTCCATTCCATTCGATTCCATTCGATTCCATTCGATTCCACTCCATTCCATTCCATAGAATTCCATTCCATTCCATTCCATTCCATTGAATTCCATTCCATTCCATTCCATTCCATTGAATTCCATTCCATTCCATTCTACTGTTGTCCATTCCATTCCATTCCATTCCATTCCATTCCATTCCTTTCCATTCCATTGCATTCCATTGCATTCCATTCCATTCCATTCCATTCCATTCCAATCCACTCCACTCCACTCCACTCCATTCCACTCCACTCCACTCCGGTACATTCCATTCCATTCCATTCCATTCCATTCCATTCCATTCCATTCCGTGCTTCTCGGGTACATTCCGTTCCGTTCCATTCCATTCCATTCCATTCCATTCCGTTCCAGTGCACTCTACTCCACTCCACTCCACTCCACTCCACTCTGGTACATTCCATTCCATTCCATTCCATTCCATTTTCATTCCCATTCCATTTCCATTCCCGTTCCATTTCCATTCCCGTTTCTTTTCCATTCCCGTTCCATTTCCATTCCAGTTCCATTACCATTCCCGTTCCATTTCCATTCCCGATCCATTTCCATTCCCGATCCATTTCCATTCCCGTTCCATTTCCATTCCCGTTCCATTACCATTCCCGTTCCATTTCCGTTCCCGTTCCGTTTCCGTTCCCGTTCCATTTCCGTTCTCGTTCCGTTTCCGTTCCCGTTCCATTTCCATTCCCGTTCCATTTCCGTTCCCGTTCCATTTCCATTCCCGTTCCATTTCCATTCCCTTTCCATTTCCATTTCATTCCATTCCGTTCTGCTCGGGTACATTCCATTCCATTCCATTGCATTCCATTCCGTTCTGCTCCTGTCCATTCCATTCCATTCCATTCCGTTCCATTCCGTTCTACTCGGGTAGATTCCATTCCATTCCATTCCATTCCATTCCATTCCATTCCATTCCATTCCATTCCATTCCATTCCATTCCATTCTACTGGTGTCCATTCCATTCCATTCCATTCCATTCCATTCCATTCCATTCCATTGAATTCCATTCCATTCCATTCCATTCAATTGAATTCCGTTCCATTCCATTCCATTCCGTTCCGTTCCGTCCCGTTCCGTTCCGTTCCGTTCCGTTCCGTTGCGTTCCGTTCCGTTCTACTCGGGTTGATTAAATTCTATTCCATTCCATTCTATTCGATTCCATTCAATTCCAATCGATTCCATTCGATTCCAATCGATTCCATTGAATTCCATTCCATTCCATTCCATTCCATTGAATTCCGTTGCATTATATTCCATTCCGTTCCGTTCCGTCCCGTTCCGTTCCGTTCCGTTCCGTTGCGTGCCGTTCCGTTCTACTCGGGTTGATTCCATTCCATTCCATTCCATTCCATTCCATTCCATTCCATTCCATTCCATTGAATTCCATTCCATTCCATTCCATTCCATTCCATTCCATTCCATTCCATTCCGTTCTACTCGGGTTGATTCCATTCTATTCCATTCCATTCCATTCGATCTCATTCGATTCCATTCGATTCCATTCGATTCCACTCCATTCCATTCCATTGAATTCCATTCCATTCCATTCCATTCCATTCCATTCCATTCCATTGATTTCCATTCCATTCCATTCCATTCCATTCCATTCCATTCCATTCCATTGAATACCATTGCATTCCATTGAATTCCATTCCATTCCATTCCATTCCATTCCATTCCATTCCATTGAATTCCATTCCATTCCATTGAATTCCATTCCATTCCATTCCATTCCATTGAATTCCGTTCCATTCCATTCCATTCCATTCCATTGAATTCCATTCCATTCCATTCCATAGAATTCCGTTCCATTCCATTCCATTCCATTCCATTCCATTCCATTCCATTCCATTCCATTGAATTCAATTCCATTTCATTCCATTCCTTTCCATTGAATTCCATTCTGTTCCATTCCATTCCTTTGAATTCCGTTCCATTCCATTCCATTCCATTCCTTTCCTTTCCGTTCCGTTCCGTTCCGTTCCGTTGCGTTCCGCTCCGTTCTACTCGGGTTGATTCCATTCTATTCCATTCCATTCCATTCGATCCCATTCGATTCCATTCGATTCCATTCGATTCCATTCGATTCCACTCCATTCCATTCCATAGAATTCCATTCCATTCCATTCCATTTGAATTCCATTCCATTCCATTCCATTGAATTCCATTCCATTCCATTCCATTCCATTGAATTCCATTCCATTCCATTCCATTCCATTGAATTCCGTTCCTTTCCATTCCATTCCGTTCCGTTCCGTTCCGTTCCGTTCCGTTGCGTTCCGTTCCGTTCCGTTGCGTTCCGTTCTACTCGGGTTGATTCCATTCTATTCCATTCCATTCCATTCCATTCCATTCCATTCCATTCCATTCCATTGAATTCCATTCCATTCCATTCCATTCCATGGAATTCCGTTCCATTCCATTCCATTCCGTTCCGTTCCGTCCCGTTCCGTTCCGTTCCGTTCCGTTGCGTTCCGTTCCGTTCTCCTCGGGTTGATTCCATTCTATTCCATTCCATTCCATTCGATTCCATTCGATTCCATTGGATTCCACTCCATTCCATTCCATAGAATTCCATTCCATTCCATTCCATTCCATTGAATTCCATTCCATTCCATTCCATTCCATTGAATTCCATTCCATTCCATTCCATTCCATTGAATTCCATTCCATTCCATTCCATTCCATTCCATTCCATTCCATTCCATTCCATTCTACTGTTGTCCATTCCATTCCATTCCATTCCATTCCATTCCATTCCATTCCATTCCATTCCTTTCCATTCCATTGCATTCCATTGCATTCCATTCCATTCCATTCCATTCCATTCCAATCCACTCCACTCCACTCCACTCCATTCCACTCCACTCCACTCCGGTACATTCCATTCCATTCCATTCCATTCCATTCCATTCCATTCCATTCCGTGCTTCTCGGGTACATTCCGTTCCGTTCCATTCCATTCCATTCCATTCCATTCCGTTCCAGTGCACTCTACTCCACTCCACTCCACTCCACTCCACTCTGGTACATTCCATTCCATTCCATTCCATTCCATTTTCATTCCCATTCCATTTCCATTCCCGTTCCATTTCCATTCCCGTTTCTTTTCCATTCCCGTTCCATTTCCATTCCAGTTCCATTACCATTCCCGTTCCATTTCCATTCCCGATCCATTTCCATTCCCGATCCATTTCCATTCCCGTTCCATTTCCATTCCCGTTCCATTACCATTCCCGTTCCATTTCCGTTCCCGTTCCGTTTCCGTTCCCGTTCCATTTCCGTTCTCGTTCCGTTTCCGTTCCCGTTCCATTTCCATTCCCGTTCCATTTCCGTTCCCGTTCCATTTCCATTCCCGTTCCATTTCCATTCCCTTTCCATTTCCATTTCATTCCATTCCGTTCTGCTCGGGTACATTCCATTCCATTCCATTGCATTCCATTCCGTTCTGCTCCTGTCCATTCCATTCCATTCCATTCCGTTCCATTCCGTTCTACTCGGGTAGATTCCATTCCATTCCATTCCATTCCATTCCATTCCATTCCATTCCATTCCATTCTACTGGTGTCCATTCCATTCCATTCCATTCCATTCCATTCCATTCCATTCCATTCCATAGAATTCCATTCCATTCCATTCCATTCAATTGAATTCCGTTCCATTCCATTCCATTCCGTTCCGTTCCGTCCCGTTCCGTTCCGTTCCGTTCCGTTCCGTTGCGTTCCGTTCCGTTCTACTCGGGTTGATTAAATTCTATTCCATTCCATTCTATTCGATTCCATTCAATTCCAATCGATTCCATTCGATTCCAATCGATTCCATTGAATTCCATTCCATTCCATTCCATTCCATTGAATTCCGTTGCATTATATTCCATTCCGTTCCGTTCCATCCCGTTCCGTTCCGTTCCGTTCCGTTGCGTGCCGTTCCGTTCTACTCGGGTTGATTCCATTCCATTCCATTCCATTCCATTCCATTCCATTCCATTCCATTCCATTGAATTCCATTCCATTCCATTCCATTCCATTCCATTCCATTCCATTCCATTCCGTTCTACTCGGGTTGATTCCATTCTATTCCATTCCATTCCATTCGATCTCATTCGATTCCATTCGATTCCATTCGATTCCACTCCATTCCATTCCATTGAATTCCATTCCATTCCATTCCATTCCATTCCATTCCATTGATTTCCATTCCATTCCATTCCATTCCATTCCATTCCATTCCATTCCATTGAATACCATTCCATTCCATTGAATTCCATTCCATTCCATTCCATTCCATTCCATTCCATTCCATTGAATTCCATTCCATTCCATTGAATTCCATTCCATTCCATTCCATTCCATTGAATTCCGTTCCATTCCATTCCATTCCATTCCATTCCATTGAATTCCATTCCATTCCATTCCATAGAATTCCGTTCCATTCCATTCCATTCCATTCCATTCCATTCCATTCCATTCCATTCCATTGAATTCAATTCCATTTCATTCCATTCCTTTCCATTGAATTCCATTCTGTTCCATTCCATTCCTTTGAATTCCGTTCCATTCCATTCCATTCCATTCCTTTCCTTTCCGTTCCGTTCCGTTCCGTTCCGTTGCGTTCCGCTCCGTTCTACTCGGGTTGATTCCATTCTATTCCATTCCATTCCATTCGATCCCATTCGATTCCATTCGATTCCATTCGATTCCATTCGATTCCACTCCATTCCATTCCATAGAATTCCATTCCATTCCATTCCATTTGAATTCCATTCCATTCCATTCCATTGAATTCCATTCCATTCCATTCCATTCCATTGAATTCCATTCCATTCCATTCCATTCCATTGAATTCCGTTCCTTTCCATTCCATTCCGTTCCGTTCCGTTCCGTTCCGTTCCGTTGCGTTCCGTTCCGTTCCGTTGCGTTCCGTTCTACTCGGGTTGATTCCATTCTATTCCATTCCATTCCATTCCATTCCATTCCATTCAATTGAATTGCATTGAATTCCATTCCATTCCATTCCATAACATTTCATTCCATTCCATTCCATTCCATTCCATTCCATTCCATTCCATTCCGTTCTACTCGGGTTGATTCCATTCTATTCCATTCCATTCCATTCGATTCCATTAGATTCCATTCGATTCCATTCGATTCCATTCGTTTCCATTCCATTCCATTCCATTCTATTCCATTGAATTCCATTCCATTCCATTCCATTCCATTCCATTCCATTGCATTCCATTCCATTGAATTCCATTGAATTCCATTCCATTCCATGGAATTCCATTCCATTCCATTCCATTCCATTCCATAGAATTCCATTCCATTCCATTCCATTCCATTGAATTCCGTTCCATTCCATTCCATTCCGTTCCGTTCCGTTCCGTTCCGTTGCGTTCCGTTCCGTTCCGTTGTGTTCCGTTCCGTTCTACTCGGGTTGATTCCATTCTATTCCATTCCATTCCATTCGATTCCATTCCATTCCATTGAATTCCATTCCATTCCATTCCATTCCATTCCATTCCATTGAATTCCATTCCATTCCATTCCATTCCATTCCATTCCATTCCATTCCATTCCATTGAATTCCATTGAATTCCATTCCATTCCATTCCATTCCATTGAATTCCATTCCATTCCATTCCATTCCATGGAATTCCGTTCCATTCCATTCCATTCCGTTCCGTTCCGTCCCGTTCCGTTCCGTTCCGTTCCGTTGCGTTCCGTTCCGTTCTCCTCGGGTTGATTCCATTCTATTCCATTCCATTCCATTCGATTCCATTCGATTCCATTCGATTCCACTCCATTCCATTCCATAGAATTCCATTCCATTCCATTCCATTCCATTGAATTCCATTCCATTCCATTCCATTCCATTGAATTCCATTCCATTCCATTCCATTCCATTCCATTCCATTCCATTCCATTCCATTCTACTGTTGTCCATTCCATTCCATTCCATTCCATTCCATTCCATTCCATTCCATTCCTTTCCATTCCATTGCATTCCATTGCATTCCATTCCATTCCATTCCATTCCATTCCAATCCACTCCACTCCACTCCACTCCATTCCACTCCACTCCACTCCGGTACATTCCATTCCATTCCATTCCATTCCATTCCATTCCATTCCATTCCGTGCTTCTCGGGTACATTCCGTTCCGTTCCATTCCATTCCATTCCATTCCATTCCGTTCCAGTGCACTCTACTCCACTCCACTCCACTCCACTCCACTCTGGTACATTCCATTCCATTCCATTCCATTCCATTTTCATTCCCATTCCATTTCCATTCCCGTTCCATTTCCATTCCCGTTTCTTTTCCATTCCCGTTCCATTTCCATTCCAGTTCCATTACCATTCCCGTTCCATTTCCATTCCCGATCCATTTCCATTCCCGATCCATTTCCATTCCCGTTCCATTTCCATTCCCGTTCCATTACCATTCCCGTTCCATTTCCGTTCCCGTTCCGTTTCCGTTCCCGTTCCATTTCCGTTCTCGTTCCGTTTCCGTTCCCGTTCCATTTCCATTCCCGTTCCATTTCCGTTCCCGTTCCATTTCCATTCCCGTTCCATTTCCATTCCCTTTCCATTTCCATTTCATTCCATTCCGTTCTGCTCCGGTACATTCCATTCCATTCCATTGCATTCCATTCCGTTCTGCTCCTGTCCATTCCATTCCATTCCATTCCGTTCCATTCCGTTCTACTCGGGTAGATTCCATTCCATTCCATTCCATTCCATTCCATTCCATTCCATTCCATTCCATTCCATTCCATTCCATTCTACTGGTGTCCATTCCATTCCATTCCATTCCATTCCATTCCATTCCATTCCATTGAATTCCATTCCATTCCATTCCATTCAATTGAATTCCGTTCCATTCCATTCCATTCCGTTCCGTTCCGTCCCGTTCCGTTCCGTTCCGTTCCGTTCCGTTGCGTTCCGTTCCGTTCTACTCGGGTTGATTAAATTCTATTCCATTCCATTCTATTCGATTCCATTCAATTCCAATCGATTCCATTCGATTCCAATCGATTCCATTGAATTCCATTCCATTCCATTCCATTCCATTGAATTCCGTTGCATTATATTCCATTCCGTTCCGTTCCGTCCCGTTCCGTTCCGTTCCGTTCCGTTGCGTGCCGTTCCGTTCTACTCGGGTTGATTCCATTCCATTCCATTCCATTCCATTCCATTCCATTCCATTCCATTCCATTGAATTCCATTCCATTCCATTCCATTCCATTCCATTCCATTCCATTCCATTCCGTTCTACTCGGGTTGATTCCATTCTATTCCATTCCATTCCATTCGATCTCATTCGATTCCATTCGATTCCATTCGATTCCACTCCATTCCATTCCATTGAATTCCATTCCATTCCATTCCATTCCATTCCATTCCATTCCATTGATTTCCATTCCATTCCATTCCATTCCATTCCATTCCATTCCATTCCATTGAATACCATTCCATTCCATTGAATTCCATTCCATTCCATTCCATTCCATTCCATTCCATTCCATTGAATTCCATTCCATTCCATTGAATTCCATTCCATTCCATTCCATTCCATTGAATTCCGTTCCATTCCATTCCATTCCATTCCATTGAATTCCATTCCATTCCATTCCATAGAATTCCGTTCCATTCCATTCCATTCCATTCCATTCCATTCCATTCCATTCCATTGAATTCAATTCCATTTCATTCCATTCCTTTCCATTGAATTCCATTCTGTTCCATTCCATTCCTTTGAATTCCGTTCCATTCCATTCCATTCCATTCCTTTCCTTTCCGTTCCGTTCCGTTCCGTTCCGTTGCGTTCCGCTCCGTTCTACTCGGGTTGATTCCATTCTATTCCATTCCATTCCATTCGATCCCATTCGATTCCATTCGATTCCATTCGATTCCATTCGATTCCACTCCATTCCATTCCATAGAATTCCATTCCATTCCATTCCATTTGAATTCCATTCCATTCCATTCCATTGAATTCCATTCCATTCCATTCCATTCCATTGAATTCCATTCCATTCCATTCCATTCCATTGAATTCCGTTCCTTTCCATTCCATTCCGTTCCGTTCCGTTCCGTTCCGTTCCGTTGCGTTCCGTTCCGTTCCGTTGCGTTCCGTTCTACTCGGGTTGATTCCATTCTATTCCATTCCATTCCATTCCATTCCATTCCATTCAATTGAATTGCATTGAATTCCATTCCATTCCATTCCATAACATTTCATTCCATTCCATTCCATTCCATTCCATTCCATTCCATTCCATTCCATTGAATTCCATTCCATTCCATTCCATTCCATTCCATTCCATTGAATTCCATTCCATTCCATTCCATTCCATGGAATTCCGTTCCATTCCATTCCATTCCGTTCCGTTCCGTCCCGTTCCGTTCCGTTCCGTTCCGTTGCGTTCCGTTCCGTTCTCCTCGGGTTGATTCCATTCTATTCCATTCCATTCCATTCGATTCCATTCGATTCCATTGGATTCCACTCCATTCCATTCCATAGAATTCCATTCCATTCCATTCCATTCCATTGAATTCCATTCCATTCCATTCCATTCCATTGAATTCCATTCCATTCCATTCCATTCCATTGAATTCCATTCCATTCCATTCCATTCCATTCCATTCCATTCCATTCCATTCCATTCTACTGTTGTCCATTCCATTCCATTCCATTCCATTCCATTCCATTCCATTCCATTCCATTCCTTTCCATTCCATTGCATTCCATTGCATTCCATTCCATTCCATTCCATTCCATTCCAATCCACTCCACTCCACTCCACTCCATTCCACTCCACTCCACTCCGGTACATTCCATTCCATTCCATTCCATTCCATTCCATTCCATTCCATTCCGTGCTTCTCGGGTACATTCCGTTCCGTTCCATTCCATTCCATTCCATTCCATTCCGTTCCAGTGCACTCTACTCCACTCCACTCCACTCCACTCCACTCTGGTACATTCCATTCCATTCCATTCCATTCCATTTTCATTCCCATTCCATTTCCATTCCCGTTCCATTTCCATTCCCGTTTCTTTTCCATTCCCGTTCCATTTCCATTCCAGTTCCATTACCATTCCCGTTCCATTTCCATTCCCGATCCATTTCCATTCCCGATCCATTTCCATTCCCGTTCCATTTCCATTCCCGTTCCATTACCATTCCCGTTCCATTTCCGTTCCCGTTCCGTTTCCGTTCCCGTTCCATTTCCGTTCTCGTTCCGTTTCCGTTCCCGTTCCATTTCCATTCCCGTTCCATTTCCATTCCCGTTCCATTTCCATTCCCGTTCCATTTCCATTCCCTTTCCATTTCCATTTCATTCCATTCCGTTCTGCTCGGGTACATTCCATTCCATTCCATTGCATTCCATTCCGTTCTGCTCCTGTCCATTCCATTCCATTCCATTCCGTTCCATTCCGTTCTACTCGGGTAGATTCCATTCCATTCCATTCCATTCCATTCCATTCCATTCCATTCCATTCCATTCCATTCTACTGGTGTCCATTCCATTCCATTCCATTCCATTCCATTCCATTCCATTCCATAGAATTCCATTCCATTCCATTCCATTCAATTGAATTCCGTTCCATTCCATTCCATTCCGTTCCGTTCCGTCCCGTTCCGTTCCGTTCCGTTCCGTTCCGTTGCGTTCCGTTCCGTTCTACTCGGGTTGATTAAATTCTATTCCATTCCATTCTATTCGATTCCATTCAATTCCAATCGATTCCATTCGATTCCAATCGATTCCATTGAATTCCATTCCATTCCATTCCATTCCATTGAATTCCGTTGCATTATATTCCATTCCGTTCCGTTCCGTCCCGTTCCGTTCCGTTCCGTTCCGTTGCGTGCCGTTCCGTTCTACTCGGGTTGATTCCATTCCATTCCATTCCATTCCATTCCATTCCATTCCATTCCATTCCATTGAATTCCATTCCATTCCATTCCATTCCATTCCATTCCATTCCATTCCATTCCGTTCTACTCGGGTTGATTCCATTCTATTCCATTCCATTCCATTCGATCTCATTCGATTCCATTCGATTCCATTCGATTCCACTCCATTCCATTCCATTGAATTCCATTCCATTCCATTCCATTCCATTCCATTCCATTGATTTCCATTCCATTCCATTCCATTCCATTCCATTCCATTCCATTCCATTGAATACCATTCCATTCCATTGAATTCCATTCCATTCCATTCCATTCCATTCCATTCCATTGAATTCCATTCCATTCCATTGAATTCCATTCCATTCCATTCCATTCCATTGAATTCCGTTCCATTCCATTCCATTCCATTCCATTCCATTGAATTCCATTCCATTCCATTCCATAGAATTCCGTTCCATTCCATTCCATTCCATTCCATTCCATTCCATTCCATTCCATTCCATTGAATTCAATTCCATTTCATTCCATTCCTTTCCATTGAATTCCATTCTGTTCCATTCCATTCCTTTGAATTCCGTTCCATTCCATTCCATTCCATTCCTTTCCTTTCCGTTCCGTTCCGTTCCGTTCCGTTGCGTTCCGCTCCGTTCTACTCGGGTTGATTCCATTCTATTCCATTCCATTCCATTCGATCCCATTCGATTCCATTCGATTCCATTCGATTCCATTCGATTCCACTCCATTCCATTCCATAGAATTCCATTCCATTCCATTCCATTTGAATTCCATTCCATTCCATTCCATTGAATTCCATTCCATTCCATTCCATTCCATTGAATTCCATTCCATTCCATTCCATTCCATTGAATTCCGTTCCTTTCCATTCCATTCCGTTCCGTTCCGTTCCGTTCCGTTCCGTTGCGTTCCGTTCCGTTCCGTTGCGTTCCGTTCTACTCGGGTTGATTCCATTCTATTCCATTCCATTCCATTCCATTCCATTCCATTCAATTGAATTGCATTGAATTCCATTCCATTCCATTCCATAACATTTCATTCCATTCCATTCCATTCCATTCCATTCCATTCCATTCCATTCCGTTCTACTCGGGTTGATTCCATTCTATTCCATTCCATTCCATTCGATTCCATTAGATTCCATTCGATTCCATTCGATTCCATTCGTTTCCATTCCATTCCATTCCATTCTATTCCATTGAATTCCATTCCATTCCATTCCATTCCATTCCATTCCATTGCATTCCATTCCATTGAATTCCATTGAATTCCATTCCATTCCATTCCATTCCATTCCATAGAATTCCATTCCATTCCATTCCATTCCATTGAATTCCGTTCCATTCCATTCCATTCCGTTCCGTTCCGTTCCGTTCCGTTGCGTTCCGTTCCGTTCCGTTGTGTTCCGTTCCGTTCTACTCGGGTTGATTCCATTCTATTCCATTCCATTCCATTCGATTCCATTCCATTCCATTGAATTCCATTCCATTCCATTCCATTCCATTCCATTCCATTGAATTCCATTCCATTCCATTCCATTCCATTCCATTCCATTCCATTCCATTCCATTGAATTCCATTGAATTCCATTCCATTCCATTCCATTCCATTGAATTCCATTCCATTCCATTCCATTCCATGGAATTCCGTTCCATTCCATTCCATTCCGTTCCGTTCCGTCCCGTTCCGTTCCGTTCCGTTCCGTTGCGTTCCGTTCCGTTCTCCTCGGGTTGATTCCATTCTATTCCATTCCATTCCATTCGATTCCATTCGATTCCATTCGATTCCACTCCATTCCATTCCATAGAATTCCATTCCATTCCATTCCATTCCATTGAATTCCATTCCATTCCATTCCATTCCATTGAATTCCATTCCATTCCATTCCATTCCATTCCATTCCATTCCATTCCATTCCATTCCATTCCATTCCATTCCATTCCATTCCATTCTACTGTTGTCCATTCCATTCCATTCCATTCCATTCCATTCCATTCCTTTCCATTCCATTGCATTCCATTGCATTCCATTCCATTCCATTCCATTCCATTCCAATCCACTCCACTCCACTCCACTCCATTCCACTCCACTCCACTCCGGTACATTCCATTCCATTCCATTCCATTCCATTCCATTCCATTCCATTCCGTGCTTCTCGGGTACATTCCGTTCCGTTCCATTCCATTCCATTCCATTCCATTCCGTTCCAGTGCACTCTACTCCACTCCACTCCACTCCACTCCACTCTGGTACATTCCATTCCATTCCATTCCATTCCATTTTCATTCCCATTCCATTTCCATTCCCGTTCCATTTCCATTCCCGTTTCTTTTCCATTCCCGTTCCATTTCCATTCCAGTTCCATTACCATTCCCGTTCCATTTCCATTCCCGATCCATTTCCATTCCCGATCCATTTCCATTCCCGTTCCATTTCCATTCCCGTTCCATTACCATTCCCGTTCCATTTCCGTTCCCGTTCCGTTTCCGTTCCCGTTCCATTTCCGTTCTCGTTCCGTTTCCGTTCCCGTTCCATTTCCATTCCCGTTCCATTTCCGTTCCCGTTCCATTTCCATTCCCGTTCCATTTCCATTCCCTTTCCATTTCCATTTCATTCCATTCCGTTCTGCTCGGGTACATTCCATTCCATTCCATTGCATTCCATTCCGTTCTGCTCCTGTCCATTCCATTCCATTCCATTCCGTTCCATTCCGTTCTACTCGGGTAGATTCCATTCCATTCCATTCCATTCCATTCCATTCCATTCCATTCCATTCCATTCCATTCCATTCCATTCTACTGGTGTCCATTCCATTCCATTCCATTCCATTCCATTCCATTCCATTCCATTGAATTCCATTCCATTCCATTCCATTCAATTGAATTCCGTTCCATTCCATTCCATTCCGTTCCGTTCCGTCCCGTTCCGTTCCGTTCCGTTCCGTTCCGTTGCGTTCCGTTCCGTTCTACTCGGGTTGATTAAATTCTATTCCATTCCATTCTATTCGATTCCATTCAATTCCAATCGATTCCATTCGATTCCAATCGATTCCATTGAATTCCATTCCATTCCATTCCATTCCATTGAATTCCGTTGCATTATATTCCATTCCGTTCCGTTCCGTCCCGTTCCGTTCCGTTCCGTTCCGTTGCGTGCCGTTCCGTTCTACTCGGGTTGATTCCATTCCATTCCATTCCATTCCATTCCATTCCATTCCATTCCATTCCATTGAATTCCATTCCATTCCATTCCATTCCATTCCATTCCATTCCATTCCATTCCGTTCTACTCGGGTTGATTCCATTCTATTCCATTCCATTCCATTCGATCTCATTCGATTCCATTCGATTCCATTCGATTCCACTCCATTCCATTCCATTGAATTCCATTCCATTCCATTCCATTCCATTCCATTCCATTCCATTGATTTCCATTCCATTCCATTCCATTCCATTCCATTCCATTCCATTGAATACCATTCCATTCCATTGAATTCCATTCCATTCCATTCCATTCCATTCCATTCCATTCCATTGAATTCCATTCCATTCCATTGAATTCCATTCCATTCCATTCCATTCCATTGAATTCCGTTCCATTCCATTCCATTCCATTCCATTGAATTCCATTCCATTCCATTCCATAGAATTCCGTTCCATTCCATTCCATTCCATTCCATTCCATTCCATTCCATTCCATTCCATTGAATTCAATTCCATTTCATTCCATTCCTTTCCATTGAATTCCATTCTGTTCCATTCCATTCCTTTGAATTCCGTTCCATTCCATTCCATTCCATTCCTTTCCTTTCCGTTCCGTTCCGTTCCGTTCCGTTGCGTTCCGCTCCGTTCTACTCGGGTTGATTCCATTCTATTCCATTCCATTCCATTCGATCCCATTCGATTCCATTCGATTCCATTCGATTCCATTCGATTCCACTCCATTCCATTCCATAGAATTCCATTCCATTCCATTCCATTTGAATTCCATTCCATTCCATTCCATTGAATTCCATTCCATTCCATTCCATTCCATTGAATTCCATTCCATTCCATTCCATTCCATTGAATTCCGTTCCTTTCCATTCCATTCCGTTCCGTTCCGTTCCGTTCCGTTCCGTTGCGTTCCGTTCCGTTCCGTTGCGTTCCGTTCTACTCGGGTTGATTCCATTCTATTCCATTCCATTCCATTCCATTCCATTCCATTCCATTCCATTCCATTGAATTCCATTCCATTCCATTCCATTCCATGGAATTCCGTTCCATTCCATTCCATTCCGTTCCGTTCCGTCCCGTTCCGTTCCGTTCCGTTCCGTTGCGTTCCGTTCCGTTCTCCTCGGGTTGATTCCATTCTATTCCATTCCATTCCATTCGATTCCATTCGATTCCATTGGATTCCACTCCATTCCATTCCATAGAATTCCATTCCATTCCATTCCATTCCATTGAATTCCATTCCATTCCATTCCATTCCATTGAATTCCATTCCATTCCATTCCATTCCATTGAATTCCATTCCATTCCATTCCATTCCATTCCATTCCATTCCATTCCATTCCATTCTACTGTTGTCCATTCCATTCCATTCCATTCCATTCCATTCCATTCCATTCCATTCCATTCCATTCCTTTCCATTCCATTGCATTCCATTGCATTCCATTCCATTCCATTCCATTCCATTCCAATCCACTCCACTCCACTCCACTCCATTCCACTCCACTCCACTCCGGTACATTCCATTCCATTCCATTCCATTCCATTCCATTCCATTCCATTCCGTGCTTCTCGGGTACATTCCGTTCCGTTCCATTCCATTCCATTCCATTCCATTCCGTTCCAGTGCACTCTACTCCACTCCACTCCACTCCACTCCACTCTGGTACATTCCATTCCATTCCATTCCATTCCATTGTCATTCCCATTCCATTTCCATTCCCGTTCCATTTCCATTCCCGTTTCTTTTCCATTCCCGTTCCATTTCCATTCCAGTTCCATTACCATTCCCGTTCCATTTCCATTCCCGATCCATTTCCATTCCCGATCCATTTCCATTCCCGTTCCATTTCCATTCCCGTTCCATTACCATTCCCGTTCCATTTCCGTTCCCGTTCCGTTTCCGTTCCCGTTCCATTTCCGTTCTCGTTCCGTTTCCGTTCCCGTTCCATTTCCATTCCCGTTCCATTTCCGTTCCCGTTCCATTTCCATTCCCGTTCCATTTCCATTCCCTTTCCATTTCCATTTCATTCCATTCCGTTCTGCTCGGGTACATTCCATTCCATTCCATTGCATTCCATTCCGTTCTGCTCCTGTCCATTCCATTCCATTCCATTCCGTTCCATTCCGTTCTACTCGGGTAGATTCCATTCCATTCCATTCCATTCCATTCCATTCCATTCCATTCCATTCCATTCCATTCTACTGGTGTCCATTCCATTCCATTCCATTCCATTCCATTCCATTCCATTCCATTCCATAGAATTCCATTCCATTCCATTCCATTCAATTGAATTCCGTTCCATTCCATTCCATTCCGTTCCGTTCCGTCCCGTTCCGTTCCGTTCCGTTCCGTTCCGTTGCGTTCCGTTCCGTTCTACTCGGGTTGATTAAATTCTATTCCATTCCATTCTATTCGATTCCATTCAATTCCAATCGATTCCATTCGATTCCAATCGATTCCATTGAATTCCATTCCATTCCATTCCATTCCATTGAATTCCGTTGCATTATATTCCATTCCGTTCCGTTCCATCCCGTTCCGTTCCGTTCCGTTCCGTTGCGTGCCGTTCCGTTCTACTCGGGTTGATTCCATTCCATTCCATTCCATTCCATTCCATTCCATTCCATTCCATTCCATTGAATTCCATTCCATTCCATTCCATTCCATTCCATTCCATTCCATTCCATTCCGTTCTACTCGGGTTGATTCCATTCTATTCCATTCCATTCCATTCGATCTCATTCGATTCCATTCGATTCCATTCGATTCCACTCCATTCCATTCCATTGAATTCCATTCCATTCCATTCCATTCCATTCCATTCCATTGATTTCCATTCCATTCCATTCCATTCCATTCCATTCCATTCCATTCCATTGAATACCATTCCATTCCATTGAATTCCATTCCATTCCATTCCATTCCATTCCATTCCATTCCATTGAATTCCATTCCATTCCATTGAATTCCATTCCATTCCATTCCATTCCATTGAATTCCGTTCCATTCCATTCCATTCCATTCCATTCCATTGAATTCCATTCCATTCCATTCCATAGAATTCCGTTCCATTCCATTCCATTCCATTCCATTCCATTCCATTCCATTCCATTCCATTGAATTCAATTCCATTTCATTCCATTCCTTTCCATTGAATTCCATTCTGTTCCATTCCATTCCTTTGAATTCCGTTCCATTCCATTCCATTCCATTCCTTTCCTTTCCGTTCCGTTCCGTTCCGTTCCGTTGCGTTCCGCTCCGTTCTACTCGGGTTGATTCCATTCTATTCCATTCCATTCCATTCGATCCCATTCGATTCCATTCGATTCCATTCGATTCCATTCGATTCCACTCCATTCCATTCCATAGAATTCCATTCCATTCCATTCCATTTGAATTCCATTCCATTCCATTCCATTGAATTCCATTCCATTCCATTCCATTCCATTGAATTCCATTCCATTCCATTCCATTCCATTGAATTCCGTTCCTTTCCATTCCATTCCGTTCCGTTCCGTTCCGTTCCGTTCCGTTGCGTTCCGTTCCGTTCCGTTGCGTTCCGTTCTACTCGGGTTGATTCCATTCTATTCCATTCCATTCCATTCCATTCCATTCCATTCAATTGAATTGCATTGAATTCCATTCCATTCCATTCCATAACATTTCATTCCATTCCATTCCATTCCATTCCATTCCATTCCATTCCATTCCGTTCTACTCGGGTTGATTCCATTCTATTCCATTCCATTCCATTCGATTCCATTAGATTCCATTCGATTCCATTCGATTCCATTCGTTTCCATTCCATTCCATTCCATTCTATTCCATTGAATTCCATTCCATTCCATTCCATTCCATTCCATTCCATTGCATTCCATTCCATTGAATTCCATTGAATTCCATTCCATTCCATGGAATTCCATTCCATTCCATTCCATTCCATTCCATAGAATTCCATTCCATTCCATTCCATTCCATTGAATTCCGTTCCATTCCATTCCATTCCGTTCCGTTCCGTTCCGTTCCGTTGCGTTCCGTTCCGTTCCGTTGTGTTCCGTTCCGTTCTACTCGGGTTGATTCCATTCTATTCCATTCCATTCCATTCGATTCCATTCCATTCCATTGAATTCCATTCCATTCCATTCCATTCCATTCCATTCCATTGAATTCCATTCCATTCCATTCCATTCCATTCCATTCCATTCCATTCCATTCCATTGAATTCCATTGAATTCCATTCCATTCCATTCCATTCCATTGAATTCCATTCCATTCCATTCCATTCCATGGAATTCCGTTCCATTCCATTCCATTCCGTTCCGTTCCGTCCCGTTCCGTTCCGTTCCGTTCCGTTGCGTTCCGTTCCGTTCTCCTCGGGTTGATTCCATTCTATTCCATTCCATTCCATTCGATTCCATTCGATTCCATTCGATTCCACTCCATTCCATTCCATAGAATTCCATTCCATTCCATTCCATTCCATTGAATTCCATTCCATTCCATTCCATTCCATTGAATTCCATTCCATTCCATTCCATTCCATTCCATTCCATTCCATTCCATTCCATTCTACTGTTGTCCATTCCATTCCATTCCATTCCATTCCATTCCATTCCATTCCATTCCTTTCCATTCCATTGCATTCCATTGCATTCCATTCCATTCCATTCCATTCCATTCCAATCCACTCCACTCCACTCCACTCCATTCCACTCCACTCCACTCCGGTACATTCCATTCCATTCCATTCCATTCCATTCCATTCCATTCCATTCCGTGCTTCTCGGGTACATTCCGTTCCGTTCCATTCCATTCCATTCCATTCCATTCCGTTCCAGTGCACTCTACTCCACTCCACTCCACTCCACTCCACTCTGGTACATTCCATTCCATTCCATTCCATTCCATTTTCATTCCCATTCCATTTCCATTCCCGTTCCATTTCCATTCCCGTTTCTTTTCCATTCCCGTTCCATTTCCATTCCAGTTCCATTACCATTCCCGTTCCATTTCCATTCCCGATCCATTTCCATTCCCGATCCATTTCCATTCCCGTTCCATTTCCATTCCCGTTCCATTACCATTCCCGTTCCATTTCCGTTCCCGTTCCGTTTCCGTTCCCGTTCCATTTCCGTTCTCGTTCCGTTTCCGTTCCCGTTCCATTTCCATTCCCGTTCCATTTCCGTTCCCGTTCCATTTCCATTCCCGTTCCATTTCCATTCCCTTTCCATTTCCATTTCATTCCATTCCGTTCTGCTCCGGTACATTCCATTCCATTCCATTGCATTCCATTCCGTTCTGCTCCTGTCCATTCCATTCCATTCCATTCCGTTCCATTCCGTTCTACTCGGGTAGATTCCATTCCATTCCATTCCATTCCATTCCATTCCATTCCATTCCATTCCATTCCATTCCATTCCATTCTACTGGTGTCCATTCCATTCCATTCCATTCCATTCCATTCCATTCCATTCCATTGAATTCCATTCCATTCCATTCCATTCAATTGAATTCCGTTCCATTCCATTCCATTCCGTTCCGTTCCGTCCCGTTCCGTTCCGTTCCGTTCCGTTCCGTTGCGTTCCGTTCCGTTCTACTCGGGTTGATTAAATTCTATTCCATTCCATTCTATTCGATTCCATTCAATTCCAATCGATTCCATTCGATTCCAATCGATTCCATTGAATTCCATTCCATTCCATTCCATTCCATTGAATTCCGTTGCATTATATTCCATTCCGTTCCGTTCCGTCCCGTTCCGTTCCGTTCCGTTCCGTTGCGTGCCGTTCCGTTCTACTCGGGTTGATTCCATTCCATTCCATTCCATTCCATTCCATTCCATTCCATTCCATTCCATTGAATTCCATTCCATTCCATTCCATTCCATTCCATTCCATTCCATTCCATTCCATTCCGTTCTACTCGGGTTGATTCCATTCTATTCCATTCCATTCCATTCGATCTCATTCGATTCCATTCGATTCCATTCGATTCCACTCCATTCCATTCCATTGAATTCCATTCCATTCCATTCCATTCCATTCCATTCCATTCCATTGATTTCCATTCCATTCCATTCCATTCCATTCCATTCCATTCCATTCCATTGAATACCATTCCATTCCATTGAATTCCATTCCATTCCATTCCATTCCATTCCATTCCATTCCATTGAATTCCATTCCATTCCATTGAATTCCATTCCATTCCATTCCATTCCATTGAATTCCGTTCCATTCCATTCCATTCCATTCCATTGAATTCCATTCCATTCCATTCCATAGAATTCCGTTCCATTCCATTCCATTCCATTCCATTCCATTCCATTCCATTCCATTCCATTGAATTCAATTCCATTTCATTCCATTCCTTTCCATTGAATTCCATTCTGTTCCATTCCATTCCTTTGAATTCCGTTCCATTCCATTCCATTCCATTCCTTTCCTTTCCGTTCCGTTCCGTTCCGTTCCGTTGCGTTCCGCTCCGTTCTACTCGGGTTGATTCCATTCTATTCCATTCCATTCCATTCGATCCCATTCGATTCCATTCGATTCCATTCGATTCCATTCGATTCCACTCCATTCCATTCCATAGAATTCCATTCCATTCCATTCCATTTGAATTCCATTCCATTCCATTCCATTGAATTCCATTCCATTCCATTCCATTCCATTGAATTCCATTCCATTCCATTCCATTCCATTGAATTCCGTTCCTTTCCATTCCATTCCGTTCCGTTCCGTTCCGTTCCGTTCCGTTGCGTTCCGTTCCGTTCCGTTGCGTTCCGTTCTACTCGGGTTGATTCCATTCTATTCCATTCCATTCCATTCCATTCCATTCCATTCAATTGAATTGCATTGAATTCCATTCCATTCCATTCCATAACATTTCATTCCATTCCATTCCATTCCATTCCATTCCATTCCATTCCATTCCGTTCTACTCGGGTTGATTCCATTCTATTCCATTCCATTCCATTCGATTCCATTAGATTCCATTCGATTCCATTCGATTCCATTCGTTTCCATTCCATTCCATTCCATTCTATTCCATTGAATTCCATTCCATTCCATTCCATTCCATTCCATTCCATTGCATTCCATTCCATTGAATTCCATTGAATTCCATTCCATTCCATGGAATTCCATTCCATTCCATTCCATTCCATTCCATAGAATTCCATTCCATTCCATTCCATTCCATTGAATTCCGTTCCATTCCATTCCATTCCGTTCCGTTCCGTTCCGTTCCGTTGCGTTCCGTTCCGTTCCGTTGTGTTCCGTTCCGTTCTACTCGGGTTGATTCCATTCTATTCCATTCCATTCCATTCGATTCCATTCCATTCCATTGAATTCCATTCCATTCCATTCCATTCCATTCCATTCCATTGAATTCCATTCCATTCCATTCCATTCCATTCCATTCCATTCCATTCCATTGAATTCCATTGAATTCCATTCCATTCCATTCCATTCCATTGAATTCCATTCCATTCCATTCCATTCCATGGAATTCCGTTCCATTCCATTCCATTCCGTTCCGTTCCGTCCCGTTCCGTTCCGTTCCGTTCCGTTGCGTTCCGTTCCGTTCTCCTCGGGTTGATTCCATTCTATTCCATTCCATTCCATTCGATTCCATTCGATTCCATTCGATTCCACTCCATTCCATTCCATAGAATTCCATTCCATTCCATTCCATTCCATTGAATTCCATTCCATTCCATTCCATTCCATTCCATTGAATTCCATTCCATTCCATTCCATTCCATTGAATTCCATTCCATTCCATTCCATTCCATTCCATTCCATTCCATTCCATTCCATTCCATTCTACTGTTGTCCATTCCATTCCATTCCATTCCATTCCATTCCATTCCATTCCATTCCTTTCCATTCCATTGCATTCCATTGCATTCCATTCCATTCCATTCCATTCCATTCCAATCCACTCCACTCCACTCCACTCCATTCCACTCCACTCCACTCCGGTACATTCCATTCCATTCCATTCCATTCCATTCCATTCCATTCCATTCCGTGCTTCTCGGGTACATTCCGTTCCGTTCCATTCCATTCCATTCCATTCCATTCCGTTCCAGTGCACTCTACTCCACTCCACTCCACTCCACTCCACTCTGGTACATTCCATTCCATTCCATTCCATTCCATTTTCATTCCCATTCCATTTCCATTCCCGTTCCATTTCCATTCCCGTTTCTTTTCCATTCCCGTTCCATTTCCATTCCAGTTCCATTACCATTCCCGTTCCATTTCCATTCCCGATCCATTTCCATTCCCGATCCATTTCCATTCCCGTTCCATTTCCATTCCCGTTCCATTACCATTCCCGTTCCATTTCCGTTCCCGTTCCGTTTCCGTTCCCGTTCCATTTCCGTTCTCGTTCCGTTTCCGTTCCCGTTCCATTTCCATTCCCGTTCCATTTCCGTTCCCGTTCCATTTCCATTCCCGTTCCATTTCCATTCCCTTTCCATTTCCATTTCATTCCATTCCGTTCTGCTCGGGTACATTCCATTCCATTCCATTGCATTCCATTCCGTTCTGCTCCTGTCCATTCCATTCCATTCCATTCCGTTCCATTCCGTTCTACTCGGGTAGATTCCATTCCATTCCATTCCATTCCATTCCATTCCATTCCATTCCATTCCATTCCATTCTACTGGTGTCCATTCCATTCCATTCCATTCCATTCCATTCCATTCCATTCCATTGAATTCCATTCCATTCCATTCCATTCCATGGAATTCCGTTCCATTCCATTCCATTCCGTTCCGTTCCGTCCCGTTCTGTTCCGTTCCGTTCCGTTCCGTTGCGTTCCGTTCCGTTCTACTCGGGTTGATTAAATTCTATTCCATTCCATTCTATTCGATTCCATTCAATTCCAATCGATTCCATTCGATTCCAATCGATTCCATTGAATTCCATTCCATTCCATTCCATTCCATTGAATTCCGTTGCATTATATTCCATTCCGTTCCGTTCCGTCCCGTTCCGTTCCGTTCCGTTCCGTTGCGTGCCGTTCCGTTCTACTCGGGTTGATTCCATTCCATTCCATTCCATTCCATTCCATTCCATTCCATTCCATTCCATTGAATTCCATTCCATTCCATTCCATTCCATTCCATTCCATTCCATTCCATTCCGTTCTACTCGGGTTGATTCCATTCTATTCCATTCCATTCCATTCGATCTCATTCGATTCCATTCGATTCCATTCGATTCCACTCCATTCCATTCCATTGAATTCCATTCCATTCCATTCCATTCCATTCCATTCCATTCCATTGATTTCCATTCCATTCCATTCCATTCCATTCCATTCCATTCCATTCCATTGAATACCATTCCATTCCATTGAATTCCATTCCATTCCATTCCATTCCATTCCATTCCATTCCATTGAATTCCATTCCATTCCATTGAATTCCATTCCATTCCATTCCATTCCATTGAATTCCGTTGCATTATATTCCATTCCGTTCCGTTCCGTCCCGTTCCGTTCCGTTCCGTTCCGTTGCGTGCCGTTCCGTTCTACTCGGGTTGATTCCATTCCATTCCATTCCATTCCATTCCATTCCATTCCATTCCATTGAATTCCGTTCCTTTCCATTCCATTCCGTTCCGTTCCGTTCCGTTCCGTTGCGTTCCGTTCCGTTCCGTTGCGTTCCGTTCTACTCGGGTTGATTCCATTCTATTCCATTCCATTCCATTCCATTCCATTCCATTCCATGCCATTCCATTCCATTCCATTGAATTCCATTCCATTCCATTCCATTCCATTGAATTCCATTCCATTCCATTCCATTCCATTCTATTCCATTCCATTCCAATCCATTCCATTCCATTCCATTCCATTCCATTCCATTGCATTCCATTCCATTCCATTCCATTCCATTCCATTCCATTGAATTCCATTCCATTCCATTCCATTCCATGGAATTCCGTTCCATTCCATTCCATTCCGTTCCGTTCCGTCCCGTTCCGTTCCGTTCCGTTCCGTTGCATTCCGTTCCGTTCTACTCGGGTTGATTCCATTCTATTCCATTCCATTCCATTCGATTCCATTCGATTCCATTCGATTCCACTCCATTCCATTCCATAGAATTCCATTCCATTCCATTCCATTCCATTGAATTCCATTCCATTCCATTCCATTCCATAGAATTCCATTCCATTCCATTCCATTCCATTGAATTCCATTCCATTCCATTCCATTCCATTCCATTCCATTCCATTCCATTCCATTCCATTCCATTCCATTCCATTCTACTGGTGTCCATTCCATTCCATTCCATTCCATTCCATTCCATTCCATTCCATTCCATTCCTTTCCATTCCATTGCATTCCATTGCATTCCATTCCATTCCATTCCGTTCCATTCCATTCCATTCCACTCCACTCCACTCCACTCCACTCCATTCCACTCCACTCCACTCGGCTATATTCAATTCCATTCCATTCCATTCCATTCCATTCCGTGCTTCTCGGGTACATTCCGTTCCGTTCCATTCCATTCCATTCCATTCCATTCCGTTCCAGTGCACTCTACTCCACTCCACTCCACTCCACTCCACTCCGGTACATTCCATTCCATTCCATTCCATTCCATTCCATTCCGTGCTTCTCGGGTACATTCCGTTCCGTTCCATTCCATTCCATTCCATTCCATTCCGTTCCAGTGCACTCTACTCCACTCCACTCCACTCCACTCCACTCTGGTACATTCCATTCCATTCCATTCCATTCCATTTCCATTCCCATTCCATTTCCATTCCCGTTCCATTTCCATTCCCGTTTCTTTTCCATTCCCGTTCCATTTCCATTCCAGTTCCATTACCATTCCCGTTCCATTTCCATTCCCGATCCATTTCCATTCCCGTTCCATTTCCATTCCCGTTCCATTTCCATTCCCGTTCCATTACCATTCCCGTTCCATTTCCGTTCCCGTTCCGTTTCCGTTCCCGTTCCATTTCCGTTCTCGTTCCGTTTCCGTTCCCGTTCCATTTCCATTCCCGTTCCATTTCCGTTCCCGTTCCATTTCCATTCCCGTTCCATTTCCATTCCCTTTCCATTTCCATTTCATTCCATTCCGTTCTGCTCGGGTACATTCCATTCCATTCCATTGCATTCCATTCCGTTCTGCTCCTGTCCATTCCATTCCATTCCATTCTGTTCCATTCCGTTCTACTCGGGTAGATTCCATTCTATTCCATTCCATTCCATTCCATTCCATTCCATTCCATTCCATTCCATTCCATTCTACTGGTGTCCATTCCATTCCATTCCATTCCATTCCATTCCATTCCATTCCATTCCATTCCATTGAATTCCATTCCATTCCATTCCATTCAATTGAATTCCGTTCCATTCCATTCCATTCCGTTCCGTTCCGTCCCGTTCCGTTCCGTTCCGTTGCGTTCCGTTCCGTTCAACTAGGGTTGATTCCATTCTATTCAATTCCATTCCATTCCATTCTACACGGGTTGATCATTCCATTCCGTTCCGTTCCGTTCCGTTCCGTTCCGTACCGTTCTACTCGGGTTGATTCCATTCTATTCCATTCCATTCCATTCGATTCCATTCGACTCCATTCCATTCCATTCCATACCATTCCATTCCATTCCATTCCATTGCATTCCATTCCACTCCATTCCTTTCCATTCCATTCCATTCCATTACATTCCATTCCGTTCCGTTCCGTTCCGTTCCGTTCCGTTGCGTTCCGTTCCGTTCTACTCGGGTTGATTCCATTCTATTCCATTCCATTCCATTTGACTCCATTCGATTCCATTCCATTCCATTGCATTGAATTCCATTCCATTCCATTCCATTCCATTCCATTCCATTCCATTCCACTCCATTGAATTCCATTCCATTCCATTCCATTCCATTCCATTCCATTCCATTCCATTCCACTCCATTCCATTACACTCCACTGCACTCCACTCCACTCCACTCCACTCCATTCCACTCCCTTCCATTCCATTAAATTGAATTCCATTCCATTCCATTCCATTCCATTCCATTCCATTCCATTCCACTCCATTCCATTCCACTCCACTCCACTCCACTCCACTCCACTCCATTCCATTGCCTTCCATTCCATTCAATTGAATTGCATTGAATTCCATTCCATTCCATTCCATAACATTTCATTCCATTCCATTCCATTCCATTCCATTCCATTCCATTCCATTCCATTCCGTTCTACTCGGGTTGATTCCATTCTATTCCATTCCATTCCATTCGATTCCATTAGATTCCATTCGATTTCATTCGATTCCATTCGTTTCCATTCCATTCCATTCCATTCTATTCCATTGAATTCCATTCCATTCCATTCCATTCCATTCCATTCCATTGCATTCCATTCCACTGAATTCCATTGAATTCCATTCCATTCCATGGAATTCCATTCCATTCCATTCCATTCCATTCCATAGAATTCCATTCCATTCCATTCCATTCCATGGAATTCCGTTCCATTCCATTCCATTCCGTTCCGTTCCGTTCCGTTCCGTTCCGTTGCGTTCCGTTCCGTTCCGTTGTGTTCCGTTCCGTTCTACTCGGGTTGATTCCATTCTATTCCATTCCATTCCAATCCATTCCATTCCATTCCATTGAATTCCATTCCATTCCATTCCATTCCATTCCATTCCATTCCATTCCATTGAATTCCATTCCATTCCATTCCATTCCATTCCATTCCATTGAATTCCATTCCATTCCATTCCATTCCATGGAATTCCGTTCCATTCCATTCCATTCCGTTCCGTTCCGTCCCGTTCCGTTCCGTTCCGTTCCGTTGCGTTCCGTTCCGTTCTACTCGGGTTGATTCCATTCTATTCCATTCCATTCCATTCCATTCCATTCGATTCCATTCGATTCCACTCCATTCCATTCCATAGAATTCCATTCCATTCCATTCCATTCCATTGAATTCCATTCCATTCCATTCCATTCCATAGAATTCCATTCCATTCCATTCCATTCCATTGAATTCCATTCCATTCCATTCCATTCCATTCCATTCCATTCCATTCCATTCCATTCCATTCCATTCTACTGGTGTCCATTCCATTCCATTCCATTCCATTCCATTCCATTCCATTCCTTTCCATTCCATTGCATTCCATTGCATTCCATTCCATTCCATTCCGTTCCATTCCATTCCATTCCACTCCACTCCACTCCACTCCACTCCATTCCACTCCACTCCACTCCGGTACATTCAATTCCATTCCATTCCATTCCATTCCATTCCATTCCATTCCGTGCTTCTCGGGTACATTCCGTTCCGTTCCATTCCATTCCATTCCATTCCATTCCGTTCCAGTGCACTCTACTCCACTCCACTCCACTCCACTCCTTTCTGGTACATTCCATTCCATTCCATTCCATTCCATTTCCATTCCCATTCCATTTCCATTCCCGTTCCATTTCCATTCCCGTTTCTTTTCCATTCCCGTTCCATTTCCATTCCAGTTCCATTACCATTCCCGTTCCATTTCCATTCCCGATCCATTTCCATTCCCGTTCCATTTCCATTCCCGTTCCATTTCCATTCCCGTTCCATTACCATTCCCGTTCCATTTCCGTTCCCGTTCCGTTTCCGTTCCCGTTCCATTTCCGTTCTCGTTCCGTTTCCGTTCCCGTTCCATTTCCATTCCCGTTCCGTTTCCGTTCCCGTTCCATTTCCATTCCCGTTCCATTTCCATTCCCTTTCCATTTCCATTTCATTCCATTCCGTTCTGCTCGGGTACATTCCATTCCATTCCATTGCATTCCATTCCGTTCTGCTCCTGTCCATTCCATTCCATTCCATTCCGTTCCATTCCGTTCTACTCGGGTAGATTCCATTCCATTCCATTCCATTCCATTCCATTCCATTCCATTCCATTCCATTCCATTCCATTCCATTCCATTCTACTGGTGTCCATTCCATTCCATTCCATTCCATTCCATTCCATTCCATTCCATTGAATTCCATTCCATTCCATTCCATTCAATTGAATTCCGTTCCATTCCATTCCATTCCGTTCCGTTCCGTCCCGTTCCGTTCCGATCCGTTGCGTTCCGTTCCGTTCAACTAGGGTTGATTCCATTCTATTCAATTCCATTCCATTCCATTCTACACGGGTTGATCATTCCATTCCGTTCCGTTCCGTTCCGTTCCGTACCGTTCTACTCGGGTTGATTCCATTCTATTCCATTCCATTCCATTCGATTCCATTCGACTCCATTCCATTCCATTCCATTCCATTCCATTCCATTGCATTCCATTCCACTCCATTCCATTCCATTCCATTCCATTCCATTACATTCCATTGCGTTCCGTTCCGTTCCGTTCCGTTCCGTTGCGTTCCGTTCCGTTCTACTCGGGTTGATTCCATTCTATTCCATTCCATTCCATTTGACTCCATTCGATTCCATTCCATTCCATTGCAATGAATTCCATTCCATTCCATTCCATTCCATTCCATTCCATTCCATTCCATTCCACTCCATTGAATTCCATTCCATTCCATTCCATTCCATTCCATTCCATTCCATTCCACTCCATTCCATTACACTCCACTGCACTCCACTCCCCTCCACTCCACTCCATTCCACTCCCTTCCATTCCATTAAATTGAATTCCGTTCCATTCCATTCCATTCCATTCCATTCCATTCCATTCCACTCCATTCCATTCCACTCCACTCCACTCCACTCCACTCCACTCCATTCCATTCCCTTCCATTCCATTCAATTGAATTGCATTGAATTCCATTCCATTCCATTCCATAACATTTCATTCCATTCCATTCCATTCCATTCCATTCCATTCCATTCCATTCCGTTCTACTCGGGTTGATTCCATTCTATTCCATTCCATTCCATTCGATTCCATTAGATTCCATTCGATTCCATTCGATTCCATTCGTTTCCATTCCATTCCATTCCATTCTATTCCATTGAATTCCATTCCATTCCATTCCATTCCATTCCATTGCATTCCATTCCATTGAATTCCATTGAATTCCATTCCATTCCATGGAATTCCATTCCATTCCATTCCATTCCATTCCATAGAATTCCATTCCATTCCATTGAATTCCGTTCCATTCCATTCCATTCCGTTCCGTTCCGTTCCGTTCCGTTCCGTTGCGTTCCGTTCCGTTCCGTTGTGTTCCGTTCCGTTCTACTCGGGTTGATTCCATTCTATTCCATTCCATTCCATTCCATTCCATTCCATTCCATTGAATTCCATTCCATTCCATTCCATTCCATTCCATTCCATGGAATTCCATTCCATTCCATTCCATTCCATTCCATTCCATTCCATTCCATTCCATTGAATTCCATTCCATTCCATTCCATTCCATTCCATTCCATTGAATTCCATTCCATTCCATTCCATTCCATGGAATTCCGTTCCATTCCATTCCATTCCGTTCCGTTCCGTCCCGTTCCGTTCCGTTCCGTTCCGTTGCGTTCCGTTCCGTTCTCCTCGGGTTGATTCCATTCTATTCCATTCCATTCCATTCGATTCCATTCGATTCCATTCGATTCCACTCCATTCCATTCCATAGAATTCCATTCCATTCCATTCCATTCCATTGAATTCCATTCCATTCCATTCCATTCCATTCCATTGAATTCCATTCCATTCCATTCCATTCCATTGAATTCCATTCCATTCCATTCCATTCCATTCCATTCCATTCCATTCCATTCCATTCTACTGTTGTCCATTCCATTCCATTCCATTCCATTCCATTCCATTCCATTCCATTCCATTCCTTTCCATTCCATTGCATTCCATTGCATTCCATTCCATTCCATTCCATTCCATTCCAATCCACTCCACTCCACTCCACTCCATTCCACTCCACTCCACTCCGGTACATTCCATTCCATTCCATTCCATTCCATTCCATTCCATTCCATTCCGTGCTTCTCGGGTACATTCCGTTCCGTTCCATTCCATTCCATTCCATTCCATTCCGTTCCAGTGCACTCTACTCCACTCCACTCCACTCCACTCCACTCTGGTACATTCCATTCCATTCCATTCCATTCCATTTTCATTCCCATTCCATTTCCATTCCCGTTCCATTTCCATTCCCGTTTCTTTTCCATTCCCGTTCCATTTCCATTCCAGTTCCATTACCATTCCCGTTCCATTTCCATTCCCGATCCATTTCCATTCCCGATCCATTTCCATTCCCGTTCCATTTCCATTCCCGTTCCATTACCATTCCCGTTCCATTTCCGTTCCCGTTCCGTTTCCGTTCCCGTTCCATTTCCGTTCTCGTTCCGTTTCCGTTCCCGTTCCATTTCCATTCCCGTTCCATTTCCGTTCCCGTTCCATTTCCATTCCCGTTCCATTTCCATTCCCTTTCCATTTCCATTTCATTCCATTCCGTTCTGCTCGGGTACATTCCATTCCATTCCATTGCATTCCATTCCGTTCTGCTCCTGTCCATTCCATTCCATTCCATTCCGTTCCATTCCGTTCTACTCGGGTAGATTCCATTCCATTCCATTCCATTCCATTCCATTCCATTCCATTCCATTCCATTCCATTCTACTGGTGTCCATTCCATTCCATTCCATTCCATTCCATTCCATTCCATTCCATTCCATTGAATTCCATTCCATTCCATTCCATTCAATTGAATTCCGTTCCATTCCATTCCATTCCGTTCCGTTCCGTCCCGTTCCGTTCCGTTCCGTTCCGTTCCGTTGCGTTCCGTTCCGTTCTACTCGGGTTGATTAAATTCTATTCCATTCCATTCTATTCGATTCCATTCAATTCCAATCGATTCCATTCGATTCCAATCGATTCCATTGAATTCCATTCCATTCCATTCCATTCCATTGAATTCCGTTGCATTATATTCCATTCCGTTCCGTTCCGTCCCGTTCCGTTCCGTTCCGTTCCGTTGCGTGCCATTCCGTTCTACTCGGGTTGATTCCATTCCATTCCATTCCATTCCATTCCATTCCATTCCATTCCATTCCATTCCATTCCATTGAATTCCATTCCATTCCATTCCATTCCATTCCATTCCATTCCATTCCATTCCGTTCTACTCGGGTTGATTCCATTCTATTCCATTCCATTCCATTCGATCTCATTCGATTCCATTCGATTCCATTCGATTCCACTCCATTCCATTCCATTGAATTCCATTCCATTCCATTCCATTCCATTCCATTCCATTCCATTGATTTCCATTCCATTCCATTCCATTCCATTCCATTCCATTCCATTCCATTGAATACCATTCCATTCCATTGAATTCCATTCCATTCCATTCCATTCCATTCCATTCCATTCCATTGAATTCCATTCCATTCCATTGAATTCCATTCCATTCCATTCCATTCCATTGAATTCCGTTCCATTCCATTCCATTCCATTCCATTCCATTGAATTCCATTCCATTCCATTCCATAGAATTCCGTTCCATTCCATTCCATTCCATTCCATTCCATTCCATTCCATTCCATTCCATTGAATTCAATTCCATTTCATTCCATTCCTTTCCATTGAATTCCATTCTGTTCCATTCCATTCCTTTGAATTCCGTTCCATTCCATTCCATTCCATTCCTTTCCTTTCCGTTCCGTTCCGTTCCGTTCCGTTGCGTTCCGCTCCGTTCTACTCGGGTTGATTCCATTCTATTCCATTCCATTCCATTCGATCCCATTCGATTCCATTCGATTCCATTCGATTCCATTCGATTCCACTCCATTCCATTCCATAGAATTCCATTCCATTCCATTCCATTTGAATTCCATTCCATTCCATTCCATTGAATTCCATTCCATTCCATTCCATTCCATTGAATTCCATTCCATTCCATTCCATTCCATTGAATTCCGTTCCTTTCCATTCCATTCCGTTCCGTTCCGTTCCGTTCCGTTCCGTTGCGTTCCGTTCCGTTCCGTTGCGTTCCGTTCTACTCGGGTTGATTCCATTCTATTCCATTCCATTCCATTCCATTCCATTCCATTCCATGCCATTCCATTCCATTCCATTGAATTCCATTCCATTCCATTCCATTCCATTGAATTCCGTTCCATTCCATTCCATACCCTTCCGTTCCGTCCCGTTCCGTTCCGTTCCGTTCCGTTGCGTGCCGTTCCGTTCTACTCAGGTTGATTACATTCTATTCCATTCCATTCAATTCGATTCCATTCGATTCCATTCGATTCCATTCGATTGCATTCGATTCCATTCGTTGCCATTCCATTCCATTCCATTGAATTCCATTCCGTTCCATTCCATTCCATTCCATTCCATTGAATTCCATTCCATCCCATTCCATTCCTTTCCATTCCATTGAATTCCATTCCATTCCATTCCATTCCATTCCATTCCATTCCATTGAATTCCATTCCATTCCATTCCATAGAATTCCGTTCCATTCCATTCCATTCCATTCCATTCCATTCCATTCCATTGAATTCCATTCCGTTCCATTCCATTCCATTGAATTCCGTTCCATTCCACTCCATTCCATTCCGTTCCGTTCCGTTCCGTTCCGTTCCGTTCCGTTGCGTTCCGCTCCGTTCTACTCGGGTTGATTCCATTCTATTCCATTCCAGTCCATTCGATCCCATTCGATTCCATTCGATTCCACTCCATTCCATTCCATAGAATTCCATTCCATTCCATTCCATCCCATTCCATTCCATTGAATTCCATTCCATTCCATTCCATTCCATTCCATTCCATTGAATTCCATTCCATTCCATTCCATTCCATGGAATTCCATTCCATTCCATTCCATTCCATGGAAATCCATTCCATTCCATTCCATTCCATTCCATTCCATAGAATTCCATTCCATTCCATTCCATTCCATTGAATTCCGTTCCATTCCGTTCCATTCCGTTCCGTTCCGTTCCGTTCCGTTCCGTTCCGTTCCGTTGCGTTCCGTTCCGTTCCGTTGCGTTCCGTTCCGTTCTACTCGGGTTGATTCCACTCCATTCCATTCCATTCCATTCCATTCCATTCCATTCCATTCCATTCCATTCCATTCCATTCCATTTCATTCCAGTCCATTCCATTCCATTCCATTCCATTCCATTTCATTGCATTCCATTCCATTCCATTCCATTCCATTCCATTCCATTCCATTCCATTCCATTCCATTCCATTCCATTCCTTTCTACTCGTGTTGATTCCATTCCATTCCATTCCATTCCATTCCATTCCATTCCATTCCATTCCATTCCATTCCATTCCCTTCCATTCCATTCCATTCCAATCCAATCCATTCTACTCGGGTTTATTCCATTCAATTCCATTCCATTCCATTCCGTTCCGTTCCGTTCCGTTCCATTCCGTTGCATTCCATTCGGTTCCATTCGATTCCATTCGATTCCATTCCATTCCATTCCATTCCATTCCATTCCATTCCATTCCATTCCATTCCATTCCATTCCATTCCATTCCATTCCGTTCTACTCGGGTCCACTCCATTCCATTCCATTCCATTCCATTCCATTCCATTCCATTCCATTCCATTCCGTTCTACTCGGGTCCACTCCATTCCATTCCATTCCATTCCATTCCATTCTATTCCATTCGATTCCATTAGATTCCATTCCATTCGATTCCATTCCAATCCATTCCATTCCAATCCATTCCATTCTACTTGGGTTGATTCCATTCCATTCCATTCCATTCCATTCCATGCCCTTCCATTCCATTCCATTCGGTTCCGTTCGATTCCATTCAATTCCATTCCATTTCACTCCATTCCATTCCATTCCGTTCCGTTCCGTTCCGTTCCGTTCGGTTCCGTTCCGTTCTATTCGGGTTGATTCCATTCTATTCCACTCCACTCCATTCGATTCCTTTCGATTCCATTCGATTCCATTCCATTCCATTCCATTCCATTCCATTCCATTCCATTCCATTCCATTCCATTCCATTTCATTCTATTCCATTCCATTCCATTCCATTCCAATCCATTCCATTCTACTCGGGTTGATTCCATTCCATTCCATTCCGTTCAATTCCATTCCATTCCATTCCATTCCATTCCATTCCATTCCATTCCATTCCATTCCATTCCATTCCAATCCATTCCATTCTACTCGGGTTGATTCCATTCCATTCCTTTCCATTCCATTCCATTCCCTTCCATTCCATTCCATTCGGTTCCATTCGATTCCATTCGATTCCATTCCATTTCACTCCATTCCATTCCGTTCCGTTCCGTTCCGTTCCGTTCCGTTCCGTTCCATTCCATTCCGTTCTACTCGGGTTGATTCCATTCTATTCCACTCCATTCCATTCGATTCCATTCGATTCCATTCCATTCCATTCCATTCCATTCCATTCCATTCCATTCCATTCCAATCCATTCCTTTCTTCTCGGGTTGATTCCATTCCATTCCATTCCATTCCATTCCATTCCATTCCATTCCATTCCATTCCATTCCATTCCATTCTACTCCATTCCATTCCATTCGATTCCATTCCATTCCATTCCTTTCTGTTCCATTCCATTCGATTCCATTCCATTCCATTCCATTCCGTTCTACTCGGGTTCATTCCATTCCATTCCATTCCTTTCCATTCTATTGCATTGAATTCCTTTCCATTCCATTCCAATCCATTCCTTTCTTCTCGGGTTGATTCCATTCCATTCCATTCCATTCCATTCCATTCGATTCCATTCGATTCCATTCCATTCCATTCCATTCTACTCCATTCCTTTCCATTCTATTCCATTCCATTCCATTCCATTCCGTTCCATTCCATTCGATTCCAATCGATTCCATTCCATTCCATTCCATTCCATTCCGTTCTACTCGGGTTCATTCCATTCCATTCCATTCCATTCCATTCCATTGCATTCCATTCCATTCTACTCGGGTTGATTCCATTCGATTCCATTCCATTCCATTCCATTCAATTCCATTCGATTCCATTCGATTCCATTCCATTCCATTCCAATCCATTCCATTCTACCCGGGTTGATTCCATTCCACTCCATTCCATTCAATTCCATTCCATTCCATTCCGTTCAACTCGGGTTCATTCCATTCCATTCCATTCCATTCCATTCCATTCTATTCCATTGAATTCCATTCCATTCCATTCCATTCCATTCCATTCCATTCCATTGAATTCCATTGAATTACATTCCATTCCATTCCATGGAATTCCATTCCATTCCACTCCATTCCATTCCACTCCACTCCACTCCACTCCACTCCACTGCACTCCACTCCACTCCATTCCATTCCATTCCATTCCATTGAATTCCATTGAATTCCATTCCATTGAATTCCATTCCGTTCTGTTCCGTTCCGTTCCGTTCCGTTCCGCTCTACTCGGGTTGATTCCATTCTATTCCATTCCATTCCATTCGATTCCATTCGATTCCATCCGATTCCATTCGATTCCATTCGATTCCATTCCATTCCATTCCATTCCATTCCATTCCATTCCATTCCATTCCATTCCATTGAATTCCATTCCATTCCATTCCATTCCATTCCATTCCATTCCATTGAATTCCATTCCATTCCTTTCCATTCCATTCCACTCCATTCCATTCCACTCCACTCCACTCCACTCCACTCCACTAAACTCCACTCCATTCCATTCCATTCCATTCCATTGAATTCCATTGAATTCCATTCCATTGAATTCCATTGAATTCAATTCCATTGAATTCCATTCCATTCCATTCCATTCCATTCCATTCTATTCCATTCCATTGAATTCCATTCCGTTCCGTTCCGTTCCGTTCCGTTCCGCTCTACTCGGATTGATTCCATTCTATTCCATTCCATTCCATTCGATTCCATTCGATTCCATTCGATTCCATTCGATTCCATTCGATTCCATTCCATTCCATTCCATTCCATTCCATTCCATTCCATTCCATTGAATTCCATTCCATTCCATTCCATTCCATTCCATTCTATTCCATTCCATTGAATTCCATTCCATTCCTTTCCATTCCATTCCACTCCATTCCATTCCACTCCACTCCACTCCACTCCACTCCACTCCACTAAACTCCACTCCATTCCATTCCATTCCATTCCATTGAATTCCATTGAATTCCATTCCATTGAATTCCATTCCATTCCGTTCCATTCCATTCCATTCCATTCCGTTCTACTCGGGTTGATTCCATTCTATTCCATTCCCTTCCATTCGAATCCATTCGATTCCATTCTATTCCATTCAATTCCATTCCATTCCATTCCATTGAATTCCATTCCATTCCATTCCATTCCATTCCATTCCATTCCATGAAATTCCATTGAATTCCATTCCATTCCATTCCATTCCTTTCCATTCCATTGAATTCCATTCCATTCCATTCCATTCCTTTCCATTCCATTCCACTCCATTCCATTCCACTCCACTCCACTCCACTCCACTCCACTCCACTCCATTCCATTCCATTCCATTCCATTGAATTCCATTGAATTCAATTCCATTGAACTCCATTCCATTCCGTTCCGTTCCGTTCCGTTCTGTTCCGCTCTACTCGGGTTGATTCCATTCTATTCCATTCCATTCCATTCGATTCCATTCGATTCCATTCGATTCCATTCGATTCCATTCCATTCCATTCCATTCCATTCCATTCCATTCCATTCCATTGAATTCCATTCCATTCCATTCCATTGAATTCCATTCCATTCCATTCCATTCCATTCCATTCCATTCCATTCCATTCCATTCCATAACATTCCATTCCCGTTCCATTTCCATTCCCGTTCCTTTTCCATTCCCGTTCCATTTCCATTCCCATTCCATTTCCATTTCCGTTCCATTTCCATTCCCGTTCCATTTCCGTTCCCGTTCCATTTCCGTTCCCGTTCCATTTCCGTTCCCGTTCCATTTCCCTTACCGTTCCATTTCCGTTCCCGTTCCATTTCCATTCCCGATCCATTTCCATTCCCGTTCCATTTCCATTCCTGTTCCATTTCCATTACCGTTCCATTTCCATTCCCTTTCCATTTCCATTCCCGATCCATTTCCATTCCCGTTCCATTTCCATTCCCGTTCCATTTCCATTCCCATTCCATTTCCATTCCATTCCATTCCGTTCTGCTCGGGTACATTCTAGTCCATTCCATTCCATTCCATTCCGTTCCATTCCGTTCTACTCCGGTAGATTCCATTCCATTCCATTCCACTCCATTCCTTTCCAATCCATTGCATTCCATTGCATTGCATTGCATTCCATTCCATTCCATTCCATTCCATTCCATTCCATTCCATTCCATTCCATTAGATTCCGTTCTACTCGGGTACATTCCATTCCATTCCATTCCATTCCATTCCATTCCATTCCATTCCATTCGTGTCCATTCCATTCCATTCCATTCCATTCCATTTGTTTCTACTCGGGTAGATTCCATTCCAGTCCATTCCATTCCATTCCTTCCATTCCATTGCATTCCATGGCATTGCATTCCATTCCATTCCGTTCCATTCCATTCCATTCAATTTCCTTCCATTCCATTCCATTCCATTCCATTCCATTCCGTTCTACTGGTGTCCATTCCATTCCATTCCATTCCATTCCATTCCATTCCATTCCATTCCATTCTAATCGGGTAGATTCCATTCCATTATATTCCATTACTTTCCTTTCCATTCCATTGCATTCCATTGCATTGCATTCCATTCCATTCACTTCCTTTCCATTCCATTCCATTCCATTCCATTCCATTCAATTCCATTCCATTCCATTCCGTTCTACTCGTGTCCATTCCATTCCATTCCATTCCATTCCATTCCTTTCCATTCCATTGCATTCCATTGCATTCCATTGCATTCCATTCCATTCCATTCCATTCCATTCCATTCCATTCCACTCCACTCCACTCCACTCCACTCCACTCCACTCCGGTACATTCCATTAAATTCCAATCCATTCCATTCCATTCGTGTCCATTCCATTCCATTCCATTCCATTCCATTCCATTCCATTTGTTTCTACTCGGGTAGATACCATTCCAGTCCATTCCATTCCTTCCATTCCATTGCATTCCATGGCATTGCATTCCATTCCATTCCGTTCCATTCCATTCCATTCTATTTCATTCCATTCCATTCCATTCCATTCCGTTCCGTTCTACTGGTGTCCATTCCATTCCATTCCATTCCATTCCATTCCATTCCATTCCATTCCATTCTACTCGGGTAGATTCCATTCCATTCCATTCCATTCCTTTCCTTTCCATTCCATTGCATTCCATTGCATTGCATTCCATTCCATTCAGTTCCATTCCATTCCATTCCATTCCATTCCATGGAATTCCATTCCATTCCGTTCTACTCGGGTACAATCCATTCCATTCCATTCCATTCCATTCCATTCCATTCCATTCCATTCCATTCCATTCCACTCGGGTACATTCCATTCCATTCCATTCCACTCCACTCCACTCCACTCCACTCCACTCCACTCCACTCCACTCCACTCCACTGTATTCCCTTCCATTCCACTCCATTGAATTCCATTGAATTCCATTCCATTGAATTCCATTCCATTGAATTCCATTCCGTTCCGTTCCTTTCCGTTCCGTTCCACTCTACTCGGTTGATTCCATTCGATTCCATTCGATTCCATTCGATTCAATTCGATTCCATTCGATTCCATTCGATTCCATTCGATTCCATTCCATTCCATTCCATTCCATTGAATTCCATTCCATTCCATTCCATTCCATTCCATTCCATTCCATTGAATTCCATTGAATTCCATTCCATAGAATTTCATTCCATTCCATTCCATTGAATTTCATTCCTTTCCATTCCATTCCATTCCATTCCATTCCATTCCATTCCATTGCAATGAATTCCATTCCATTCCATTCCATTCCATTCCACTCCATTCCACTCCACTCCACTCCACTCCACTCCACTCAATTCTACTCCATTCCACTCCATTGAATTCCATTGAATTCCATTCCATTGAATTCCATTCCGTTCCGTTCCGTTCCGTTCCGTTCCGCTCTACTCGGGTTGATTCCACTCTATTCCATTCCATTCCATTCGATTGCAATCGATTCCATTCGATTCCATTCGATTCCACTCGATTCCATTGCATTCCATTCCATTCCATTGAATTCCATTCCATTCCATTCCATTCCATTCCATTCCATTCCATTGAATTTCATTCCATTCCATTCCATCGAATTCCATTCCATTCCATTGAATTCCGTTCCATTCCATTCCATTCCATTCCATTCCATTCCATTCCATTCCAATCCAGTCCATTCCATTCCATTGCATTCCATTGCATTGCATTGCATTCCATTCCATTCCATTCCATTCCATTCCATTCTTTTCCATTCCATTCCATTCCATTCCATTCCATTCCATTCCCTTCCATTCCATTCCGTTCTACTCGTGTCCATTCCATTCCGTTCAATTCCATTCCATTCCATTCCATTCCATTCCTTTCCATTCCATTGCATTCCATTGCATTCCATTGCATTCCATTGCATTCCATTCCATTCCATTCCATTCCATTCCACTCCACTCCACTCCACTCCACTCCACTCCACTCCAGTACATTCCATTCCATTCCATTCCATTCCATTCCATTCCATTCCATTCCATTCCATTCCACTCCGTTCTACTCGGGTACATTCCGTTCCGTTCCATCCCATTCCATTCCATTCCATTCCATTCCATTCCAGTGCACTCCACTCCACTGCACTCCACTCCACTCCGGTACATTCCATTCCATTCCATTCCATTCCATTCCATTCCATTCCATTCCATTCCTTTCCATTCCATTCCGTTCTACTCGGGTTGATTCCATTCCATACCATTCCATTCCATTCCATTCCATTACATTACATTACATTACATTCTATTCGGGTACATTCCATTCCATTCCATTCCATTCTTTTCCATTCCATTCCATTCCATTCCATTCCATTCCATTCCGTTCTACTCGTGTCCATTCCACTCCATTCCATTCCATTCCATTCCATTCCATTCCTATCCATTCCATTGCATTCCATTGCATTCCTTTCCATTCCATTCCATTCCATTCCATTCCATTCCATTCCATAACATTCCATTCCCGTTCCATTTCCATTCCCGTTCCTTTTCCATTCCCGTTCCATTTCCGTTCCCGTTCCATTTCCGTTCCCGTTCCATTTCCATTCCCGTTTCATTTCCATTACCGTTCCATTTCCATTCCCGTTCTATTTCCATCCCCGATCCATTTCCATTGCCATTCCATTTCCATTCCCGTTCCATTTCCATTCCCGATCCATTTCCATTCCCATTCCATTTCCATTCCCGTTCCATTTCCATTCCCATTCCATTTCCATTCCATTCCATTCCGTTCTGCTCGGGTACATTCTATTCCATTCCATTCCATTCCATTCCGTTCCATTCCGTTCTACTCGGGTAGATTCCATTCCATTCCATTCCACTCCATTCCTTTCCAATCCATTGCATTCCATTGCTTTGCATTGCATTCCATTCCATTCCATTCCATTCCATTCCATTCCATTCCATTCCATTCCATTCCATTCCATTCCGTTCCGTTCTACTCGGGTACATTCCATTCCATTCCATTCCATTCCATTCCATTCCATTCCATTCCATTCCATTCGTGTCCATTCCATTCCATTCCATTCCATTCCGTTTGTTTCTACTCGGGTAGATTCCATTCCATTCCATTCCGTTCCATTCTACTCGGGTACATTCCATTCAATGTCATTGCATTCCATTCCTTTCCATTCCATTCCATTCCATTCCATTCCATTCCATTCCATTCGTGTCCATTCCATTCCATTCCATTCCATTCCATTCCATTTGTTTCTACTCGGGTAGATTCCATTCCAGTCCATTCCATTCCATTCCTTCCATTCCATTGCATTCCATGGCATTGCATTCCATTCCATTCCGTTCCATTCCATTCCATTCCATTTCATTCCATTCCATTCCATTCCATTCCGTTCCGTTCTACTGGTGTCCATTCCATTCCATTCCATTCCATTCCATTCCATTCCATTCCATTCTAATCGGGTAGATTCCATTCCATTATATTCCATTCCTTTCCTTTCCATTCCATTGCATTCCATTGCATTGCATTCCATTCCATTCAGTTCCTTTCCATTCCATTCCATTCCACTCCATTCCATTCCTTTCTATTCCATTCCATTCCATTCCATTCCATTCCATTCCATTCCATTTCCATTCCATTCCATTCCGTTCTGCTCGGGTACATTCTATTCCATTCCATTCCATTCCATTCCGTTCCATTCCGTTCTACTCGGGTAGATTCCATTCCATTCCATTCCACTCCATTCCTTTCCAATCCATTGCATTCCATTGCATTGCATTGCATTCCATTCCATTCCATTCCATTCCATTCAATTCCATTCCATTCCATTCCATTCCATTCCATTCCATTCCATTCCATTCCGTATTCGGTTCCATTCGATTCCATTCGATTCCATTCCATTTCACTCCATTCTATTCCATTCCGTTCCGTTCCGTTCCGTTCCGTTCCGTTCCGTTCCGTTCTATTCGGGTTGATTCCATTCTATTCCATTCCATTCCATTCGATTCCATTCGATTCCATTCGATTCAATTCCATTCCATTCCATTCCATTCTATTCTATTGAATTCCATTCCATTCCATTCCATTTCATTCCAATCCATTTCATTCTACTTGGGTTGATTCCATTCCATTCCATTCCATTCCATTCCATTCCATTCCATTCCATTCCATTCCATTCCATTCCATTCCATTCCACTCAGGTTCATTCCATTCCATTCCATTCCATTCCATTCTATTCCACTGAATTCCATTCTATTCCATTCCATTCCATTCCATTCCATTCCTTTCCATTCCATTCCGTTCTACTCGGGTTGATTCCATTCCATACCATTCCATTCCATTCCATTCCATTCCATTCCATTCCATTCTATTCCATTCGATTCCATTCGATTCCATTCCATTCCATTCCATTCCATTCCATCCCAATCCATTCCATTCTTCTCGGGTTGATTCCATTCCATTCCATTCCATTCCATTCCATTCCATTCCATTCCATTCCATTCCATTCGGTTCCATTCGATTCCATTCGATTCCATTCCATTTCACTCCATTCCATTCCATTCCGTTCCGTTCTATTCGGGTTGATTCCATTCTATTCCACTCCATTCCATTCGATTCCATTCGATTCCATTCGATTCCATTCCATTCCATTCCATTCCATGCCATTCCATTATATTCTATTGAATTCCATTCCATTCCATTCCATTCCATTCCAATCCATTCCATTCTACTCGGGTTGATTCCATTCCATTCCATTCCATTCCATTGCTTTCCATTCCACTCGGGTTGATTCAATTCTATTCCATTCCATTCCATTCGATTCCATTTGATTCCATTCCATTCCATTCCATTCCATCCCATTCCATTCCATTCCATTCCATTGAATTCCATCCCATTCCATTCTATTCCATTCCATTCCATTCCATTCCATTCCATTCCGTTCTACTCGGGTTGATTCCATTCTATTCCACTCCATTCCATTCGATTCCATTTGATTCCATTCAATTCCATTCCATTCCATTCCATTCCATTCCATTCCATTCTATTCCTTTGAATTCCATTCCATTCCATTCCATTCCATTCCATTCCATTCCATTCCATTCCATTCCATTCAATTCGGTTACATTCGATACCATTCCATTCCATTCCATTCCATTCCATTCCATTCCATTCCATTCCATTCCAATCCATTCCATTCTACTCGGGTTGATTCCATTCCATTCCATTCCATTCCATTCCATTCCATTCCCTTCCATTCCATTCCTTTCGGTTCCATTCGATTCCATTCGATTCCATTCCATTTCACTCCATTCCATTCCGTTCCGTTCCGTTCCATTCCGTTCCATTCCGTTCCATTCCATTCCGTTCTACTCGGGTTGATTCCATTCTATTCCACTCCATTCCATTCGATTCCATGCGATCCCATTCAATTCCATTCCATTCCATTCCATTCCATTCCCTTCCTTTCCATTCCATTCGGTTCCATTCGATTCCATTCGATTCCATTCCATTTCACTCCACTCCATTCCGTTCCGTTCCGTTCCGTTCCGTTCCGTTCCGTTCCATTCCGTTCCATTCCATTCCGTTCTACTCGGGTTGATTCCATTGTATTCCACTCCATTCCATTCGATTCCATTCGATTCCATTCGATTCCATTCCATTCCATTCCAATCCATTCCATTCCAATCCATTCCAGTCTACTCGGGTTGATTCCATTCCATTCCATTCCATTCCATTCCATTCCCTTCCATTCCATTCCATTCGGTTCAATTCGATTCCATTCGATTCCATTCCATTTCACTCAATTCCATTCCATTCCGTTCCGTTTCGTTCCGTTCCGTTCCGTTCTGTTCCGTTCTATTCGGGTTGATTCCATTCTATTCCATTCCATTCCATTCGATTCCATTCGATTCCATTCGATTCCATTCCGTTCCATTCCATTCCATTCCATTCTATTCTATTGAATTCCATTCCATTCCATTCCATTTCATTCCAATCCATTTCATTCTACTTGGGTTGATTCCATTCCATTCCATTGCATTCCATTCCATTCCATTCCATTCCATTCCATTCCACTCAGGTTCATTCCATTCCATTCCATTCCATTCCACTCTATTCCACTGAATTCCATTCTATTCCATTCCATTCCATTCCATTCCATTCCATTCCTTTCCATTCCATTCCGTTCTACTTGGGTTGATTCCATTCCATTCCATTCCATTCCATTCCATTCCATTCCATTCCATTCTATTCCATTCGATTCCATTCGATTCCATTCCATTCCATTCCATTCCATTCCATCCCAATCCATTCCATTCTTCTCGGGTTGATTCCATTCCATTCCATTCCATTCCATTCCATTCCATTCCATTCCCTTCCATTCCATTCCATTCGGTTCCATTCGATTCCATTCGATTCCATTCCATTTCACTCCATTCCATTCCATTCCGTTCCGTTCCGTTCCGTTCAATTCCGTTCCGTTCTATTCGGGTTGATTCCATTCTATTCCACTCCATTCCATTCGATTCCATTCGATTCCATTCGATTCCATTCCATTCCATTCCATTCCATGCCATTCCATTATATTCTATTGAATTCCATTCCATTCCATTCCATTCCATTCCAATCCATTCCATCCTACTCGGGTTGATTCCATTCCATTCCATTCCATTCCATTCCTTTCCATTCCACTCGGTTTGATTCAATTCTATTCCATTCCATTCCATTCGATTCCATTTGATTCCATTCCATTCCATTCAATTCCATTCCATTCCATTCCATTCCATTCCATTCCATTCCATTGAATTCCATCCCATTCCATTCTATTCCATTCCATTCCATTCCATTCCATTCCATTCCATTCCATTCCGTTCTACTCGGGTTGATTCCATTCTATTCCACTCCGTTCCATTCGATTCCATTCGATTCCATTCAATTCCATTCCATTCCATTCCATTCCATTCCATTCCATTCCATTCCATTCCATTCCATTCTATTCCTTTGAATTCCATTCCATTCCATTCCATTCCATTCCATTCCATTCCATTCCATTCCATTCCATTGCATTCCATTCAATTCGGTTACATTCGATTCCATTCCTTTCCATTCCATTCCATTCCATTCCATTCCATTCCATTCCATTCCAATCCATTCCATTCTACTCGGGTTGATTCCATTCCATTCCATTCCATTCCATTCCATTCCATTCCATTCCATTCCATTCCATTCCATTCCATTCCCTTCCATTCCATTCGGTTCCATTCGATTCCATTCGATTCCATTCCATTTCACTCCATTCCATTCCGTTCCGTTCCGTTCCATTCCGTTCCATTCCGTTCCATTCCATTCCGTTCTACTCGGGTTGATTCCATTCTATTCCACTCCATTCCATTCGATTCCATGCGATCCCATTCAATTCCATTCCATTACATTCCATTCCATTCCTTTCCATTCCATTCCATTCCATTCTATTCCTTTGAATTCCATTCCATTCCATTCCATTCCATTCCAATCCATTCCATTCTACTCGGGTTGATTCATTTCCATTCCTTTCCGTTCCGTTCCGTTCCGTTCCGTTCCATTCCGTTCTACTCGGGTTCATTCCATTCCATTCCATTCCATTCCATTGTATTCCATTGAATTCCATTCCATTCCATTCCGTTCTACTCGGGTTGATTCCATTCCATTCCATTCCATTCCATTCCATTCGATTCCATTCGATTCCATTCCATTCCATTCGATTCCATTCCATTCCATTCCATTCCATTCCATTCCATTCCAATCCATTCCATTCTACTCGGGTTGATTCCATTCCATTCCATTCCATTCCATTCCATTCCCTTCCTTTCCATTCCATTCGGTTCCATTCAATTATATTCGATTCCATTCTATTTCACTCCGTTCCGTTCCGTACCGTTCCGTTCCATTCCATTCCGTTCCATTCCATACCGTTCTACTCGGGTTGATTCCATTCTATTCTACTCCATTCCATTCGATTCCATTCGATTCCATTCGATTCCATTTCATTCCATTCCATTCCATTCCATTCCTTTCCATTCCATTCTATTCCATTGAATTCCATTCCATTCCATTCCATTCCATTCCAATCCTTTCCATTCTACTCGGGTTGATTCCATTCCATTCCATTCCATTCCATTCCATTCCATTCCATTCCATTCCATTCGATCCCATTCCATTCCATTCCATTCAATTCCATTCCATTCCATTCCGTTCTATTCGGGTTCATTCCATTCCATTCCATTCCATTCCATTCCATTCCATTCTAATCGGGTAGATTCCATTCCATTATATTCCATTCCTTTCCTTTCCATTCCATTGCATTCCATTGCATTGCATTCCATTCCATTCAGTTCCTTTCCATTCCATTCCATTCCACTCCATTCCATTCCTTTCTATTCCATTCCATTACATTCCATTCCATTCCATTCCATTCCATTTCCATTCCATTCCATTCCGTTCTGCTCGGGTACATTCTATTCCATTCCATTCCATTCCATTCCGTTCCATTCCGTTCTACTCGGGTAGATTCCATTCCATTCCATTCCACTCCATTCCTTTCCAATCCATTGCATTCCATTGCATTGCATTGCATTCCATTCCATTCCATTCCATTCCATTCAATTCCATTCCATTCCATTCCATTCCATTCCATTCCATTCCATTCCATTCCGTATTCGGTTCCATTCGATTCCATTCGATTCCATTCCATTTCACTCCATTCTATTCCATTCCGTTCCGTTCCGTTCCGTTCCGTTCCGTTCCGTTCCGTTCTATTCGGGTTGATTCCATTCTATTCCATTCCATTCCATTCGATTCCATTCGATTCCATTCGATTCAATTCCATTCCATTCCATTCCATTCTATTCTATTGAATTCCATTCCATTCCATTCCATTTCATTCCAATCCATTTCATTCTACTTGGGTTGATTCCATTCCATTCCATTCCATTCCATTCCATTCCATTCCATTCCATTCCATTCCATTCCATTCCATTCCATTCCACTCAGGTTCATTCCATTCCATTCCATTCCATTCCATTCTATTCCACTGAATTCCATTCTATTCCATTCCATTCCATTCCATTCCATTCCTTTCCATTCCATTCCGTTCTACTCGGGTTGATTCCATTCCATACCATTCCATTCCATTCCATTCCATTCCATTCCATTCCATTCTATTCCATTCGATTCCATTCGATTCCATTCCATTCCATTCCATTCCATTCCATCCCAATCCATTCCATTCTTCTCGGGTTGATTCCATTCCATTCCATTCCATTCCATTCCATTCCATTCCATTCCATTCCATTCCATTCGGTTCCATTCGATTCCATTCGATTCCATTCCATTTCACTCCATTCCATTCCATTCCGTTCCGTTCTATTCGGGTTGATTCCATTCTATTCCACTCCATTCCATTCGATTCCATTCGATTCCATTCGATTCCATTCCATTCCATTCCATTCCATGCCATTCCATTATATTCTATTGAATTCCATTCCATTCCATTCCATTCCATTCCAATCCATTCCATTCTACTCGGGTTGATTCCATTCCATTCCATTCCATTCCATTGCTTTCCATTCCACTCGGGTTGATTCAATTCTATTCCATTCCATTCCATTCGATTCCATTTGATTCCATTCCATTCCATTCCATTCCATCCCATTCCATTCCATTCCATTCCATTGAATTCCATCCCATTCCATTCTATTCCATTCCATTCCATTCCATTCCATTCCATTCCGTTCTACTCGGGTTGATTCCATTCTATTCCACTCCATTCCATTCGATTCCATTTGATTCCATTCAATTCCATTCCATTCCATTCCATTCCATTCCATTCCATTCTATTCCTTTGAATTCCATTCCATTCCATTCCATTCCATTCCATTCCATTCCATTCCATTCCATTCCATTCAATTCGGTTACATTCGATACCATTCCATTCCATTCCATTCCATTCCATTCCATTCCATTCCATTCCATTCCAATCCATTCCATTCTACTCGGGTTGATTCCATTCCATTCCATTCCATTCCATTCCATTCCATTCCCTTCCATTCCATTCCTTTCGGTTCCATTCGATTCCATTCGATTCCATTCCATTTCACTCCATTCCATTCCGTTCCGTTCCGTTCCATTCCGTTCCATTCCGTTCCATTCCATTCCGTTCTACTCGGGTTGATTCCATTCTATTCCACTCCATTCCATTCGATTCCATGCGATCCCATTCAATTCCATTCCATTCCATTCCATTCCATTCCCTTCCTTTCCATTCCATTCGGTTCCATTCGATTCCATTCGATTCCATTCCATTTCACTCCACTCCATTCCGTTCCGTTCCGTTCCGTTCCGTTCCGTTCCGTTCCATTCCGTTCCATTCCATTCCGTTCTACTCGGGTTGATTCCATTGTATTCCACTCCATTCCATTCGATTCCATTCGATTCCATTCGATTCCATTCCATTCCATTCCAATCCATTCCATTCCAATCCATTCCAGTCTACTCGGGTTGATTCCATTCCATTCCATTCCATTCCATTCCATTCCCTTCCATTCCATTCCATTCGGTTCAATTCGATTCCATTCGATTCCATTCCATTTCACTCAATTCCATTCCATTCCGTTCCGTTTCGTTCCGTTCCGTTCCGTTCTGTTCCGTTCTATTCGGGTTGATTCCATTCTATTCCATTCCATTCCATTCGATTCCATTCGATTCCATTCGATTCCATTCCGTTCCATTCCATTCCATTCCATTCTATTCTATTGAATTCCATTCCATTCCATTCCATTTCATTCCAATCCATTTCATTCTACTTGGGTTGATTCCATTCCATTCCATTGCATTCCATTCCATTCCATTCCATTCCATTCCATTCCACTCAGGTTCATTCCATTCCATTCCATTCCATTCCACTCTATTCCACTGAATTCCATTCTATTCCATTCCATTCCATTCCATTCCATTCCATTCCTTTCCATTCCATTCCGTTCTACTTGGGTTGATTCCATTCCATTCCATTCCATTCCATTCCATTCCATTCCATTCCATTCTATTCCATTCGATTCCATTCGATTCCATTCCATTCCATTCCATTCCATTCCATCCCAATCCATTCCATTCTTCTCGGGTTGATTCCATTCCATTCCATTCCATTCCATTCCATTCCATTCCATTCCCTTCCATTCCATTCCATTCGGTTCCATTCGATTCCATTCGATTCCATTCCATTTCACTCCATTCCATTCCATTCCGTTCCGTTCCGTTCCGTTCAATTCCGTTCCGTTCTATTCGGGTTGATTCCATTCTATTCCACTCCATTCCATTCGATTCCATTCGATTCCATTCGATTCCATTCCATTCCATTCCATTCCATGCCATTCCATTATATTCTATTGAATTCCATTCCATTCCATTCCATTCCATTCCAATCCATTCCATCCTACTCGGGTTGATTCCATTCCATTCCATTCCATTCCATTCCTTTCCATTCCACTCGGTTTGATTCAATTCTATTCCATTCCATTCCATTCGATTCCATTTGATTCCATTCCATTCCATTCAATTCCATTCCATTCCATTCCATTCCATTCCATTCCATTCCATTGAATTCCATCCCATTCCATTCTATTCCATTCCATTCCATTCCATTCCATTCCATTCCATTCCATTCCGTTCTACTCGGGTTGATTCCATTCTATTCCACTCCATTCCATTCGATTCCATTCGATTCCATTCAATTCCATTCCATTCCATTCCATTCCATTCCATTCCATTCCATTCCATTCCATTCTATTCCTTTGAATTCCATTCCATTCCATTCCATTCCATTCCATTCCATTCCATTCCATTCCATTCCATTCCATTGCATTCCATTCAATTCGGTTACATTCGATTCCATTCCTTTCCATTCCATTCCATTCCATTCCATTCCATTCCATTCCATTCCATTCCAATCCATTCCATTCTACTCGGGTTGATTCCATTCCATTCCATTCCATTCCATTCCATTCCATTCCATTCCATTCCATTCCATTCCATTCCATTCCCTTCCATTCCATTCGGTTCCATTCGATTCCATTCGATTCCATTCCATTTCACTCCATTCCATTCCGTTCCGTTCCGTTCCATTCCGTTCCATTCCGTTCCATTCCATTCCGTTCTACTCGGGTTGATTCCATTCTATTCCACTCCATTCCATTCGATTCCATGCGATCCCATTCAATTCCATTCCATTACATTCCATTCCATTCCTTTCCATTCCATTCCATTCCATTCTATTCCTTTGAATTCCATTCCATTCCATTCCATTCCATTCCAATCCATTCCATTCTACTCGGGTTGATTCATTTCCATTCCTTTCCGTTCCGTTCCGTTCCGTTCCGTTCCATTCCGTTCTACTCGGGTTCATTCCATTCCATTCCATTCCATTCCATTGTATTCCATTGAATTCCATTCCATTCCATTCCGTTCTACTCGGGTTGATTCCATTCCATTCCATTCCATTCCATTCCATTCGATTCCATTCGATTCCATTCCATTCCATTCGATTCCATTCCATTCCATTCCATTCCATTCCATTCCATTCCAATCCATTCCATTCTACTCGGGTTGATTCCATTCCATTCCATTCCATTCCATTCCATTCCCTTCCTTTCCATTCCATTCGGTTCCATTCAATTATATTCGATTCCATTCTATTTCACTCCGTTCCGTTCCGTACCGTTCCGTTCCATTCCATTCCGTTCCATTCCATACCGTTCTACTCGGGTTGATTCCATTCTATTCTACTCCATTCCATTCGATTCCATTCGATTCCATTCGATTCCATTTCATTCCATTCCATTCCATTCCATTCCTTTCCATTCCATTCTATTCCATTGAATTCCATTCCATTCCATTCCATTCCATTCCAATCCTTTCCATTCTACTCGGGTTGATTCCATTCCATTCCATTCCATTCCATTCCATTCCATTCCATTCCATTCCATTCGATCCCATTCCATTCCATTCCATTCAATTCCATTCCATTCCATTCCGTTCTATTCGGGTTCATTCCATTCCATTCCATTCCATTCCATTCCATTCCATTCTATTCCATTGAATTCCATTCCATTCCATTCCATTCCATTCCATTCCATTCCATTCCATTCCATTCCATTCCATTCCGTTCTACTCGGGTTGATTCCATTCCATTCCATTCCATTCCATTCCATTCCATTCCATTCCATTCCGTTCGATTCCATTCGATTCCATTCGATTCCATTCCATTCCATTCCATTCCATTCCATTCCAATCCAATCCATTCCATTCTACTCGGGTTGATTCCATTCTATTCCACTCCATTCCATTCGATTCCATTCGATTCCATTCGATTCCATTCCATTCCATTCCATTCCATTCCATTCCATTCCATTCCATTACATTCCATTCCATTCCATTGAATTCCATTCCATTCCATTCCATTCCATTCCATTCCATTCCATTGCATTCTTTCCATTCCATTCCATTCCGTTCTACTTGGGTTGATTCCATTCCATTCCATTCCATTCCATTCCATTCCATTCCATTCCATTCCATTCCATTAGATTCCATTTGATTCCGTTCCAATCCATTCCAATCCATTCCATTCCAATCCATTCCATTCTACTCGGGTTGATTCCATTCCATTCCATTCCATTCCCTTCCATTCCATTCCATTCGGTTCCATTCAATTCCATTCGATTCCATTCCATTTCACTCCATTCCATTGCATTCCGTTCCATTCCTTTCGGTTCCGTTCCGTTCTATTCGGGTTGATTCCATTCTATTCCATTCCATTCCATTCGATTCCATTCGATTCCATTCGATTCCATTCCATTCCATTCCATTCCATTCCATTCTATTCTATTGAATTCCATTCCATTCCATTCCATTTCATTCCAATCCATTTCATTCTACTTGGGTTGATTCCATTCCATTCCATTCCATTCCATTCCATTCCATTCCATTCCATTCCATTCCATTCCATTCCACTCGGGTTCATTCCATTCCATTCCATTCCATTCCATTCTATTCCATTGAATTCCATTCTATTCCATTCCATTCCATTCCATTCCATTCCATTCCTTTCCATTCCATTCCGTTCTACTCGGGTTGATTCCATTCCATTCCATTCCATTCCATTCCATTCCATTCCATTCCATTCGATTCCATTCCATTCCATTCCATTGAATTCCATTCCATTCCATTCCATTCCATGGAATACCATTCCATTGAATTCCATTCCATTCCATTCCATTCCATTCCATTGAATTCCATTCCATTCCATTCCATTCCATTCCATTCCATTGAATTCCATTCCATTCCATTCGATTCCATTCCATTCCATTCCATTGAATTCCATTCCATTCCATTCCATTCCATTGAATTCCATTCCATTCCATTCCATTCCATTCCATTGAATTCCATTCCGTTCCATTCCATTCCATTGAATTCCATTCCATTCCATTCCATTCCATTCCATTCCATTCCATTCCATTCCATTGAATTCCATTCCATTCCATTCCATTCCATTCCATTGAATTCCATTCCGTTCCATTCCATTCCATTGAATTCCATTCCATTCCATTCCATTCCATTCCATTCCATTCCATTCCATTCCATTGAATTCCATTCCATTCCATTCCATTCCATTCCATTCCATTCCATCCCATTCCATTCCATTCCATTCCATTCCGTTCTACTCGGGTTGATTCCATTCTATTCCATTCCATTCCATTCGATCCCATTTGATTCCATTCGATTCCATTCAATTCCATTCGATTCCATTCCATTCCACTCCATTCCATTCCATTGAATTCCATTCCATTCCATTCCATTCCATTCCATTCCATTGAATTCCATTCCATTCCATTCCATTCCATTCCATTGATTTCCATTCCATTCCATTCCATTCAATTGAATTCCATTCCATTCCATTCCATTCCGTTCCGTTCCGTCCCGTTCCATTCCGTTCCGTTCCGTTCCGTTGCGTTCCGTTCCGTTCTACTCGGGTTGATTAAATTCTATTCCATTCCATTCTATTCGATTCCATTCGATTCCAAACGATTCCATTCGATTCCATTCGATTCCATTGAATTCCATTCCATTCCATTCCATTCCATTGAATTCCGTTGCATTATATTCCATTCCGTTCCGTTCCGTCCCGTTCCGTTCCGTTCCGTTCCGTTGCGTGCCGTTGCGTTCTACTCGGGTTGATTCCATTCCATTCCATTCCATTCCATTCCATTCCATTCCATTCCATTGAATTCCATTCCATTCCATTCCATTCCATTCCATTCCATTCCATTCCATTCCATTCCATTCCATTCCATTCCATTCCATTCCATTCCGTTCTACTCGGGTTGATTCCATTCTATTCCATTCCATTCCATTCGATCTCATTCGATTCCATTCGATTCCATTCGATTCCACTCCATTCCATTCCATTGAATTCCATTCCATTCCATTCCATTCCATTCCTTTCGATTGAATTCCATTCCATTCCATTCCATTCCATTCCATTCCATTCCATTGAATTCCATTCCATTCCATTCCATAGAATTCCGTTCCATTCCATTCCATTCCATTCCATTCCATTCCATTCCATTGAATTCCATTCCATTCCATTCCATTCCTTTCCATTGAATTCCATTCTGTTCCATTCCATTCCTTTGAATTCCGTTCCATTCCATTCCATTCCATTCCTTTCCGTTCCGTTCCGTTCCGTTCCGTTCCGTTGCGTTCCGCTCCGTTCTACTCGGGTTGATTCCATTCTATTCCATTCCATTCCATTCGATCCCATTCGATTCCATTCGATTCCATTCGATTCCATTCGATTCCACTCCATTCCATTCCATAGAATTCCATTCCATTCCATTCCATTTGAATTCCATTCCATTCCATTCCATTCCATTCTATTCCATTCCATCCCATTCCATTCCATTCCATTCCATTCTACTCGGGTTGATTGCATTCTATTCCATTCCATTCCATTCGATTCCATTCGATTCCATTCGATTCCATTCCGTTCCATTCCATTCCATTCCATTCTATTCTATTGAATTCCATTCCATTCCATTCCATTTCATTCCAATCCATTTCATTCTACTTGGGTTGATTCCATTCCATTCCATTGCATTCCATTCCATTCCATTCCATTCCATTCCATTCCATTCCATTCCACTCAGGTTCATTCCATTCCATTCCATTCCATTCCACTCTATTCCACTGAATTCCATTCTATTCCATTCCATTCCATTCCATTCCATTCCATTCCTTTCCATTCCATTCCGTTCTACTTGGGTTGATTCCATTCCATTCCATTCCATTCCATTCCATTCCATTCCATTCCATTCTATTCCATTCGATTCCATTCGATTCCATTCCATTCCATTCCATTCCATTCCATCCCAATCCATTCCATTCTTCTCGGGTTGATTCCATTCCATTCCATTCCATTCCATTCCATTGAATTCCATTCCATTCCATTCCATTCCATTCCATTCCATTCCATTCCATTCCATTCTACTGGTGTCCATTCCATTCCATTCCATTCCATTCCATTCCATTCCATTCCATTCCATTCCATTGCATTCCAAGGCATTCCATTCCATTCCATTCCATTCCATTCCATTCCATTCCACTCCACTCCTCCACTCCACTCCATTCCACTCCACTCCACTCCGGTACATTCCATTCCATTCCATTCCATTCCATTCCATTCCATTCCGTGCTTCTCGGGTACATTCCGTTCCGTTCCATTCCATTCCATTCCATTCCATTCCATTCCGTTCCAGTGCACTCTACTCCACTCCACTCCACTCCACTCCACTCCGGTACATTCCATTCCATTCCATTCCATTCCATTCCATTCCATTTCCATTCCCATTCCATTTCCATTCCCGTTCCATTTCCATTCCCGTTTCTTTTCCATTCCCGTTCCATTTCCATTCCAGTTCCATTACCATTCCCGTTCCATTTCCATTCCCGATCCATTTCCATTCCCGTTCCATTTCCATTCCCGTTCCATTTCCATTCCCGTTCCGTTACCATTCCCGTTCCATTTCCGTTCCCGTTCCGTTTCCGTTCCCGTTCCATTTCCGTTCTCGTTCCGTTTCCGTTCCCGTTCCATTTCCATTCCCGTTCCATTTCCGTTCCCTTTCCATTTCCATTCCCGTTCCATTTCCATTCCCTTTCCATTTCCATTTCATTCCATTCCATTCTGCTCGGGTACATTCCATTCCATTCCATTGCATTCCATTCCGTTCTGCTCCTGTCCATTCCATTCCATTCCATTCCGTTCCATTCCGTTCTACTCGGGTAGATTCCATTCCATTCCATTCCATTCCATTCCATTCCATTCCATTCCATTCCATTCTACTGGTGTCCATTCCAATCCATTCCATTCCATTCCATTCCATTCCATTCCATTCCATTGCATTCCATTCCATTCCATTCCATTCCATTCCATTCCGTTCCGTTCTACTCGGTTACATTCCATTCAATTCCATTCCATTCCGTTCTACTCGGGTAGATTCCATTCCATTCCATTCCATTCCTTTCCATTCCATTGCATTCCATTGCATTGCATTGCACTCAATTCCATTCCATTCCATTCCATTCCATTCCATTCCATTCCATTCCGTTCCGTTCAACTCGGTTACATTCCATTCAATTACATTCCATTCCGTTCTACTCGGTTACATACCATTCCATTCCATTCCATTCCATTCCAATCCATTCCATTCCATTCCATTCCGTTCTACTCGTGTACATTCCATTCCATTCCACTCCATTCCATTCCATTCCATTCCATTCCATTCCATTCCATTCCGTTCTACTTTGGTACATTGCATTCCATTCCATTCCATTCCATTCCATTCCATTCCATTCCATTCCATTCCATTCTACTCAGGTTGATTCCATTCTATTCCATTCCATTCCATTCCATTCCATTCCATTCCATTCCATTCGATTCCATTCCATTCCATTCCATAGAATTCCATTCCATTCCATTCCATTCCATGGAATTCCATTCCATTCCATTCCATGGAATTCCATTCCATTCCATTCCATTCCATTCCATTCCATTCCATGGAATTCCATTCCATTCCATTCCATTCCATGGAATTCCATTCCATTCCATTCCATTCCATTCCATTCCATTCCATTCCATTCCATTGAATTCCATTCCGTTCCATTCCATTCCATTGAATTCCATTCCATTCCATTCCATTCCATTCCATTCCATTCCATTCCATTGAATTCCATTCCAATGAATTCCATTCCATTCCATTCCATTCCATTCCATCCCATTCCATTCCATTCCATTCCATTCCGTTCTACTAGGGTTGATTCCATTCTATTCCATTCCATTCCATTCGATCCCATTTGATTCCATTCGATTCCATTCAATTCCATTCGATTCCATTCCATTCCACTCCATTCCATTCCATTGAATTCCATTCCATTCCATTCCATTCCATTCCATTCCATTCCATGGAATTCCATTCCATTCCATTCCATTCCATGGAATTCCATTCCATTCCATTCCATTCCATTCCATTCCATAGAATTCCATTCCATTCCATTCCATTCCATTGAATTCCGTTCCATTCCATTCCATTCCGTTCCGTTCCGTTCCGTTCCGTTCCGTTGCGTTCCGTTCCGTTCCGTTGTGTTCCGTTCCGTTCTACTCGGGATGATTCCATTCTATTCCATTCCATTCCAATCCATTCCATTCCATTCCATTGAATTCCATTCCATTCCATTCCATTCCATTCCATTCCATTCCATTCCATTGAATTCCATTCCATTCCATTCCATTCCATTCCATTCCATTCCATTCCATTCCATTGAATTCCATTCCATTCCAATCCATTCCATGGAATTCCGTTCCATTCCATTCCATTCCGTTCCGTTCCGTCCCGTTCCGTTCCGTTCCATTCCGTTGCGTTCCGTTCCGTTCTACTCGGGTTGATTCCATTCTATTCCATTCCATTCCATTCGATTCCATTCGATTCCATTCGATTCCACTCCATTCCATTCCATAGAATTCCATTCCATTCCATTCCATTCCATTGAATTCCATTCCATTCCATTCCATTCCATTCTATTCCATTCCATTCCAATCCATTCCATTCTATTCCATTGAATTCCATTCCATTCCATTCCATTCCATTCCATTCCATTCCATTGAATTCCATTCCATTCCATTCAATTCCATTCCATTCCATTCCATTCCATTGAATTCCATTCCATTCCATTCCATTCCATTCCATTCCATTCCATTCCATTCCATTTGAATTCCATTCCATTCCATTCCATTCCATTCCATTCCATTCCATTTGAATTCCATTCCATTCCAATCCATTCCATTCCATTCCATTCCATTCCATTCCATTCCATTCCATTCCATGGAATTCCATTCCATTCCATTCCATTCCATTCCATTCCATTGAATTCCATTCCATTCCATTCCATTCCATTCCATTCCATTCCATTCCATTCCATTCCATTCCATTCCATTGAATTCCATTCCGTTCCATTCCATTCCATTGAATTCCGTTCCATTCCACTCCATTCCATTCTGTTCCGTTCCCTTCCGTTGCGTTCCGCTCCGTTCTACTCGGGTGGATTCCATTCTATTCCATTCCAGTCCATTCGATCCCATTCGATTGCATTCGATTCCATTCGATTCCATTCGATTCCACTCCATTCCATTCCATAGAATTCCATTCCATTCCATTCCATTCCATTCCATTCCATTCCATTGAATTCCATTCAATTCCATTCCATTCCATGGAATTCCATTCCATTCCATTCCATTCCAATCCATAGAATTCCATTCCATTCCATTCCATTCCATTGAATTCCGTTCCATTCCATTCCATTCCGTTCCGTTCCGTTCCGTTCCGTTCCGTTGCGTTCCGTTCCGTTCCGTTGTGTTCCGTTCCGTTCTACTCGGGTTGATTCCATTCTATTCCATTCCATTCCAAACCATTCCATTCCATTCCATTCCATTCCATTCCATTCCATTCCATTGAATTCCATTCCATTCCATTCCATTCCATGGAATTCCGTTCCATTCCATTCCATTCCGTTCCGTTCCATCCCGTTCCGTTCCGTTCCGTTCCGTTGCGTTCCGTTCCGTTCTACTAGGGTTGATTCCATTCTATTCCATTCCATTCCATTCGATTCCATTCGATTCCATTCGATTCCACTCCATTCCATTCCATAGAATTCCATTCCATTCCATTCCATTCCATTGAATTCCTTTCCATTCCATTCCATTCCAATTCCATTCCATTCCATTCCATTCCATTGAATTCCATTCCATTCCATTCCATTCCATTCCATTCCATTCCATTCCATTCCATTCTACTGGTGTCCATTCCATTCCATTCCATTCCATTCCATTCCATTCCATTCCTTTCCATTCCATTGCATTCCATTGCATTCCATTCCATTCCATTCCATTCCATTCCATTCCATTCCACTCCACTCCACTCCACTCCACTCCATTCCACTCCACTCCACTCCGGTACATTCCATTCCATTCCATTCCATTCCATTCCATTCCATTCCATTCCGTGCTTCTCGGGTACATTCCGTTCCGTTCCATTCCATTCCATTCCATTCCATTCCATTCCGTTCCAGTGCACTCTACTCCACTCCACTCCACTCCACTCCACTCCGGTACATTCCATTCCATTCCATTCCATTCCATTCCATTCCATTTCCATTCCCATTCCATTTCCATTCCCGTTCCATTTCCATTCCCGTTTCTTTTCCATTCCCGTTCCATTTCCATTCCAGTTCCATTACCATTCCCGTTCCATTTCCATTCCCGATCCATTTCCATTCCCGTTCCTTTTCCATTCCCGTTCCATTTCCATTCCCGTTCCGTTACCATTCCCGTTCCATTTCCGTTCCCGTTCCGTTTCCGTTCCCGTTCCATTTCCGTTCTCGTTCCGTTTCCGTTCCCGTTCCATTTCCATTCCCGTTCCATTTCCGTTCCCGTTCCATTTCCATTCCCGTTCCATTTCCATTCCCTTTCCATTTCCATTTCATTCCATTCCGTTCTGCTCGGGTACATTCCATTCCATTCCATTGCATTCCATTCCGTTCTGCTCCTGTCCATTCCATTCCATTCCATTCCGTTCCATTCCGTTCTACTCGGGTAGATTCCATTCCATTCCATTCCATTCCATTCCATTCCATTCCATTCCATTCCATTCCATTCCATTCTACTGGTGTCCATTCCATTCCATTCCATTCCATTCCATTCCATTCCATTCCATTCCATTGCATTCCATTCCATTCCATTCCATTCCATTCCGTTCCGTTCTACTCGGTTCCATTCCATTCCATTCCATTCCATTCCATTCCATAGAATTCCATTCCATTCCATTCCATTCCATTGAATTCCGTTCCATTCCATTCCATTCCGTTCCGTTCCGTTCCGTTCCGTTCCGTTGCGTTCCGTTCCGTTCCGTTTTGTTCCGTTCCGTTCTACTCGGGTTGATTCCATTCTATTCCATTCCATTCCTATCCATTCCATTCCATTCCATTGAATTCCATTCCATTCCATTCCATTCCATTCCATTCCATTCCATTCCATTCCATTCCATTGAATTCCATTCCATTCCATTCCATTCCATTCCATTCCATTCCATTGAATTCCATTCCATTCCATTCCATTTCCATTCCCATTCCATTTCCATTCCCGTTCCATTTCCATTCCCGTTTCTTTTCCATTCCCGTTCCATTTCCATTCCAGTTCCATTACCATTCCCGTTCCATTTCCATTCCCGATCCATTTCCATTCCCGTTCCTTTTCCATTCCCGTTCCATTTCCATTCCCGTTCCGTTACCATTCCCGTTCCATTTCCGTTCCCGTTCCGTTTCCGTTCCCGTTCCATTTCCGTTCTCGTTCCGTTTCCGTTCCCGTTCCATTTCCATTCCCGTTCCATTTCCGTTCCCGTTCCATTTCCATTCCCGTTCCATTTCCATTCCCTTTCCATTTCCATTTCATTCCATTCCGTTCTGCTCGGGTACATTCCATTCCATTCCATTGCATTCCATTCCGTTCTGCTCCTGTCCATTCCATTCCATTCCATTCCGTTCCATTCCGTTCTACTCGGGTAGATTCCATTCCATTCCATTCCATTCCATTCCATTCCATTCCATTCCATTCTACTGGTGTCCATTCCATTCCATTCCATTCCATTCCATTCCATTCCATTCCATTCCATTGCATTCCATTCCATTCCATTCCATTCCATTCCGTTCCGTTCTACTCGGTTACATTCCATTCCATTCCATTCCATTCCATTCCATGGAATTCCATTCCATTCCATTCCATTCCATTCCATTCCATAGAATTCCATTCCATTCCATTCCATTCCATTGAATTCCGTTCCATTCCATTCCATTCCGTTCCGTTCGGTTCCGTTCCGTTCCGTTGCGTTCCGTTCCGTTCCGTTTTGTTCCGTTCCGTTCTACTCGGGTTGATTCCATTCTATTCCATTCCATTCCAATCCATTCCATTCCATTCCATTGAATTCCATTCCATTCCATTCCATTCCATTCCATTCCATTCCATTCCATTCCAATCCATTCCATGGAATTCCGTTCCATTCCATTCCATTCCGTTCCGTTCCGTCCCGTTCCGTTCCGTTCCGTTCCGTTGCGTTCCGTTCCGTTCTACTCGGGTTTATTCCATTCTATTCCATTCCATTCCATTCGATTCCATTCGATTCCATTCGATTCCACTCCATTCCATTCCATAGAATTCCATTCCATTCCATTGAATTCCATTCCATTCCATTCCATTCCATTGAATTCCATTCCATTCCATTCCATTCCATTGAATTCCATTCCATTCCATTCCATTCCATTCCATTCCATTCCATTCCATTCCATTCCATTCCATTCCATTCTACTGTTGTCCATTCCATTCCATTCCATTCCATTCCATTCCATTCCATTCCATTCCATTCCATTCCTTTCCATTCCATTGCATTCCATTGCATTCCATTCCATTCCATTCCATTCCATTCCATTCCATTCCATTCCATTCCGTGCTTCTCGGGTACATTCCGTTCCGTTCCATTCCATTCCATTCCATTCCATTCCGTTCCAGTGCACTCTACTCCACTCCACTCCACTCCACTCCGGTACATTCCATTCCATTCCATTCCATTCCATTTCCATTCCCATTCAATTTCCATTCCCGTTCCATTTCCATTCCCGTTTCTTTTCCATTCCCGTTCCATTTCCATTCCCGTTCCATTGCCATTCCCGTTCCATTTCCATTCCCGATCCATTTCCATTCCCGTTCCTTTTCCATTCCCGTTCCATTTCCATTCCTGTTCCGTTACCATTCCCGTTCCATTTCCGTTCCCGTTCCGTTTCCGTTCCCGTTCCATTTCCCTTCTCGTTCCGTTTCCGTTCCCGTTCCATTTCCATTCCCGTTCTATTTCCGTTCCCGTTCCATTTCCATTCCCGTTCCATTTCCATTCCCTTTCCATTTCCATTTCATTCCATTCCGTTCTGCTCGGGTACATTCCATTCCATTCCATTGCATTCCATTCCGTTCTGCTCCTGTCCATTCCATTCCATTCCATTCCGTTCCATTCCGTTCTACTCGGGTAGATTCCATTCCATTCCATTCCATTCCATTCCATTCCATTCCATTCCATTCCATTCCATTCCATTCTACTGGTGTCCATTCCATTCCATTCCATTCCATTCCATTCCATTCCATTCCATTGCATTCCATTCCATTCCATTCCATTCCATTCCATTCCGTTCCGTTCTACTCGGTTACATTCCATTCAATTCCATTCCATTCCGTTCTACTCGGGTAGATTCCATTCCATTCCATTCCATTCCTTTCCATTCCATTGCATTCCATTGCATTGCATTGCACTCAATTCCATTCCATTCCATTCCATTCCATTCCATTCCATTCCATTCCATTCCATTCCGTTCCGTTCAATCCGGTTACATTCCATTGAATTACATTCCATTCCGTTCTACTCGGTTACATTCCATTCCATTCCATTCCATTCCATTCCAATCCATTCCATTCCATTCCATTCCGTTCTACTCGGGTACATTCCATTCCATTCCATTCCATTCCATTCCATTCCATTCCATTCCGTTCTACTTTGGTACATTCCATTCCATTCCATTCCATTCCATTCCATTCCATTCCATTACATTCCATTCCATTCGATTCCATTCCATTCCATTCCACTCCATTCCATGGAATTCCATTCCATTCCATTCCATTCCATTCCATTCCATTCCATTGAATTCCATTCCATTCCATTCCATTGAATTCCATTCCGTTCCATTCCATTCCATTGAATTCCATTCCATTCCATTCCATTCCATTCCATTCCATTCCATTCCATTCCATTGAATTCCATTCCATTCCATTCCATTCCATTCCATCCCATTCCATTCCATTCCATTCCATTCCGTTCTACTCGGGTTGATTCCATTCTATTCCATTCCATTCCATTCGATCCCATTTGATTCCATTCGATTCCATTCAATTCCATTCGATTCCATTCCATTCCACTCCATTCCATTCCATTGAATTCCATTCCATTCCATTCCATTCCATTCCATTGAATTCCATTCCATTCCATTCCATTGAATTCCATTCCGTTCCATTCCATTCCATTGAATTCCATTCCATTCCATTCCATTCCATTGAATTCCATTCCATTCCATTCCATTGAATTCCGTTCCATTCCATTCCATTCCGTTCAGTTCCGTTCCGTTCCGTTCCGTTGCGTTCCATTCCGTTCCGTTGTGTTCCGTTCCGTTCTACTCGGGTTGATTCCATTCTATTCCATTCCATTCCAATCCATTCCATTCCATTCCATTCCATTCCATTCCATTCCATTGAATTCCATTCCATTCCATTCCATTCCATGGAATTCCGTTCCATTCCATTCCATTCCGTTCCGTTCCATCCCGTTCCGTTCCGTTCCGTTCCGTTGCGTTCCGTTCCGTTCTACTCGGGTTGATTCCATTCTATTCCATTCCATTCCATTCGATTCCATTCGATTCCATTCGATTCCACTCCATTCCATTCCATAGAATTCCATTCCATTCCATTCCATTCCATTGAATTCCATTCCATTCCATTCCATTCCATTCTATTCCATTCCATTCCAATCCATTCCATTCCATTCCATTCCATTCCATTCCATTGCATTCCATTCCATTCCATTCCATTCCATTCCATTCCATTCCATTGAATTCCATTCCATTCCATTCCATTCCATGGAATTCCGTTCCATTCCATTCCATTCCGTTCCGTTCCGTCCCGTTCCGTTCCGTTCCGTTCCGTTGCATTCCGTTCCGTTCTACTCGGGTTGATTCCATTCTATTCCATTCCATTCCATTCGATTCCATTCGATTCCATTCGATTCCACTCCATTCCATTCCATAGAATTCCATTCCATTCCATTCCATTCCATTGAATTCCATTCCATTCCATTCCATTCCATAGAATTCCATTCCATTCCATTCCATTCCATTGAATTCCATTCTATTCCATTCCATTCCATTCCATTCCATTCCATTCCATTCCATTCCATTCCATTCTACTGGTGTCCATTCCATTCCATTCCATTCCATTCCATTCCATTCCTTTCCATTCCATTGCATTCCACTGCATTCCATTCCATTCCATTCCGTTCCATTCCATTCCATTCCACTCCACTCCACTCCACTCCACTCCATTCCGCTCCACTCCACTCCGGTATATTCAATTCCATTCCATTCCATTCCGTGCTTCTCGGGTACATTCCGTTCCGTTCCATTCCATTCCATTCCATTCCATTCCGTTCCAGTGCACTCTACTCCACTCCACTCCACTCCACTCCACTCTGGTACATTCCATTCCATTCCATTCCATTCCATTTCCATTCCCATTCCATTTCCATTCCCGTTCCATTTCCATTCCCGTTTCTTTTCCATTCCCGTTCCATTTCCATTCCAGTTCCATTACCATTCCCGTTCCATTTCCATTCCCGATCCATTTCCATTCCCGTTCCATTTCCATTCCCGTTCCATTTCCATTCCCGTTCCATTACCATTCCCGTTCCATTTCCGTTCCCGTTCCGTTTCCGTACCCGTTCCATTTCCGTTCTCGTTCCGTTTCCGTTCCCGTTCCATTTCCATTCCCGTTCCATTTCCGTTCCCGTTCCATTTCCATTCCCGTTCCATTTCCATTCCCTTTCCATTTCCATTTCATTCCATTCCGTTCTGCTCGGGTACATTCCATTCCATTCCATTGCATTCCATTCCGTTCTGCTCCTGTCCATTCCATTCCATTCCATTCCGTTCCATTCCGTTCTACTCGGGTAGATTCCATTCCATTCCATTCCATTCCATTCCATTCCATTCCATTCCATTCCATTCCATTCTACTGGTGTCCATTCCATTCCATTCCATTCCATTCCATTCCATTCCATTCCATTGCATTCCATTCCATTCCATTCCATTCCATTCCATTCCATTCCATTCCGTTCCGTTCTACTCGGTTACATTCCATTCAATTCCATTCCATTCCGTTCTACTCGGGTAGATTCCATTCCATTCCATTCCATTCCTTTCCATTCCATTGCATTCCATTGCATTGCATTGCACTCAATTCCATTCCATTCCATTCCATTCCATTCCATTCCATTCCATTCCATTCCATTCCGTTCCGTTCAATCCGGTTACATTCCATTGAATTACATTCCATTCCGTTCTACTCGGTTACATTCCATTCCATTCCATTCCATTCCATTCCAATCCATTCCATTCCATTCCATTCCGTTCTACTCGGGTACATTCCATTCCATTCCATTCCATTCCATTCCATTCCATTCCATTCCATTCCTTTCCGTTCTACTTTGGTACATTCCATTCCATTCCATTCCATTCCATTCCATTCCATTCCATTACATTCCATTCCATTCGATTCCATTCCATTCCATTCCACTCCATTCCATGGAATTCCATTCCATTCCATTCCATTCCATTCCATTCCATTCCATTGAATTCCATTCCATTCCATTCCATTGAATTCCATTCCGTTCCATTCCATTCCATTGAATTCCATTCCATTCCATTCCATTCCATTCCATTCCATTCCATTCCATTCCATTGAATTCCATTCCATTCCATTCCATTCCATTCCATCCCATTCCATTCCATTCCATTCCATTCCGTACTACTCGGGTTGATTCCATTCTATTCCATTCCATTCCATTCGATCCCATTTGATTCCATTCGATTCCATTCAATTCCATTCGATTCCATTCCATTCCACTCCATTCCATTCCATTGAATTCCATTCCATTCCATTCCATTCCATTCCATTGAATTCCATTCCATTCCATTCCATTGAATTCCATTCCGTTCCATTCCATTCCATTGAATTCCATTCCATTCCATTCCATTCCATTGAATTCCATTCCATTCCATTCCATTGAATTCCGTTCCATTCCATTCCATTCCGTTCCGTTCCGTTCCGTTCCGTTCCGTTGCGTTCCGTTCCGTTCCGTTGTGTTCCGTTCCGTTCTACTCGGGATGATTCCATTCTATTCCATTCCATTCCAATCCATTCCATTCCATTCCATTGAATTCCATTCCATTCCATTCCATTCCATTCCATTCCATTGAATTCCATTCCATTCCATTCCATTCCATTCCATTCCATTCCATTCCATTCCATTGAATTCCATTCCATTCCAATCCATTCCATGGAATTCCGTTCCATTCCATTCCATTCCGTTCCGTTCCGTCCCGTTCCGTTCCGTTCCGTTCCGTTGCGTTCCGTTCCGTTCCGTTGTGTTCCGTTCCGTTCTACTCGGGTTGATTCCATTCTATTCCATTCCATTCCAATCCATTCCATTCCATTCCATTCCATTCCATTCCATTCCATTGAATTCCATTCCATTCCATTCCATTCCATGGAATTCCGTTCCATTCCATTCCATTCCGTTCCGTTCCATCCCGTTCCGTTCCGTTCCGTTCCGTTGCGTTCCGTTCCGTTCTACTCGGGTTGATTCCATTCTATTCCATTCCATTCCATTCGATTCCATTCGATTCCATTCGATTCCACTCCATTCCATTCCATAGAATTCCATTCCATTCCATTCCATTCCATTGAATTCCATTCCATTCCATTCCATTCCATTCTATTCCATTCCATTCCAATCCATTCCATTCCATTCCATTCCATTCCATTGCATTCCATTCCATTCCATTCCATTCCATTCCATTCCATTCCATTGAATTCCATTCCATTCCATTCCATTCCATGGAATTCCGTTCCATTCCATTCCATTCCGTTCCGTTCCGTCCCGTTCCGTTCCGTTCCGTTCCATTGCATTCCGTTCCGTTCTACTCGGGTTGATTCCATTCTATTCCATTCCATTCCATTCGATTCCATTCGATTCCATTCGATTCCACTCCATTCCATTCCATAGAATTCCATTCCATTCCATTCCATTCCATTGAATTCCATTCCATTCCATTCCATTCCATAGAATTCCATTCCATTCCATTCCATTCCATTGAATTCCATTCCATTCCATTCCATTCCATTCCATTCCATTCCATTCCATTCCATTCCATTCCATTCTACTGGTGTCCATTCCATTCCATTCCATTCCATTCCATTCCATTCCATTCCATTCCTTTCCATTCCATTGCATTCCATTGCATTCCATTCCATTCCATTCCGTTCCATTCCATTCCATTCCACTCCACTCCACTCCACTCCACTCCATTCCACTCCACTCCACTCCGGTATATTCAATTCCATTCCATTCCATTCCATTCCATTCCGTGCTTCTCGGGTACATTCCGTTCCGTTCCATTCCATTCCATTCCATTCCATTCCGTTCCAGTGCACTCTACTCCACTCCACTCCACTCCACTCCACTCCGGTACATTCCATTCCATTCCATTCCATTCCATTCCATTCCGTGCTTCTCGGGTACATTCCGTTCCGTTCCATTCCATTCCATTCCATTCCATTCCGTTCCAGTGCACTCTACTCCACTCCACTCCACTCCACTCCACTCTGGTACATTCCATTCCATTCCATTCCATTCCATTTCCATTCCCATTCCATTTCCATTCCCGTTCCATTTCCATTCCCGTTTCTTTTCCATTCCCGTTCCATTTCCATTCCAGTTCCATTACCATTCCCGTTCCATTTCCATTCCCGATCCATTTCCATTCCCGTTCCATTTCCATTCCCGTTCCATTTCCATTCCCGTTCCATTACCATTCCCGTTCCATTTCCGTTCCCGTTCCGTTTCCGTTCCCGTTCCATTTCCGTTCTCGTTCCGTTTCCGTTCCCGTTCCATTTCCATTCCCGTTCCATTTCCGTTCCCGTTCCATTTCCATTCCCGTTCCATTTCCATTCCCTTTCCATTTCCATTTCATTCCATTCCGTTCTGCTCGGGTACATTCCATTCCATTCCATTGCATTCCATTCCGTTCTGCTCCTGTCCATTCCATTCCATTCCATTCTGTTCCATTCCGTTCTACTCGGGTAGATTCCATTCTATTCCATTCCATTCCATTCCATTCCATTCCATTCCATTCCATTCCATTCCATTCCATTCTACTGGTGTCCATTCCATTCCATTCCATTCCATTCCATTCCATTCCATTCCATTCCATTCCATTGAATTCCATTCCATTCCATTCCATTCAATTGAATTCCGTTCCATTCCATTCCATTCCGTTCCGTTCCGTCCCGTTCCGTTCCGTTCCGTTGCGTTCCGTTCCGTTCAACTAGGGTTGATTCCATTCTATTCAATTCCATTCCATTCCATTCTACACGGGTTGATCATTCCATTCCGTTCCGTTCCGTTCCGTTCCGTTCCGTTCCGTACCGTTCTACTCGGGTTGATTCCATTCTATTCCATTCCATTCCATTCGATTCCATTCGACTCCATTCCATTCCATTCCATTCCATTCCATTCCATTCCATTCCATTGCATTCCATTCCACTCCAATCCATTCCATTCCATTCCATTCCATTACATTCCATTCCGTTCCGTTCCGTTCCGTTCCGTTCCGTTGCGTTCCGTTCCGTTCTACTCGGGTTGATTCCATTCTATTCCATTCCATTCCATTTGACTCCATTCGATTCCATTCCATTCCATTGCATTGAATTCCATTCCATTCCATTCCATTCCATTCCATTCCACTCCATTGAATTCCATTCCATTCCATTCCATTCCATTCCATTCCATTCCATTCCATTCCATTCCATTCCACTCCATTCCATTACACTCCACTGCACTCCACTCCACTCCACTCCACTCCATTCCACTCCCTTCCATTCCATTAAATTGAATTCCATTCCATTCCATTCCATTCCATTCCATTCCATTCCATTCCATTCCACTCCATTCCATTCCACTCCACTCCACTCCACTCCACTCCACTCCATTCCATTCCCTTCCATTCCATTCAATTGAATTGCATTGAATTCCATTCCATTCCATTCCATAACATTTCATTCCATTCCATTCCATTCCATTCCATTCCATTCCATTCCATTCCGTTCTACTCGGGTTGATTCCATTCTATTCCATTCCATTCCATTCGATTCCATTAGATTCCATTCGATTCCATTCGATTCCATTCGTTTCCATTCCATTCCATTCCATTCTATTCCATTGAATTCCATTCCATTCCATTCCATTCCATTCCATTCCATTCCATTGCATTCCATTCCATTGAATTCCATTGAATTCCATTCCATTCCATGGAATTCCATTCCATTCCATTCCATTCCATTCCATAGAATTCCATTCCATTCCATTCCATTCCATGGAATTCCGTTCCATTCCATTCCATTCCGTTCCGTTCCGTTCCGTTCCGTTCCGTTGCGTTCCGTTCCGTTCCGTTGTGTTCTGTTCCGTTCTACTCGGGTTGATTCCATTCTATTCCATTCCATTCCAATCCATTCCATTCCATTCCATTGAATTCCATTCCATTCCATTCCATTCCATTCCATTCCATTCCATTCCATTGAATTCCATTCCATTCCATTCCATTCCATTCCATTCCATTGAATTCCATTCCATTCCATTCCATTCCATGGAATTCCGTTCCATTCCATTCCATTCCGTTCCGTTCCGTCCCGTTCCGTTCCGTTCCGTTCCGTTGCGTTCCGTTCCGTTCTACTCGGGTTGATTCCATTCTATTCCATTCCATTCCATTCGACTCCATTCGATTCCATTCGATTCCACTCCATTCCATTCCATAGAATTCCATTCCATTCCATTCCATTCCATTGAATTCCATTCCATTCCATTCCATTCCATAGAATTCCATTCCATTCCATTCCATTCCATTGAATTCCATTCCATTCCATTCCATTCCATTCCATTCCATTCCATTCCATTCCATTCCATTCCATTCCATTCTACTGGTGTCCATTCCATTCCATTCCATTCCATTCCATTCCATTCCATTCCATTCCTTTCCATTCCATTGCATTCCATTGCATTCCATTCCATTCCATTCCGTTCCATTCCATTCCATTCCACTCCACTCCACTCCACTCCACTCCATTCCACTCCACTCCACTCCGGTACATTCAATTCCATTCCATTCCATTCCATTCCATTCCATTCCATTCCGTGCTTCTCGGGTACATTCCGTTCCGTTCCATTCCATTCCATTCCATTCCATTCCGTTCCAGTGCACTCTACTCCACTCCACTCCACTCCACTCCACTCCACTCCATTCCCTTCCCTTCCATTCCATTCAATTGAATTGCATTGAATTCCATTCCATTCCATTCCATAACATTTCATTCCATTCCATTCCATTCCATTCCATTCCATTCCATTCCATTCCATTCCGTTCTACTCGGGTTGATTCCATTCTATTCCATTCCATTCCATTCGATTCCATTAGATTCCATTCGATTCCATTCGATTCCATTCGTTTCCATTCCATTCCATTCCATTCTATTCCATTGAATTCCATTCCATTCCATTCCATTCCATTCCATTCCATTGCATTCCATTCCATTGAATTCCATTGAATTCCATTCCATTCCATGGAATTCCATTCCATTCCATTCCATTCCATTCCATAGAATTCCATTCCATTCCATTCCATTCCATTGAATTCCGTTCCATTCCATTCCATTCCGTTCCGTTCCGTCCCGTTCCGTTCCGTTCCGTTCCGTTGCGTTCCGTTCCGTTCTCCTCGGGTTGATTCCATTCTATTCCATTCCATTCCATTCGATTCCATTCGATTCCATTCGATTCCACTCCATTCCATTCCATAGAATTCCATTCCATTCCATTCCATTCCATTGAATTCCATTCCATTCCATTCCATTCCATTGAATTCCATTCCATTCCATTCCATTCCATTGAATTCCATTCCATTCCATTCCATTCCATTCCATTCCATTCCATTCCATTCCATTCTACTGTTGTCCATTCCATTCCATTCCATTCCATTCCATTCCATTCCATTCCATTCCATTCCTTTCCATTCCATTGCATTCCATTGCATTCCATTCCATTCCATTCCATTCCATTCCAATCCACTCCACTCCACTCCACTCCATTCCACTCCACTCCACTCCGGTACATTCCATTCCATTCCATTCCATTCCATTCCATTCCATTCCATTCCGTGCTTCTCGGGTACATTCCGTTCCGTTCCATTCCATTCCATTCCATTCCATTCCGTTCCAGTGCACTCTACTCCACTCCACTCCACTCCACTCCACTCTGGTACATTCCATTCCATTCCATTCCATTCCATTTTCATTCCCATTCCATTTCCATTCCCGTTCCATTTCCATTCCCGTTTCTTTTCCATTCCCGTTCCATTTCCATTCCAGTTCCATTACCATTCCCGTTCCATTTCCATTCCCGATCCATTTCCATTCCCGTTCCATTTCCATTCCCGTTCCATTTCCATTCCCGTTCCATTACCATTCCCGTTCCATTTCCGTTCCCGTTCCGTTTCCGTTCCCGTTCCATTTCCGTTCTCGTTCCGTTTCCGTTCCCGTTCCATTTCCATTCCCGTTCCATTTCCGTTCCCGTTCCATTTCCATTCCCGTTCCATTTCCATTCCCTTTCCATTTCCATTTCATTCCATTCCGTTCTGCTCGGGTACATTCCATTCCATTCCATTGCATTCCATTCCGTTCTGCTCCTGTCCATTCCATTCCATTCCATTCCGTTCCATTCCGTTCTACTCGGGTAGATTCCATTCCATTCCATTCCATTCCATTCCATTCCATTCCATTCCATTCCATTCCATTCTACTGGTGTCCATTCCATTCCATTCCATTCCATTCCATTCCATTCCATTCCATTCCATTGAATTCCATTCCATTCCATTCCATTCAATTGAATTCCGTTCCATTCCATTCCATTCCGTTCCGTTCCGTCCCGTTCCGTTCCGTTCCGTTCCGTTCCGTTGCGTTCCGTTCCGTTCTACTCGGGTTGATTAAATTCTATTCCATTCCATTCTATTCGATTCCATTCAATTCCAATCGATTCCATTCGATTCCAATCGATTCCATTGAATTCCATTCCATTCCATTCCATTCCATTGAATTCCGTTGCATTATATTCCATTCCGTTCCGTTCCGTCCCGTTCCGTTCCGTTCCGTTCCGTTGCGTGCCGTTCCGTTCTACTCGGGTTGATTCCATTCCATTCCATTCCATTCCATTCCATTCCATTCCATTCCATTCCATTCCATTGAATTCCATTCCATTCCATTCCATTCCATTCCATTCCATTCCATTCCATTCCGTTCTACTCGGGTTGATTCCATTCTATTCCATTCCATTCCATTCGATCTCATTCGATTCCATTCGATTCCATTCGATTCCACTCCATTCCATTCCATTGAATTCCATTCCATTCCATTCCATTCCATTCCATTCCATTCCATTGATTTCCATTCCATTCCATTCCATTCCATTCCATTCCATTCCATTCCATTGAATACCATTCCATTCCATTGAATTCCATTCCATTCCATTCCATTCCATTCCATTCCATTCCATTGAATTCCATTCCATTCCATTGAATTCCATTCCATTCCATTCCATTCCATTGAATTCCGTTCCATTCCATTCCATTCCATTCCATTCCATTGAATTCCATTCCATTCCATTCCATAGAATTCCGTTCCATTCCATTCCATTCCATTCCATTCCATTCCATTCCATTCCATTGAATTCAATTCCATTTCATTCCATTCCTTTCCATTGAATTCCATTCTGTTCCATTCCATTCCTTTGAATTCCGTTCCATTCCATTCCATTCCATTCCTTTCCTTTCCGTTCCGTTCCGTTCCGTTCCGTTGCGTTCCGCTCCGTTCTACTCGGGTTGATTCCATTCTATTCCATTCCATTCCATTCGATCCCATTCGATTCCATTCGATTCCATTCGATTCCATTCGATTCCACTCCATTCCATTCCATAGAATTCCATTCCATTCCATTCCATTTGAATTCCATTCCATTCCATTCCATTGAATTCCATTCCATTCCATTCCATTCCATTGAATTCCATTCCATTCCATTCCATTCCATTGAATTCCGTTCCTTTCCATTCCATTCCGTTCCGTTCCGTTCCGTTCCGTTGCGTTCCGTTCCGTTCCGTTGCGTTCCGTTCTACTCGGGTTGATTCCATTCTATTCCATTCCATTCCATTCCATTCCATTCCATTCCATGCCATTCCATTCCATTCCATTGAATTCCATTCCATTCCATTCCATTCCATTGAATTCCATTCCATTCCATTCCATTCCATTCTATTCCATTCCATTCCAATCCATTCCATTCCATTCCATTCCATTGCATTCCATTCCATTCCATTCCATTCCATTCCATTCCATTGAATTCCATTCCATTCCATTCCATTCCATGGAATTCCGTTCCATTCCATTCCATTCCGTTCCGTTCCGTCCCGTTCCGTTCCGTTCCGTTCCGTTGCATTCCGTTCCGTTCTACTCGGGTTGATTCCATTCTATTCCATTCCATTCCATTCGATTCCATTCGATTCCATTCGATTCCACTCCATTCCATTCCATAGAATTCCATTCCATTCCATTCCATTCCATTGAATTCCATTCCATTCCATTCCATTCCATAGAATTCCATTCCATTCCATTCCATTCCATTGAATTCCATTCCATTCCATTCCATTCCATTCCATTCCATTCCATTCCATTCCATTCCATTCTACTGGTGTCCATTCCATTCCATTCCATTCCATTCCATTCCATTCCATTCCATTCCATTCTTTTCCATTCCATTGCATTCCATTGCATTCCATTCCATTCCATTCCGTTCCATTCCATTCCATTCCACTCCACTCCACTCCACTCCACTCCATTCCACTCCACTCCACTCCGGTATATTCAATTCCATTCCATTCCATTCCATTCCATTCCGTGCTTCTCGGGTACATTCCGTTCCATTCCATTCCATTCCATTCCGTTCCAGTGCACTCTACTCCACTCCACTCCACTCCACTCCACTCTGGTACATTCCATTCCATTCCATTCCATTCCATTTCCATTCCCATTCCATTTCCATTCCCGTTCCATTTCCATTCCCGTTTCTTTTCCATTCCCGTTCCATTTCCATTCCAGTTCCATTACCATTCCCGTTCCATTTCCATTCCCGATCCATTTCCATTCCCGTTCCATTTCCATTCCCGTTCCATTTCCATTCCCGTTCCATTACCATTCCCGTTCCATTTCCGTTCCCGTTCCGTTTCCGTTCCCGTTCCATTTCCGTTCTCGTTCCGTTTCCGTTCCCGTTCCATTTCCATTCCCGTTCCATTTCCGTTCCCGTTCCATTTCCATTCCCGTTCCATTTCCATTCCCTTTCCATTTCCATTTCATTCCATTCCGTTCTGCTCGGGTACATTCCATTCCATTCCATTGCATTCCATTCCGTTCTGCTCCTGTCCATTCCATTCCATTCCATTCTGTTCCATTCCGTTCTACTCGGGTAGATTCCATTCTATTCCATTCCATTCCATTCCATTCCATTCCATTCCATTCCATTCCATTCCATTCCATTCTACTGGTGTCCATTCCATTCCATTCCATTCCATTCCATTCCATTCCATTCCATTCCATTGAATTCCATTCCATTCCATTCCATTCAATTGAATTCCGTTCCATTCCATTCCATTCCGTTCCGTTCCGTCCCGTTCCGTTCCGTTCCGTTGCGTTCCGTTCCGTTCAACTAGGGTTGATTCCATTCTATTCAATTCCATTCCATTCCATTCTACACGGGTTGATCATTCCATTCCGTTCCGTTCCGTTCCGTTCCGTTCCGTTCCGTACCGTTCTACTCGGGTTGATTCCATTCTATTCCATTCCATTCCATTCGATTCCATTCGACTCCATTCCATTCCATTCCATTCCATTCCATTCCATTCCATTCCATTGCATTCCATTCCACTCCATTCCATTCCATTCCATTCCATTCCATTACATTCCATTCCGTTCCGTTCCGTTCCGTTCCGTTCCGTTGCGTTCCGTTCCGTTCTACTCGGGTTGATTCCATTCTATTCCATTCCATTCCATTTGACTCCATTCGATTCCATTCCATTCCATTGCATTGAATTCCATTCCATTCCATTCCATTCCATTCCATTCCATTCCATTCCACTCCATTGAATTCCATTCCATTCCATTCCATTCCATTCCATTCCATTCCATTCCACTCCATTGCATTACACTCCACTGCACTCCACTCCACTCCACTCCACTCCATTCCACTCCCTTCCATTCCATTAAATTGAATTCCATTCCATTCCATTCCATTCCATTCCATTCCATTCCATTCCACTCCATTCCATTCCACTCCACTCCACTCCACTCCACTCCACTCCATTCCATTCCCTTCTATTCCATTCAATTGAATTGCATTGAATTCCATTCCATTCCATTCCATAACATTTCATTCCATTCCATTCCATTCCATTCCATTCCATTCCATTCCATTCCGTTCTACTCGGGTTGATTCCATTCTATTCCATTCCATTCCATTCGATTCCATTAGATTCCATTCGATTCCATTCGATTCCATTCGTTTCCATTCCATTCCATTCCATTCTATTCCATTGAATTCCATTCCATTCCATTCCATTCCATTCCATTCCATTGCATTCCATTCCATTGAATTCCATTGAATTCCATTCCATTCCATGGAATTCCATTCCATTCCATTCCATTCCATTCCATAGAATTCCATTCCATTCCATTCCATTCCATGGAATTCCGTTCCATTCCATTCCATTCCGTTCCGTTCCGTTCCGTTCCGTTCCGTTGCGTTCCGTTCCGTTCCGTTGTGTTCCGTTCCGTTCTACTCGGGTTGATTCCATTCTATTCCATTCCATTCCAATCCATTCCATTCCATTCCATTGAATTCCATTCCATTCCATTCCATTCCATTCCATTCCATTCCATTGAGTTCCATTCCATTCCATTCCATTCCATTCCATTCCATTGAATTCCATTCCATTCCATTCCATTCCATGGAATTCCGTTCCATTCCATTCCATTCCGTTCCGTTCCGTCCCGTTCCGTTCCGTTCCGTTCCGTTGCGTTCCGTTCCGTTCTACTCGGGTTGATTCCATTCTATTCCATTCCATTCCATTCGATTCCATTCGATTCCATTCGATTCCACTCCATTCCATTCCATAGAATTCCATTCCATTCCATTCCATTCCATTGAATTCCATTCCATTCCATTCCATTCCATAGAATTCCATTCCATTCCATTCCATTCCATTGAATTCCATTCCATTCCATTCCATTCCATTCCATTCCATTCCATTCCATTCCATTCCATTCCATTCTACTGGTGTCCATTCCATTCCATTCCATTCCATTCCATTCCATTCCATTCCTTTCCATTCCATTGCATTCCATTGCATTCCATTCCATTCCATTCCGTTCCATTCCATTCCATTCCACTCCACTCCACTCCACTCCACTCCATTCCACTCCACTCCACTCCGGTACATTCAATTCCATTCCATTCCATTCCATTCCATTCCATTCCATTCCGTGCTTCTCGGGTACATTCCGTTCCGTTCCATTCCATTCCATTCCATTCCATTCCGTTCCAGTGCACTCTACTCCACTCCACTCCACTCCACTCCTTTCTGGTACATTCCATTCCATTCCATTCCATTCCATTTCCATTCCCATTCCATTTCCATTCCCGTTCCATTTCCATTCCCGTTTCTTTTCCATTCCCGTTCCATTTCCATTCCAGTTCCATTACCATTCCCGTTCCATTTCCATTCCCGATCCATTTCCATTCCCGTTCCATTTCCATTCCCGTTCCATTTCCATTCCCGTTCCATTACCATTCCCGTTCCATTTCCGTTCCCGTTCCGTTTCCGTTCCCGTTCCATTTCCGTTCTCGTTCCGTTTCCGTTCCCGTTCCATTTCCATTCCCGTTCCGTTTCCGTTCCCGTTCCATTTCCATTCCCGTTCCATTTCCATTCCCTTTCCATTTCCATTTCATTCCATTCCGTTCTGCTCGGGTACATTCCATTCCATTCCATTGCATTCCATTCCGTTCTGCTCCTGTCCATTCCATTCCATTCCATTCCGTTCCATTCCGTTCTACTCGGGTAGATTCCATTCCATTCCATTCCATTCCATTCCATTCCATTCCATTCCATTCCATTCCATTCCATTCCATTCTACTGGTGTCCATTCCATTCCATTCCATTCCATTCCATTCCATTCCATTCCATTGAATTCCATTCCATTCCATTCCATTCAATTGAATTCCGTTCCATTCCATTCCATTCCGTTCCGTTCCGTCCCGTTCCGTTCCGATCCGTTGCGTTCCGTTCCGTTCAACTAGGGTTGATTCCATTCTATTCAATTCCATTCCATTCCATTCTACACGGGTTGATCATTCCATTCCGTTCCGTTCCGTTCCGTTCCGTACCGTTCTACTCGGGTTGATTCCATTCTATTCCATTCCATTCCATTCGATTCCATTCGACTCCATTCCATTCCATTCCATTCCATTCCATTCCATTCCATTGCATTCCATTCCACTCCATTCCATTCCATTCCATTCCATTCCATTACATTCCATTCCGTTCCGTTCCGTTCCGTTCCGTTCCGTTGCGTTCCGTTCCGTTCTACTCGGGTTGATTCCATTCTATTCCATTCCATTCCATTTGACTCCATTCGATTCCATTCCATTCCATTGCAATGAATTCCATTCCATTCCATTCCATTCCATTCCATTCCATTCCACTCCATTGAATTCCATTCCATTCCATTCCATTCCATTCCATTCCATTCCATTCCACTCCATTCCATTACACTCCACTGCACTCCACTCCACTCCACTCCACTCCACTCCATTCCACTCCCTTCCATTCCATTAAATTGAATTCCGTTCCATTCCATTCCATTCCATTCCATTCCATTCCATTCCACTCCATTCCATTCCACTCCACTCCACTCCACTCCACTCCACTCCATTCCATTCCCTTCCATTCCATTCAATTGAATTGCATTGAATTCCATTCCATTCCATTCCATAACATTTCATTCCATTCCATTCCATTCCATTCCATTCCATTCCATTCCATTCCGTTCTACTCGGGTTGATTCCATTCTATTCCATTCCATTCCATTCGATTCCATTAGATTCCATTCGATTCCATTCGATTCCATTCGTTTCCATTCCATTCCATTCCATTCTATTCCATTGAATTCCATTCCATTCCATTCCATTCCATTCCATTCCATTGCATTCCATTCCATTGAATTCCATTGAATTCCATTCCATTCCATGGAATTCCATTCCATTCCATTCCATTCCATTCCATAGAATTCCATTCCATTCCATTCCATTCCATTGAATTCCGTTCCATTCCATTCCATTCCGTTCCGTTCCGTTCCGTTCCGTTGCGTTCCGTTCCGTTCCGTTGTGTTCCGTTCCGTTCTACTCGGGTTGATTCCATTCTATTCCATTCCATTCCATTCGATTCCATTCCATTCCATTGAATTCCATTCCATTCCATTCCATTCCATTCCATTCCATTGAATTCCATTCCATTCCATTCCATTCCATTCCATTCCATTCCATTCCATTGAATTCCATTGAATTCCATTCCATTCCATTCCATTCCATTGAATTCCATTCCATTCCATTCCATTCCATGGAATTCCGTTCCATTCCATTCCATTCCGTTCCGTTCCGTCCCGTTCCGTTCCGTTCCGTTCCGTTGCGTTCCGTTCCGTTCTCCTCGGGTTGATTCCATTCTATTCCATTCCATTCCATTCGATTCCATTCGATTCCATTCGATTCCACTCCATTCCATTCCATAGAATTCCATTCCATTCCATTCCATTCCATTGAATTCCATTCCATTCCATTCCATTCCATTGAATTCCATTCCATTCCATTCCATTCCATTGAATTCCATTCCATTCCATTCCATTCCATTCCATTCCATTCCATTCCATTCCATTCTACTGTTGTCCATTCCATTCCATTCCATTCCATTCCATTCCATTCCATTCCATTCCATTCCATTCCTTTCCATTCCATTGCATTCCATTGCATTCCATTCCATTCCATTCCATTCCATTCCAATCCACTCCACTCCACTCCACTCCATTCCACTCCACTCCACTCCGGTACATTCCATTCCATTCCATTCCATTCCATTCCATTCCATTCCATTCCGTGCTTCTCGGGTACATTCCGTTCCGTTCCATTCCATTCCATTCCATTCCATTCCGTTCCAGTGCACTCTACTCCACTCCACTCCACTCCACTCCACTCTGGTACATTCCATTCCATTCCATTCCATTCCATTTTCATTCCCATTCCATTTCCATTCCCGTTCCATTTCCATTCCCGTTTCTTTTCCATTCCCGTTCCATTTCCATTCCAGTTCCATTACCATTCCCGTTCCATTTCCATTCCCGATCCATTTCCATTCCCGATCCATTTCCATTCCCGTTCCATTTCCATTCCCGTTCCATTACCATTCCCGTTCCATTTCCGTTCCCGTTCCGTTTCCGTTCCCGTTCCATTTCCGTTCTCGTTCCGTTTCCGTTCCCGTTCCATTTCCATTCCCGTTCCATTTCCGTTCCCGTTCCATTTCCATTCCCGTTCCATTTCCATTCCCTTTCCATTTCCATTTCATTCCATTCCGTTCTGCTCGGGTACATTCCATTCCATTCCATTGCATTCCATTCCGTTCTGCTCCTGTCCATTCCATTCCATTCCATTCCGTTCCATTCCGTTCTACTCGGGTAGATTCCATTCCATTCCATTCCATTCCATTCCATTCCATTCCATTCCATTCCATTCCATTCTACTGGTGTCCATTCCATTCCATTCCATTCCATTCCATTCCATTCCATTCCATTCCATTGAATTCCATTCCATTCCATTCCATTCAATTGAATTCCGTTCCATTCCATTCCATTCCGTTCCGTTCCGTCCCGTTCCGTTCCGTTCCGTTCCGTTCCGTTGCGTTCCGTTCCGTTCTACTCGGGTTGATTAAATTCTATTCCATTCCATTCTATTCGATTCCATTCAATTCCAATCGATTCCATTCGATTCCAATCGATTCCATTGAATTCCATTCCATTCCATTCCATTCCATTGAATTCCGTTGCATTATATTCCATTCCGTTCCGTTCCGTCCCGTTCCGTTCCGTTCCGTTCCGTTGCGTGCCGTTCCGTTCTACTCGGGTTGATTCCATTCCATTCCATTCCATTCCATTCCATTCCATTCCATTCCATTCCATTGAATTCCGTTCCTTTCCATTCCATTCCGTTCCGTTCCGTTCCGTTCAGTTCCGTTGCGTTCCGTTCCGTTCCGTTGCGTTCCGTTCTACTCGGGTTGATTCCATTCTATTCCATTCCATTCCATTCCATTCCATTCCATTCCATGCCATTCCATTCCATTCCATTGAATTCCATTCCATTCCATTCCATTCCATTGAATTCCATTCCATTCCATTCCATTCCATTCTATTCCATTCCATTCCAATCCATTCCATTCCATTCCATTCCATTCCATTCCATTGCATTCCATTCCATTCCATTCCATTCCATTCCATTCCATTGAATTCCATTCCATTCCATTCCATTCCATGGAATTCCGTTCCATTCCATTCCATTCCGTTCCGTTCCGTCCCGTTCCGTTCCGTTCCGTTCCGTTGCATTCCGTTCCGTTCTACTCGGGTTGATTCCATTCTATTCCATTCCATTCCATTCGATTCCATTCGATTCCATTCGATTCCACTCCATTCCATTCCATGGAATTCCATTCCATTCCATTCCATTCCATGGAATTCCATTCCATTCCATTCCATTCCATAGAATTCCATTCCATTCCATTCCATTCCATTGAATTCCATTCCATTCCATTCCATTCCATTCCATTCCATTCCATTCCATTCCATTCCATTCTACTGGTGTCCATTCCATTCCATTCCATTCCATTCCATTCCATTCCATTCCATTCCTTTCCATTCCATTGCATTCCATTGCATTCCATTCCATTCCATTCCGTTCCATTCCATTCCATTCCACTCCACTCCACTCCACTCCACTCCATTCCACTCCACTCCACTCGGGTATATTCAATTCCATTCCATTCCATTCCATTCCATTCCGTGCTTCTCGGGTACATTCCGTTCCGTTCCATTCCATTCCATTCCATTCCATTCCGTTCCAGTGCACTCTACTCCACTCCACTCCACTCCACTCCACTCCGGTACATTCCATTCCATTCCATTCCATTCCATTCCATTCCGTGCTTCTCGGGTACATTCCGTTCCGTTCCATTCCATTCCATTCCATTCCATTCCGTTCCAGTGCACTCTACTCCACTCCACTCCACTCCACTCCACTCTGGTACATTCCATTCCATTCCATTCCATTCCATTTCCATTCCCATTCCATTTCCATTCCCGTTCCATTTCCATTCCCGTTTCTTTTCCATTCCCGTTCCATTTCCATTCCAGTTCCATTACCATTCCCATTCCATTTCCATTCCCGATCCATTTCCATTCCCGTTCCATTTCCATTCCCGTTCCATTTCCATTCCTGTTCCATTACCATTCCCGTTCCATTTCCGTTCCCGTTCCGTTTCCGTTCCCGTTCCATTTCCGTTCTCGTTCCGTTTCCGTTCCCGTTCCATTTCCATTCCCGTTCCATTTCCGTTCCCGTTCCATTTCCATTCCCGTTCCATTTCCATTCCCTTTCCATTTCCATTTCATTCCATTCCGTTCTGCTCGGGTACATTCCATTCCATTCCATTGCATTCCATTCCGTTCTGCTCCTGTCCATTCCATTCCATTCCATTCTGTTCCATTCCGTTCTACTCGGGTAGATTCCATTCTATTCCATTCCATTCCATTCCATTCCATTCCATTCCATTCCATTCCATTCCATTCCATTCTACTGGTGTCCATTCCATTCCATTCCATTCCATTCCATTCCATTCCATTCCATTCCATTCCATTCCATTGAATTCCATTCCATTCCATTCCATTCAATTGAATTCCGTTCCATTCCATTCCATTCCGTTCCGTTCCGTCCCGTTCCGTTCCGTTCCGTTGCGTTCCGTTCCGTTCAACTAGGGTTGATTCCATTCTATTCAATTCCATTCCATTCCATTCTACACGGGTTGATCATTCCATTCCGTTCCGTTCCGTTCCGTTCCGTTCCGTACCGTTCTACTCGGGTTGATTCCATTCTATTCCATTCCATTCCATTCGATTCCATTCGACTCCATTCCATTCCATTCCATACCATTCCATTCCATTCCATTCCATTGCATTCCATTCCACTCCATTCCATTCCATTCCATTCCATTACATTACATTCCATTCCGTTCCGTTCCGTTCCGTTCCGTTCCGTTGCGTTCCGTTCCGTTCTACTCGGGTTGATTCCATTCTATTCCATTCCATTCCATTTGACTCCATTCGATTCCATTCCATTCCATTGCATCGAATTCCATTCCATTCCATTCCATTCCATTCCATTCCATTCCATTCCACTCCATTGAATTCCATTCCATTCCATTCCATTCCATTCCATTCCATTCCATTCCATTCCACTCCATTCCATTACACTCCACTGCACTCCACTCCACTCCACTCCACTCCATTCCACTCCCTTCCATTCCATTAAATTGAATTCCATTCCATTCCATTCCATTCCATTCCATTCCATTCCATTCCATTCCACTCCATTCCATTCCACTCCACTCCACTCCACTCCACTCCACTCCATTCCATTCCCTTCCATTCCATTCAATTGAATTGCATTGAATTCCATTCCATTCCATTCCATAACATTTCATTCCATTCCATTCCATTCCATTCCATTCCATTCCATTCCATTCCGTTCTACTCGGGTTGATTCCATTCTATTCCATTCCATTCCATTCGATTCCATTAGATTCCATTCGATTCCATTCGATTCCATTCGTTTCCATTCCATTCCATTCCATTCTATTCCATTGAATTCCATTCCATTCCATTCCATTCCATTCCATTCCATTGCATTCCATTCCATTGAATTCCATTGAATTCCATTCCATTCCATGGAATTCCATTCCATTCCATTCCATTCCATTCCATAGAATTCCATTCCATTCCATTCCATTCCATGGAATTCCGTTCCATTCCATTCCATTCCGTTCCGTTCCGTTCCGTTCCGTTCCGTTGCGTTCCGTTCCGTTCCGTTGTGTTCCGTTCCGTTCTACTCGGGTTGATTCCATTCTATTCCATTCCATTCCAATCCATTCCATTCCATTCCATTGAATTCCATTCCATTCCATTCCATTCCATTCCATTCCATTCCATTCCATTCCATTGAATTCCATTCCATTCCATTCCATTCCATTCCATTCCATTGAATTCCATTCCATTCCATTCCATTCCATGGAATTCCGTTCCATTCCATTCCATTCCGTTCCGTTCCGTCCCGTTCCGTTCCGTTCCGTTCCGTTGCGTTCCGTTCCGTTCTACTCGGGTTGATTCCATTCTATTCCATTCCATTCCATTCGATTCCATTCGATTCCATTCGATTCCACTCCATTCCATTCCATAGAATTCCATTCCATTCCATTCCATTCCATTGAATTCCATTCCATTCCATTCCATTCCATAGAATTCCATTCCATTCCATTCCATTCCATTGAATTCCATTCCATTCCATTCCATTCCATTCCATTCCATTCCATTCCATTCCATTCCATTCCATTCCATTCTACTGGTGTCCATTCCATTCCATTCCATTCCATTCCATTCCATTCCATTCCTTTCCATTCCATTGCATTCCATTGCATTCCATTCCATTCCATTCCGTTCCATTCCATTCCATTCCACTCCACTCCACTCCACTCCACTCCATTCCACTCCACTCCACTCCGGTACATTCAATTCCATTCCATTCCATTCCATTCCATTCCATTCCATTCCGTGCTTCTCGGGTACATTCCGTTCCGTTCCATTCCATTCCATTCCATTCCATTCCGTTCCAGTGCACTCTACTCCACTCCACTCCACTCCACTCCTTTCTGGTACATTCCATTCCATTCCATTCCATTCCATTTCCATTCCCATTCCATTTCCATTCCCGTTCCATTTCCATTCCCGTTTCTTTTCCATTCCCGTTCCATTTCCATTCCAGTTCCATTACCATTCCCGTTCCATTTCCATTCCCGATCCATTTCCATTCCCGTTCCATTTCCATTCCCGTTCCATTTCCATTCCCGTTCCATTACCATTCCCGTTCCATTTCCGTTCCCGTTCCGTTTCCGTTCCCGTTCCATTTCCGTTCTCGTTCCGTTTCCGTTCCCGTTCCATTTCCATTCCCGTTCCGTTTCCGTTCCCGTTCCATTTCCATTCCCGTTCCATTTCCATTCCCTTTCCATTTCCATTTCATTCCATTCCGTTCTGCTCGGGTACATTCCATTCCATTCCATTGCATTCCATTCCGTTCTGCTCCTGTCCATTCCATTCCATTCCATTCCGTTCCATTCCGTTCTACTCGGGTAGATTCCATTCCATTCCATTCCATTCCATTCCATTCCATTCCATTCCATTCCATTCCATTCCATTCCATTCCATTCTACTGGTGTCAATTCCATTCCATTCCATTCCATTCCATTCCATTCCATTCCATTCCATTCCATTGAATTCCATTCCATTCCATTCCATTCAATTGAATTCCGTTCCATTCCATTCCATTCCGTTCCGTTCCGTCCCGTTCCGTTCCGATCCGTTGCGTTCCGTTCCGTTCAACTAGGGTTGATTCCATTCTATTCAATTCCATTCCATTCCATTCTACACGGGTTGATCATTCCATTCCGTTCCGTTCCGTTCCGTTCCGTACCGTTCTACTCGGGTTGATTCCATTCTATTCCATTCCATTCCATTCGATTCCATTCGACTCCATTCCATTCCATTCCATTCCATTCCATTCCATTGCATTCCATTCCACTCCATTCCATTCCATTCCATTCCATTCCATTACATTCCATTCCGTTCCGTTCCGTTCCGTTCCGTTCCGTTGCGTTCCGTTCCGTTCTACTCGGGTTGATTCCATTCTATTCCATTCCATTCCATTTGACTCCATTCGATTCCATTCCATTCCATTGCAATGAATTCCATTCCATTCCATTCCATTCCATTCCATTCCATTCCATTCCACTCCATTGAATTCCATTCCATTCCATTCCATTCCATTCCATTCCATTCCATTCCATTCCACTCCATTCCATTACACTCCACTGCACTCCACTCCACTCCACTCCACTCCATTCCACTCCCTTCCATTCCATTAAATTGAATTCCGTTCCATTCCATTCCATTCCATTCCATTCCATTCCACTCCATTCCATTCCACTCCACTCCACTCCACTCCACTCCACTCCATTCCATTCCCTTCCATTCCATTCAATTGAATTGCATTGAATTCCATTCCATTCCATTCCATAACATTTCATTCCATTCCATTCCATTCCATTCCATTCCATTCCATTCCATTCCGTTCTACTCGGGTTGATTCCATTCTATTCCATTCCATTCCATTCGATTCCATTAGATTCCATTCGATTCCATTCGATTCCATTCGTTTCCATTCCATTCCATTCCATTCTATTCCATTGAATTCCATTCCATTCCATTCCATTCCATTCCATTCCATTGCATTCCATTCCATTGAATTCCATCGAATTCCATTCCATTCCATGGAATTCCATTCCATTCCATTCCATTCCATTCCATAGAATTCCATTCCATTCCATTCCATTCCATTGAATTCCGTTCCATTCCATTCCATTCCGTTCCGTTCCGTTCCGTTCCGTTCCGTTGCGTTCCGTTCCGTTCCGTTGTGTTCCGTTCCGTTCTACTCGGGTTGATTCCATTCTATTCCATTCCATTCCAATCCATTCCATTCCATTCCATTGAATTCCATTCCATTCCATTCCATTCCATTCCATTCCATTCCATTCCATTGAATTCCATTCCATTCCATTCCATTCCATTCCATTCCATTCCATTCCATTGAATTCCATTCCATTCCATTCCATTCCATGGAATTCCGTTCCATTCCATTCCATTCCATTCCGTTCCGTCCCGTTCCGTTCCGTTCCGTTCCGTTGCGTTCCGTTCCGTTCTACTCGGGTTGATTCCATTCTATTCCATTCCATTCCATTCGATTCCATTCGATTCCATTCGATTCCACTCCATTCCATTCCATAGAACTCCATTCCATTCCATTGAATTCCATTCCATTCCATTCCATTCCATTGAATTCCATTCCATTCCATTCGATTCCATTGAATTCCATTCCATTCCATTCCATTCCATTCCATTCCATTCCATTCCATTCCATTCCATTCCATTCTACTGTTGTCCATTCCCTTCCATTCCATTCCATTCCATTCCATTCCATTCCATTCCATTCCATTCCTTTCCATTCCATTGCATTCCATTGCATTCCATTCCATTCCATTCCATTCCATTCCATTCCATTCCATTCCATTCCACTCCACACCACTCCACTCCACTCCATTCCACTCCACTCCACTCCGGTACATTCCATTCCATTCCATTCCATTCCATTCCATTACATTCCATTCCATTCCGTGCTTCTCGGGTACATTCCGTTCCGTTCCATTCCATTCCATTCCATTCCATTCCGTTCCAGTGCACTCTACTCCACTCCACTCCACTCCACTCCGGTACATTCCATTCCATTCCATTCCATTCCATTCCATTCCATTTCCATTCCCATTCCATTTCCATTCCCGTTCCATTTCCATTCCCGTTTCTTTTCCATTCCCGTTCCATTTCCATTCCCGTTCCATTACCATTCCCGTTCCATTTCCATTCCCGATCCATTTCCATTCCCGTTCCTTTTCCATTCCCGTTCCATTTCCATTCCTGTTCCGTTACCATTCCCGTTCCATTTCCGTTCCCGTTCCGTTTCCGTTCCCGTTCCATTTCCCTTCTCGTTCCGTTTCCGTTCCCGTTCCATTTCCATTCCCGTTCTATTTCCGTTCCCGTTCCATTTCCATTCCCGTTCCATTTCCATTCCCTTTCCATTTCCATTTCATTCCATTCCGTTCTGCTCGGGTACATTCCATTCCATTCCATTGCATTCCATTCCGTTCTGCTCCTGTCCATTCCATTCCATTCCATTCCGTTCCATTCCGTTCTACTCGGGTAGATTCCATTCCATTCCATTCCATTCCATTCCATTCCATTCCATTCCATTCCATTCCATTCCATTCTACTGGTGTCCATTCCATTCCATTCCATTCCATTCCATTCCATTCCATTCCATTCCATTGCATTCCATTCCATTCCATTCCATTCCATTCCATTCCGTTCCGTTTTACTCGGTTACATTCCATTCAATTCCATTCCATTCCGTTCTACTCGGGTAGATTCCATTCCATTCCATTCCATTCCTTTCCATGCCATTGCATTCCATTGCATTGCATTGCACTCAATTCCATTCCATTCCATTCCATTCCATTCCATTCCATTCCATTCCGTTCCGTTCAACCCGGTTACATTCCATTGAATTACATTCCATTCCGTTCTACTCGGTTACATTCCATTCCATTCCATTCCATTCCATTCCAATCCATTCCATTCCATTCCATTCCGTTCTACTCGGGTACATTCCATTCCATTCCATTCCATTCCATTCCATTCCATTCCA